>NW_025333715.1:1447500-1742500 GCF_019186645.2 Phyllostomus hastatus
GCAGAGAGGAAGGGCCCCCCATGGCACGGAGCGGGGGTGCATACCGGCCCGGCACACGCGGGCAAGGCCGGGGCCCAGGACAGGCCGGGGCTGGCGGGCGGGTGCGCAGCTGCTCGTGGGGAGCTGCGGCTGGGCAGCAGACACCGAGCCAACTCAGACGTGGTTCTGAACTGGAATAGGCGCTCCTCACACGAGGCATACGGTGGGGGGGGGGGGCCCGCGCCCCCAGGGAGACGCCAGCTCGCGCCCACGGCCAGGGCCGCCACCAGGCCGAGGGTGGTCGTGTGGGCACGGAGGTGGAGGACTTGGAGTGCCGAGCACAGTCGGGGGGCGGCGGGGAGAAAGGCGCATGTACGACCCACTGAATCCACTTCCGGGGCACACCCGGGAGCACTGAAGGTGGGGTCTGGGACAGAGATTACGTGTGTCAGATGGGGGGTGACTTCACCGCCACGGGCGGGCGTCGTGTCGGGACGCCTCTGCGGACACGCGACCAGAACGGGTGCTCTGGTTTCGCTGGACGGGCCGTGGCAGCTGATGGTCTCGCTGGTCGCATCCCGGCGGGGGACAGCGTCACTGGTCAGTTCCCGGCGGGGGACGGTGACACTGGTCAGATCCCGGGGGGGGGGGGACGGTGTCACTGGTCAGATCCCAGCGAGAGGATGGTGTCACCGAGTCTTGCCCACCTCGCTGGGTCTCAGACTCGGTGTCCCGTCCCCTGCCGAGGTCGGGGCGTGGGGGTCCCCAGTGCCCACTGGGGACGTGTCCGTCTGTGTGTGCGGGTCTGCGGGGCGCGGCCCCGCACGCGATGGCGGCTCTGTCCTGCGGCGCGGCCCCGTCGTGCGGGACGACTCCTCTGCCGTCGGGGTGGACGCATCCTGGCGTCACGACGTCACGTCCCGCTGTGTCTCGGGACATCGTCCCTGCGTTGACGCCCCCTTTTACCTGCTACTCCTTCGGCGGCTGCGGCCGAGGCCCCGGCCCTGCCGGTGTTGCCGCATTGGAGGTGAGTTTCCGTGAACAGCTCCCGGCTGCGTCATGCTTTGTAACGGGCTCTGCCGCCGCCTTTATCTCCGCCGGTGCGTTCAGGCCACTTTCGGCAACGTGACCACGGACTGGTTAGGGCTCACCTCCGCTGTTTAAACTCTCCTTCTCTCCTGGTTCCCGCCCTCTGGGGGTTTGTCGGCTGGCTGGCTTTGTCCCTCTGTGGGCTCTCTGAGCATCCGTCAGAATTCCCCTTCCGCTCATCCGCCGTGTGTCCGAGTGTCCCCCTTCCCATGGCGCTTCCCACGGTGGTCGTCCTGGGCAGCAGACAAGGTCTGTGCGTGGGGCTCGTCACAGCGGCCACTGACACGCGTCACGCGCTATAGCTGGAGGGAAGTGCAGCCTTCCCCTTCCCCGGTTATCCTAAAATGGGCCGGCCTAATTCTTCTCGTGTGTTAGCACCACACCCAGACAGCGTTAGGATTTTTGCTTCGCCGTCGAATGTAACGTCTGAGACTCACAGGGGGGAACGCGGTGGCGGTCGCCACACCTTCCCTCCCCAGGCGGGCAGCCGCTCCCCCGGCCTGCCCCCTCTCTGTCCGGAGACGCCCCCGGAGCCGGTCTCTGCTCACAGACTCTCCTCTTCCCCCTTCCCCGGAGGGGCCTCGATCTCCTCCTCCTTCGTGAAAGGTGTTGCCGTTCTCTCGGGCTACCTGAAGTCCAGGGTTGGGGTTGACAGCGCTTGGGGGGACTTTTAGCCCCCGGAAGCCACCACGCCAGGTCCTTCTGGCACCCGCGTTTCTGTTGGGGACCCACCGTCGCCCCAACCGTTTCTCGTACTGCCTCCCGTGTTTTTTGCTTTTATCTTTCAGAAGTTTAGTCGTGACGTATGGTCTTGATGTACGTCTCTTTGGGTGGGTCCTGTGTGACGTTTAATCAGCTTCTTGCACCTGCGGACCCGTGTACCGGGCCAGTTGGGGTCGCTCTCGGTCACTGCAGCCCCCCTCTCTCTCCTGTCCTCCGAGGACAGAATGACACAAACTGCAGACTTCCGTCCCACGCGCGCAGGCCCCCGAGGCCGGGCGACTTCCTCCCTGTTGCTGGGAGTGGCTGGTTTCTGCTTCTGTGCCCGGGTCACGGGTCCTCCCTCGCCGCTCTGGGCCGGAGCTGACCCCCGGTCCCGGTGCGCTGTGCTCTCCCCGAGTGTCTCAGTTCTGGAACACCCGTGTGTCTCTCTGTCTGTCCCCGTGCTCTGTCACCGCGACCCCACGTCTGCACCGAGACGCCCCGTCTCCTCTGTTTCCGCGTGCCCGCCACCGCTCACTGGAGCGTTTCTGCCGCGGGCGTCTCGGAACCTCCGTCAGGTGCCTCTCACGGCTCCGCCACCTGGCAGTTCTCCTCTCCGTCTGGTCCGGATCGGCCCCATTGTTGGTCTGATGAGCGACTTCCCACCGAAACCCGACGAGCCGGCGTCACACACTCACTCCCCGGCCGGCCCCGGGGCGGGCGCTCGGGGACGCGTCGTCGGGCAGTTCCGTGGTCCACCCGTGTGAACAACAGTGACACTGACACAGCCCGCAAACACCTGCGCCGCGCCGAGTGGCTGGTCGCTCCCGGGGCCACCAGACCGCACCGCCCCCGAAACGAGGCCCCTGACCCCCACCGGTGAGACCTCGAGTAACTCAGCGTGGAACAGACGCGGTGAAACCACAGCGGTGAGCGTGCAGTGTGGGCCGGTGGCGGGAGCCGCGGGGGGAGGGAAAACGTGAGTCAGGGAGGGGGCGGGGAAGGGGGACGAGGGGTGGAGCCTGGAAGAGACCCAACGTGAAGGCTTGAGAAGAGGAACGGTGAGGGGGCGGGGGGGGGGGGGCCAGCGGCAAGGCTGGGGGAGGGGCGATGAAGAGAAGCAGCAGGGCAGGGCGGCGAGCTGTGTCCGTGTGGGTGTGTGTCCGTGTGGGTGTGTGTCCGTGTGGGCGCGTGTCCATGTGGGTGTGTGTCTGTGTGGGCGCATGTCTGTGTGGGTATGTGTCCATGTGGGTATGTGCCCATGTGGGTGTGTGTCCGTGTGGGTGTGTCCGTGTGGATGTGTGTCCGTGTGGGTGTCTGTCTGTGTGGGTGCACGTCTGTGTGGGTGTGTGTCCGTGTGGGCACGTGTCCGTGTGGGCGCACACACAGCACGCTCCCCAGGGGGCTGGGCTCCCGGGCTCCCCTGCCCCGTCCCTGTCATTCAGCCGCAGGTGCGCCCACAGGTGGGGACGGTCCGTGCGCCCCCGGTCTGTGCAGACCGCCGGGGCTGGCAGCACACGGAACGCCGAGTCACGCCAGCTCCTCCCCCGGCCTCACACACAACCCTCGCTCATCGCCCGTCGTCACCTCCCAGGACCAGCCGTCCCTGCAGCTTGTCACTGACCGGAGGGTCATCACCAGGCGGGCACGGGACCGAGCCCGGAGCCGGGGCCTCGGGAGGGCTGTGTGAGCGGTGGCCCATCTGCGGGGGGCACGCCCAGCTGCCCTCACGGGGCTCCTGGGGCACCCAGCTTCTCCCTCTCCTGTCCTTCAGCTCCAGACAGAGCAGGCTCCGGGCCCCCGTCCCTGAGGCCGTGGTGTCCGCGCCCAGCACACTTCCAGGCCCCCTGTCTCCTGAGGCCTGAGCCTGGGATCTGATGGGCCGGCCAGAACGTCCGCATGGTTCCTCCCGTGAAATGGAAGTCACGGTGTTCATTTTCACTGGTGACTGTTGGTTTGGGTATTCTGAGTGCGTCAGCTGTCTCCTGCTGTTGGCTTCCAGCGCGCGGGGGCCGGGTGCTGCCCGGCACCTGCCCATGCGTACGACGCCCCACCGCAGAGAACTTTCTGGTCGCAATGTCTGCTGCACGAAGAAACTTCGCAAACCGCTTTCGACAGGTCTGGTCAGCCACGGCCCCTTCTCCGTACACGGCACAGATCTCTGACTGCGTTTCTGTTGCGTTGTTACATTTCTTGAAATAACAAAGCTCAATAGGCCGAAATGGTGCATAGTTTCCTCCATCTTCAATGTTAAAATGGCTGCACCAAAATGCACCACTTTCGATGTTTTTTCAATGCACACTGATAGGACAGCTGTCACGGTGCAATCTAACAAAAATTGTTTCAAACAAGGTCAAAGACAACTAAGCGCTACCAGAGCCGTCGTATGGAAAAAAACTGAACGGACTTTCTGGCCAACCCGACACCAGGCAAAAAACTGAAATGCCCAGGGGACTCTCCCCTGTCGCCCCTCGGGTCCCCAGGTCGGCCGGCCTTCCCCTGTCCACCCCCCAGAGAGGTCTGTCTGCATACAGACAACGTCCAGGGCTCCGGTCTCGGGACGCAGAAAACCCCCCGTCCTCCCGGAGGCAGGTCCCTACTGACTTTTACATGTCGGTCTCATGACACGCTGCTTTAGCAGATTCTCTTCTCGGAACAGTTTTTGCTTTGGTTCGGAAGTGTTGTCAGGGTTCGTCGTTTCATCCCCTGCCGACGGAAGTGTCTTTACTCTTTCCTCGTCTTCCCCGTTCCCGTGCCCGGAACTCCTCGGTCCGGCCCGCCGCGCCGTCTGACCCTTCCAGCTGGGTTCCCGGCAGCCGGGGGGACATGGGCGCCCCCCCCCCAGGCCTCCCCGTTCTCACCAGAAGGAAGGACGCCGGGCCTGTCCACGGGGCCCTGCGCTGGCTTTCAGAGACAGAAACCGCCACTGCATCGAGCGTTTCTAACACGAATGAGCTTCATTATGTAAAACGTCGGTCGTGGTTTTGAAGGGATGAGACACCCCCGCTCAGCGCTCCGTGATAGATGGCATTAATATGTTTTCTAACGCGAATCGGCCCCCGCGACCGAGGAAGCCACCACGGGGGGCGGGACGCTCGGGTTTGCAGCCCGCCGCTCGCTGACGTTTGACGATGTTTTCACCGAGATGCTCGTGCGTCTGTAGTCGGGGCGAGATTGGGCCGCATCCTGGTTTTTTAATAAAGGCTCTGTCAGGCGGCGGGGTCTTCACTCGCTTCCTAGGAAGCGTCTGGAAGTTCTCCATCTCTCCCCGTGCTCTGCGGCGAAGCGGCACCACTATTCATTGATCTAATTAAACCTTGGGAGCGGTCCCCACGGATCCGGCGTGCGGAAGGTTTAGCCCCCTCCGCGTTTTGTCAGCGGCAGCTGGCCCGCTTAGAGTTTCTCTCCTAAACAGGGTCAGCGTGGGTGGGCCCTCGGTCCTCTTCTAGAAAATGATTTATTTCGTCTCGGCGTTCGATGACATTTGCATGCAATTTCACAAAGTAAGCCGATCGTTCAAAAGTAACTTCCTCTGGGCTGGGTGGGCAGAGGTGTCCTGGGTCCTGCCCAGCTCTGGCCTGGGTGCGCTCCCCGTCTGCCCGCCCACCTGGAACCCCGCCTCTCCGCCTCCGCCTCTCCGCCTCCCGTCCACCCTGGGCCCCGACGCCGAGGGCGCCGCCCGGTTGGTTCTGCGGCCTTGGTTCTAGCTCTCCGGAGCTGCCATTTCTCCCTTTTCCCACGTTCTCCGGACTCACTCCGTTGCTCCTCTTCTAACGTTTTGTGTTTGGTGCTCATTTATTTTTATATTCACCTTCTTATTGGTATCCATTTTTTTTTAAGCTGGGGTTGTTCTTTTATAACTGCTTTAACTGCCTTCTGTAGATCCTTATTTTATGATCGTTATTCTTGGGAAATTCTGCCGCTTTATTCTACGGCCCGCCTCGGTGCCGAGGGTCGTTTAGGGGCGTCGTTTGGCGAGCAGGCAGGTAGGTTTGGTGAGCGCGACGGTTAATGTCTCGTTGGGTCGCCGTGGTCAGAGAACGCTGGTGGGCAGTTTCCCGTGCGCTGGAATTGAACAGGGTTCTCTTCATCGCAGAAGATGGGGTCCAGGGGGGCATCTGTCACGTGCTTTACGGGGCAGACGTGCCCCCCCTCTCCCCACCCCATTTCCAGAGTCCCGCGCTCAGGACAGGCCGCAGGGCCCGCCCCCCTGACCTTGGCGTGTGCGTCCTCCGGCCCCGCCCTGCGGAACGCCCCCCTGACCCGCGTCCGGGACCCAGAGACCCGTGGCCGAGCCCTCCGCGACGAGGGTGTGCTGCCGCCTGCGTCCCCTGGAGCTCCCAGCGAGCACCAGACGGGACTGGGCCGCGCCGCAGCAGGCGGCGCCCGTGCGCGTGGGCGCGCGCTCGCCGTCGCGGTGGGCCCCCCACGTGAACCTCCTCCCACGCGCCGGTCGAACCCCAGCCGCGGGGCCGCCAGACCCCTTTCCTCTTCACGTTATTCTTGCGCCCGGTGTCATCTGGCATCAGCTCCAGGTGCGCGGCGCAGGCCTCCCCCCTTCCATGTGCGTTTTCTCCCGGGAGGCGCCCTTCTTCCTGATGTTTAGTCTCTAGGCGGGGTTCTCGCGCTCCGCCGCGGCGCGTGCTGGCTCCCGCTCCGCTGGTCGGCCGGAGAGTCCAGGCCCTTGCGTGTGAAGTGAGCCCGTTTCTACGCGCCCTTTGTCAGTGGGGTCCGCATGCTTGTCCGCGCTCTGCCACAGTCACGTGGCATGTGGGTGCACGTGTGTTATATATGTCCCACGCGTGTGCACACACATGCAGTCCCCCACTGGGCACTGTGTTTAACTGGCTGTTTCTCCTCTACTTTCTCTCTCTCCTTGGGAGCATCTCCAGGCATCTGGAAAGGTTCGCACTTTGGTCCCCGCGGACGCCTTCGTGGGGGGGCGGGGGGGGGCGTGCGTACTTCTCCGGCGCCTCCCCTCCCGGGCGCTGGGACCAGCCTCCCGCCTTCTTCCTGCGTCCCCTCTTCTTCCAGAGCAGCGAGTCTGAGGAAACATATCCCTGCCCCCCCTCGTCCGGCGACCCCCGCTGTTCCTCTGAAACCTTCGCCTGATTGGGCGAGGCCCACCCACATCGCGGAGGGCGATCCACTTTGCTCGAAATCCGAATGTCCCTCCCATCTCGAAATACCTTCGCAATGTCCAGGCGGGCGCTTGACCGAACACCTGAGTCCACACCCGGCCGAGGGGACACGGGGGACTGGCCCCCAGGCCGCTCAAAACGCGCAGGCAGTCCGTGACGCGGGGGGCATTCTCGGCCGGGGTGGACGGGGTGGGGGCGGCGGACCCCACGCACCGTTTCACAGAGTCGACCCCCACCCCCCGCTGCCGTGCAAGGTCATTTCCGCGGTGACAGAGCTGACATTTGGAGCGGCCAGTGATTTCGTCCCTAACTGACTGGCCCTCCATCATCCGGCCCGGCCAGGCTGGCGGCCGCCCAGACGCCGCGGCGAGGGCGGGGGGCCACGGAGGAGCGGGCGGTCCTCATCGCAAATGTCACGGTGATTTATGGACTATATTTCCTAGGGAAAGTGCAAAGATTTATTTCCAGGAGACAGGCTGTTTGTAAACACACGGCTCACAGGTGCAGCTCCGTGGGTGGGCGGGCCTCCAGGGGCTGGTGCCTCCCACCGGGCAGAGGGCCCAGGGGTCTGCAGGCCGGGGCAGGGGCCTGGGCCCAAAACCGTGGTGTCCTGTGCCCGCCGATGGACGCCTGGAATGATGCCTCCTGTTGTTGCTTTAACTTTTTAATTATTTTTATTTCAGAAAGAACCACAGAGAGGAAGAAACATCAGTGTGTTGTTCTACTTACTGATGCATTCATGGGTCGATTCTCCTATGTGCCCTGACCGGGGATCGAACCTGCCGCCGTGGTGTATCAGCACGACGCTCCAACCCACTGGGCTCCCCGGCCAGGGCCCGGTGTCTCCCCCCCTTCAACCCCTCAGGGGAGCCTGTGTCGTACCTGTTCGCCGTGTCTCACACCACCTGTCTGGCTGGAAAGTGAAAGATAAAAACAGTGGGGGTTTGGGGTTTCCTTTTGTCTGTCTGTTTTACCAAGGAAATATAAAAAATTATACATTGGTATGTACATAATAATCTAGCGTAAAGCATGTATAAAAGCAATCACTGGCGTAATCGCACAACAGGGAGACACTGACACACCCACGGTGAGCCTGGGAAGGCCTGTCCGTGGGCTGGTCTGGAGATTTCTCCCGAGCGAGGGCAGTGTCGCCCCCACCTCGCCCCACTGGCAGGAGTGGGGGCCTGGAGCAGGAGGGAGTGACTCCCCCCCACCCCATCGGCACCCGGCAAACCCAGGGGTGCCGCCCTCGGGGGGCTTGTTTCCCTGTCACACGCCTCCCCTGGCCCCCTGCCCCGGGGTCAGCAGGCTCCTGGGGACAGGGCCAGGCCTTGCGCGCTGCCCAGTGCTCAGGGCCACAGCCCCCGAGGCCGGGATGGTTCCGGGCAGAGGGCACGGAGGTCCGGCCGTGGGGCGCTCCGTGCTGAGGGGCGCAGACTCAGACCCCCGTGCCACCTGCCGGCCCCCCCGGAGCTGCAGCGGGCGGCGCGGCTCTCTCCGGACCAGGCGCCAGGAGGCTCCGCCAGCCTCGGGTCACGTGTGGGCAGAGTAGATGCTTTGAAAGTCCTTTACGGGCCTGTCAGACTCCAAGCAGCCCCTTTGGAAGTCACCCCGACCGGGCGCACACCTGCCCGCGGCGGTCACAGCCTCCCGTCCCCTGATTGAGGGACACTCTGAGGGTGAGCTCTGCTCCTTCTCTCCCAAAACGGGTCCCATGGGGTCTCGTCACTGCGTCCCTAGGGTGGCCCTCCTCCTCCGTTTCCAAGGTGACATTCTGTTCAGAGTGGCACCTGCGCAGCCCCCCACCCCGTCCCAGAGACCACCCAGACCCCAATCTTCAACACGACGTAGCCCTCGAAGGCGTAGGAACCAGGTCTGCCCCAGGCGCGGCTCAACCCTGCAGCAGGCTCCGCCCCGGGCCCCACGGAAGGACAGAGGGAGCTCCGGCTGAGCCTTCGGCAGGAGACCGCAACCAGGCACGGGGGGGGGGGGGGGGCCAGCTACGCAGGCAAGGGCCCCCTGGCAGCTCAGACCAGAGCCCCCGCTGGGGACCAGAGCTCCCACCAGGCTTGCACAGAAGACGCCGTGGAGAGGAGGGGCTATCACCCCGACCCCGGGGCTCCCCCAGGTCAGACGGAGAGGACACCCCTGGACAGAGGAGGTGTGGTGGAGACCCAGGCCCACCCCCAGGGCCGGGACCGAGCTGAGTCTGTGGGACTGGTGTTAGAGGCAGCGTGGGGTCGGGGTGGCCTGGGTGGGGGGACATCCAGAGGCCCAGGAAGGGTGACTTGGGGACGATAATGTCCCATGTGGGAGGTGCACAGCCGGGTGGCAGGCTGAGGGGCAGGGAGGGCGGCAGGGGATGGACTGGGCGGAGACCTCCCCTCCCGGGCGCTCGGCCAGCGAGCACCAGACGGGACCATGGGACTGGGCATTCTGGGGGCTGCAGTCACCTCGCTGCCCACCAGTGTGTCTCACTCTGGCTCCCACACGGCCCTGAGTGAGGGGCATGGGCACCCACTCAGTCAGGCAAGCCCTGAGTGGGCTCACGCTCCACCTTGTGCAGTGCACCCCCAGTCAGTGGCCGGTCAGCGGCCGGTCAGCAGCCGGTCAGTGCCCGGAGAATTTCCCCCTTCCTCCACGGGTCCGGTTTCTCCTCCACACTTAGAAGCCAGTTTCTCCGGGCCTGGCCCAGGTCCGCTTTGCCTGTTCAGGAGCCGGCCCGGCGCAGGCGTGGCACCGGCCGCCGAGGGCGAGGAATCCCCATGCCTGCGGGGCCTGTTTCCCAGGAACAAGTCGGCGCTGCTGCGCCCGGAGCCGTTTCCCGGGACCTCAGCACCTGCACATGTCATTCAGTACCTGACTGATGCCTCTGCAGCCTGTCGGGGACCACGGGCGAGAGTGGCTCCCGGAAGGCCCGCCAGCTCCGTGAGGCAGCCGCCACCTCTGGTGCAGGGGCCCGGTCTGAGTCTGGGGAGCCCCCATGGCCCCCCCGCAGCCCCCAGGCCCCCCGCCCGTGTGCAGGGGAGGGTCAGGGCCCGGGAGAGTGGCTGGTCCCACGGCGGCAGGTGCAGCGTGGAGCTCCCAGACAAGTTCTGTCGTTGGGCCGGGTCCCCATGGACGTTGGCCCTGGGCAGCGCGTGCGCTGCTCTGGCCTTGCTTTGCCTACCTGTGGAATGGGGCAGCAGGCGGCCTCTCTGGAAGGGCCGGGAGGCCACATGGACAGCGCTGTCACCCCATCCAGGAGTGCGGCTCAGCCCAGGCCAGCTGGCAACCACGTGCTTTGGTGAAGCTCTGGCTGCAGGGCGGCAGGAGGGGGCCTGGGCCCCACCATTGCCCCCTGCCACCAGCGCGACTCTGGGCGGGTGACGGAAGGCCTCCGTGGCCCACGGTGAGCGGAGGCTCCAGATGTGCAGACCGTTCAAGGCCCCACGGAGACTCGGGGTGTCACAGGGGATCTGGGCTGCTCTCCTCGAGGCGGCCCTCCCGCCCACCCCGTGTCCCCTCGCTGCCCCAGTGGACCGAGGCCCGGCTCAGCTGTCTCCTCTCAGACGGCAGGTGTGCCCAGGCCGCCTGCACCGAGGCCGACAGCACCTCCTCGCCCGGAGCGCCCCGCGGGCAGCAGGGCCGAGCGGCCGGGGTGGAGGAGCGACGGGCTCCGCCAGGCAGGCCCGAGGTCGCAGCCGCCAGCGTCCCAGGCGTCATCCATCTCCTTGACTCGCTGCTCCGCGGCGGCCCTTCCGACAGCCCTGCCCGCAGCGCCGGCGGCGCCGGTGACCGATCGGAGATGAGGCGGCGGCTGTCCCCGCCGTCCTGGGAGCCGGAACGGTGATGGAACGGCCACCTCACTCTCCCCACCAAGGCAGTGGCGGTGCAGACCGGGGCCCGATCCATCAAGAGCAGGCTCTCGTGCTTCGATGAAATACGGCCCCTGCCCAGCGCTGGGCCGCGTGTGCGCGGTTCTGTGGTATTTCAGTTTTATGGAGGACGTCCGCTGATGGATGTCTCTTAGTGGACAATCATTCTGGAATCTATTTTGCCTCCAAAGAGGCTTCTGCTGGACGGAGGGAGGGGCGGGCACCTGCTTGTGTGTGAATCGCCTGCCGGCAGCACCGAGCGGGGGAGGGAGGAGGCCGGGGGACAAGGACGAAGCAGGGGGCACGGCCAGAGCCAGCCCCTCTGTGGCCGCCCCAAGGCTGCAGGCATGGGCGGAGGGGGACCTGGGGGTCCAGCAGCCCAGGGAGCCCCCTTGACCCCACCCCGCTCCACCCCTGGGCCCCAGCACAGCCTTGCGTGCCCCCTTGGCTCTGGGGCTCCGGTATTTACCTGTGGCCACCCCTCCTGGTCCTGCACCATCATCGGCACACCTGTGCATACCTGTACACACCAGGCTGCGCTGTGCCCGAGCAACAGAAAGATCCCGGGGCCCAGAGCGGCTCCCCTGTGCTCTGGGCGTGTTTCAGGCCTGGTGTGTGGCCCAGACAGCGGGCCCCAGGGCAGGCAGACTCCTGGCCTCCTCCCCACTGGCATTCCTGCAGCCTCGTCCCCTCCACTGCAGCCCTGACACAGTCACTGCGTCCCCAGGACCTGGCCCTCGCCCCAGCGTTCACTGTCCTCGGGGGCCCGTCCAGGTGCCGCTGCTCCCTGGACTCTCTGTCCACGTCTGTCACCATGGCCACAGAGGCCTGCAGTAGTGCCAGGGAGGGCCTGGGATCTGTGGCTGGGGTCCCCACCCCGCTCCCAGCAGCAGCTGGTTCTACTGTGCACGGTGTGGACCCCAGCCCCCGCCCCTGGCAGCTGTAGGGGGCAGCCGTCCACCAGAGAGACGTCTCCGGCCCCTCTCCTGCCCTGCGAGTGGGGCCTGGCCCCTGTTGCAGCTTCCCTTCCTACAGGACAGTGGCTGTCCCCGCGAGACCCCGGGCCAGCGGCAGCGGCGGCGGCACGGTCACCAGAGCTTGTTAGCACTGCAGGCTCTCGGCACCCCCGCCCCCAGGCCACAGAGCCCGAAGCCCTGGGCCAGGCAGGCGGCCTGTGCTCGGACCAGCCGTGCTCGCTCTGTCTCTGTCAGGACAGAGGGCACCGCACTTCGGGGCTCACGGCGATGCCAACGGTCAGGCCGCAGCTTCGTGGGCCGGAGTCCGAGCCAGGCTGCACCTGGCGAAATCAAGGTGCGTCCGGGCACGTCCCTCTCGGGGGCTTCCAGGGGCGCCGCACGCCTCGGCTGGCGGCCTCCTGCCACCTTTGCAGCCGGCGACGTGGGCCTCTGCACGCTCGTCCGCTGTCCCGTCCCTGTCTCGGGGCCCTTGACTTAATCACACCTGCGAGTCCCCTTGGCCAGGCGAGTCTTCACAGGCCTGGGGACCAGGGCGCGGGCGTGGCTGTGCCGCCCGCACCGCCTCCAGGTGACGCAGTGTTGAGGTGCAAGCGTTTTCGCAGGTCGTCACCCCTGGGCTGCTGGCTCCTCAGAGAGCGACCCCGGCCTAGGCACAAGGGGTCAAAGGTCGGAACTTGAATGAACAGGTGAGCTACCTTGTGAATGGTCAAATGAATGGATGGGGCAGCCACCCCCGCACGTCACTCCGCCTTCCGTTTCGGGGAACTTTCCATGGAAACCGACTCGTTTGGGCAAAGTTCCGCTCTGCACTTGACTCCCCGGGAGCCCGCGCGCACACCTGGGTGTGCGGACACCCCCAGCCCAGAGCCCCCAGCGCCGCGGAGGAAGCCGGCTCCTTCCGCGCCGGCGCGAGGGGGCGGGCCGGTGCCGCTGCCGCGCGGCGGCCCATCCATCACCCTCGGGAGCTCGGTGACACCCTGGCAAACACGACCCGTCATCTTTTTATTGAATTAAGACAAATGGTGGTTATTAATAGGCTCAGGCTTAATGAGGAAAAAGGGTGGCGCAGCACAGGGGGAAGGAAGGGGACCCGCGTGCGTGCGGGTTCTCTGCTCTCCATGGAAAGATCTGGAAGCGCCGCCGGCTGGAAGGCCCGTTGACCCAGATGGAGGACGAGCGGGCGGGAGCTTGGGGCCGGGAGTCCCCGTCCGGCCCTTTCTCCCCCGAGAGGGCCTTCCGGTGGCGGGCACAGCCAGGTGCCGGAGGGCGGTGGCCCGCGGTGGGCGTGGCCTGGGGAGCAGCCCCGCCCCCTCCGCCCTGTGTTCTTTCCTATTGGTCTCCGCCGTCCGGCTGTTCCGGGCTTCCCCCTGTGTAATCAGCCCGTAGACGCGGGAGTCTTCCCGAGTCCGTGGTGTCGTTCCAGCAAACCACCGAGCGTAAGGAGGGGCCACGGGGACCCCGCGGCGGGAGCTGCGCAGTCGGAAGCGGGGTCCCTGGGGCGTGCAGCTGGCGTCCGGAGGGGCAGCCGTGGGCGCCTGAGCCCTCCCCTGCGGGCGGGCAGCGGTGTTTATTTACTCCGGTCCTTCTGTCGGCCCCCCTGCTCCGGACAGGACCCGAGAGTGGTCCCTCCTCTGGGGGGTAGGGGAGGAGCTCTCCGGAAGCGCAGCTCGGCCACGGCCCGTGGGTGTCGGTCTCCCCGACCCCACGTGGCGGGCCCCAGATCTGGACCCCAGGCTCGGTTGTCAGAACTGCCGAGGGCCCCCCCATCAAGACGCCCCAACTCCAACGCGTCCTGCCACCACGAGCCCCACTCCCCCAGCAGGGAGCCCCTCCTCACCGGCGGAGAATCCTCGAAGCCTGGCTCCGGGTCCTCTCTCGCGGGTCCCCGGGACCATCCACGCAGGCGCCCGCCCCCCGTGGGTCGCACTATGTCACATGGGGCGCGTCCTTAGCCGTGGAGTCGCCTGGCCTGCAGTACCCAGTCTCTAAACCCAACGGGAACTCTGAGCGAGGCCCAGAGGCCCAGGCCCCGCGTGAGCAGTGACACCCGCCCACCACAGCTTCCCCTCTCGACCCTGAGCAGCGAATTATCCCAAAGCACCGGCGAGCCCTCCTGGTCACAAGCAACAGCCTGCACTTTAAAAATAAAATCGATAGTTTTGCATTAGTGTCTCGTGACATCACGCCAGAAAACGGACATGCGGAGGCAGAGCCGTGAAGGCCCCTCCCTGGCGCCCGGGGCCCAGCTGTCGGGTCGAGTGGGGTCCACCCTGTCCACGTGCGTCTCTGAAGGACAGCAGCGCATCGGGGGCAGGGACTGAGCCCGCCGCCCAGACCGAGACCCATGGCCCCAGACAACTCAACAGCATGAAGAGGGGTGCGGTGCCGGCGGGGACCTCAGGGGCGGGACACCCCCAGGCCGGGGGGGGACAGAGGCTCTGTCCCAGACCCGCGGCGTGACGACTGCCAGCCAGAGCCCTGCAGCTGACCTTGCACCTGGTGGTGGCGGACAGGAAGCTCCCCCGCCAGGACGGGGCACGGGACAGAGGTTTCCCCTCTGCACCCGTGTCCAACCTCACACCGGAAGTGCTCGCCAAGGCACCGAGGCGAGAAGAGGGAACGGAAGCGCCACAGCGTGGGAAGAAGGAAGCCCTGACACCACCCCAGTCCACCGAGGCAGAAAATGCAAGATTGGACAAAAAAACATTCCAGAGCTGATAACTGATTGTATAGCAAGGTCACAGGAGACAAAGCGAGTACAGAAAAGTCCGTTTCTTTCCCATGCACCAGCAGTAAACAAGTGAAATCTGGCATTAAAATCAGTGGCATGCGTATTAGCACCTCCTTTAAATGTGGGTACGACTCTGACTGTGCGTGCATGGTCTGCACGGAGAGCCTACGACAGACGGGAGACCCAGCGCTGTCCAGGCGCCAGTCCTCCTGAACGCGATCTGCAGAGTCTAAGCAACCTCGCTGGGAACCCCAGAAAGCTGTTCGAAGGGCATCAGCAAACCGACTCCGAGGTCTGTATGAAGAGGCAAAAGACCCGGCACAGCCGCCGTCAGTCTCGCTGGGGGAGAACAGAGCCGGACGCCTGGCCGACGCGCCCCGGCCCCCAGGTGTACCCCACAGCTGCTGCGTGGGGCCAGCGAAAGAACAGGTGGACAGAGCGGGGGACGGACGCAGGAGCCCGGAGTAAACCCGCGTAAACCGAGTGACTGATCTGTGACGCCGTGGAGCACAGACCGACGACGAATCACAGACCTAAACGTGCAGAGCAACACGGCGAAACTCACACAAGGCGGCCAGGAGAGCTCCGCAGCCCCGAGGGCGCTGGCGCATTTTCAGACGCGGCGCACGAGACGCCGTGACCCGGGAAGACGATCGTCGACAGGCGGGGCTCCGTCGACGTTGGGAGTGTCTGCTCTCTGAAAGACGGGGCAACCTCCAGAGTATTAGGTGATAAATAAAGCCACAGACCGAGAGAAAATACTTGCAAAAGACACATCCAATGAGGGGCCGTTACCCCCAAAATATAACAAACTCTTAGCGATCGATCCACAGTAAGAGAACAAACACCCCAGTTAAAAGTGGACCTAACACCTTAACGGACACCTCGCCGAAGACCTGCGGATGGTGAGTGAGTGATTGTGTGAAAAGATTTCCCACATCGTCCTGGCGCCAGGGATGGGCCATCACGATGACGACAGTGAGACCCCGGGGCACGCCCACTAGGATGACCCCGAAACCTGAGCCCGAGGACGAGGAGCCCCGGGAACTTGCGCTCCCTGCTGGTGGGGCGCAGCACGCGTGGCCGAGCTTGAATGCCCGAAGTCTGGGGGTTCTCACAAGACGGAGCTCGCTCTCACCAGATGGCCCCGCCGTCGCATTCCTGTGTCTACCTAAAGGAGCCGGGGACACGTCCACACAGAACCTGCGCACAGGTGTCTGAGGCGGCTTTGCTCACAGGCGTCCAGACTGGGAGGCCGCCGAGATGCCCCTCAGCTGGGAAGAGGCAGGAGAACAGCGGCCCGCCCAGAGAGCGCAGGCGCTGCAAAGAGAAGAGCCCTCAGGCCCCCGACGGGCGCGGAGGAACCTGAGCACCTGTGCCCGGGGGAAAGCAGCCAGTCTGAACCGGCCACCCACTGTGGGACTCCAGCCCCGCGACGCTCTGGAAAGGGCAGACCCGCGGGGACGGGGACAGAGCCGTGGTCACCGGGGGCTGGCGGGGCAGGGAGAAGGACGCCCTGGCACAGCACAGGGTTTCGGGGCGGTGAGACTCCTCCGGGTGACTGCAGCAAGGGACACGTGGCATTGCACAGGTGTTCCAGCCCACGGGACGCACAGCCCCGAGGGAGCCTGACACACACTGTGGACTCCCGGTGACAGTGACGTGCCCTGCGGGCTCATCGAGGGGGTGACAGACGTCCCGCCTGGTGGGGGCGCTGTGCGAGGGGAGGCCGTGCGTGCAGGTGGGGTGGAGGGTGGGCGAGAAACCTCTGTGTCTTCCTCTCACTTTGCAGCTTTCCCTAAAACTGCTCTGATAAAACAGCCTCAGGAAAAACGCTAAGTGACGGAATTTGTTTAGATGGAGCGGCTGCTGGGTGAGACCCCGCGGCGTGTGCACCGGTGAGCAGGTCGGCATCTCTGCCCCGGAGCCGCGAGGGAGGGGACGTCTGGGGTCCGAGTCCGTCCGCGTCCCCCCTCGCCTCTCCCGGGCCCCCAGGCTGCCCTGGCGGCTCCACCGTCAGTCACAGCTCAAAGCCAGGGCCAGGTCCCCTGACCCAGACCCCTGCAGCCAAGGCAGCAGCACCAAGCCCCCCCTGCCCCCATCTCAGCCTGTTGGTGACACTGGTCCTCATTCTGCCGCCGCTGCACCATCGGCAGGTGGACAGTGGCCTTCCCCGGGGAAAGCTCTGGCCGCCGATGCGGGAGATGCCAGTGACAGGGCCTCTGTCCTCAGAGTCCCGCTCCCTGCCGAACCGCCCCCCACCCCGGGCGTCCTTCCCGGGCACACCAGTGGCAGGGTGTGAACTAGAAACGGGTCTGCCCTCTGTGTTGCCACGAAATGCTTTTCGGGAGGCAAGTCCATGCCGGAGCCCTGCGTGTCCCCCGAACTATCCCAGGAACGCAGGCCGGCGAGGAGCGCGCCCACGCCACCCAGGTGGGGCCCGCCCCGCGCCACTGGGGGCCAGCCGGACTTACCAAGGCTCCGCCACGGCCGGGGCTTAGTGGGCCCTCGGGGCCGCACCCCACACCCTTCCTCCATGTCCGTGAACAAGCAGAGTGGAGCCGGGGCCCCTCGACGCCCGTCCAGCGCGAGGCCGAGCCCCGCAGCGTGCACGCTCCGCCGCCGGCAGCTCGGCCACGCGGGCTGAAGGCCCGCTAACGAGCGCGCCGCGGCTGGAGTGAGAGACCGGCGGAACGGCGCTCTCGTGGGCCACTTGTTCGTTTTAGAGCCGCTCGGAGAGAGCTAAAGAGGCCGGATAAACGCTTAACGTCGGGACGGTCCTGGGGGCGTTCTCCAGCACGCCGCACTCGATTAGCCTCCGTCCGTGGGAGGGCAGCCCGATCAGACGCCGCGACACCGGGTGTGACCCCAGAGGGTGCCCCTCTCGCCCAGCACCCCGGCGGCCAGGCCCCTGGGGCCCTGTCTCCTCGGGGAAATAAAACAAATGACTTTGCGGAAGGGGACTGACCCTGGCGGGGGGGGTGGGGGGGCTGACAGAACGGCCGAAGGACGCTGCCCCCTCCTGAGCCCGGCTGAGTGCCAGGGCAGGTGGGCCTGACTTGGGCACCAGCCCTGCCCTGGGGAGGGAGGAGCCGGGCCACTGTAGGGACCCCCCACTGCCCTGGAGTCCCCAGAAAGCCACAGGGAGCTGTGGGGGCAGGGCTTCCTCAAGAGCAGGAGAAGTGGGTGGAGCCCTGCCCTTTTCACAGAGGAGTCCACACAGGCCCCGGGGTCTGCGCCCCTTTGCTACGTTGGGGTGCTCGCAGTGTAAAACGACAGCGAATCTCAATGCCTTGCCACTGTCTTCCCGCTCGTTCCTTTCCTAGAACGGGGAGCTCCGTCCCCTCTCCCAAGGGCGTCCGTCCTCTGCGGTGCAGGGACGCCAACCCCAGGCTGCCCCGGGGGCCTGGAGTAGTGCTGGTGCGGATGCACCCTCACGGAGACACCCTCAAGGGCCGCAGCGGACCCGGGCCCGCCACCCGCTCTGGGTCGGGCCCCGCCGCCGGCTGCAGACGTCCAGGTGCAGGGTCCACTCACGGAGGCCGCTCTGGCGCCGGGCAGTGCTCTGGGCGGAGGCTGCGGCAGACAGCAGGCGGCCCTGCGCTCGTGGAGTCCACGCCCCACCTGAGGGAGACCAAGAACTAAACTGCGAGTTCAATACAACGTCGGAGCCTGGCTGGTGGGGCTCAGGGGATTGAGCGCAGGCCTGCAAACCAAAGGGTCGCTGGTTTGATTCCCAGTCAGCGCACAAGCCTGGACTGAAGGCCATGTCCCCAGTAGGGGGCGCATGAGAGGCAACTGCACACTGATGTTTCTCTCCCTCTTCCCCTCTCTAAAAATAAATAAATAAAATCTTTAAAAAAAGCCACCATCGTCTGTTCAGACGTCGAAGTGCCACAGGCCAGGGGCAGCCGGGGTCAGAGGAGCAATGAGTCCACTTCTCGCAGCTCTGGAGGCTGGCGGTCAGCGATGGGGGGCCGGCCCGCCGGCGGGTTCCGGTGAGGACCGCTCACGGGGTGCGGCCGGCTAGCCTCTCCTTGCGTCCTCACGTGTAGCAGGGGCGGGAGCTCTCCAGCCCCTTTTGTAAGGACACCGATCCCCTTCCCCAGGCCGCCGCTCTCCCGCCCGGTCACCTGCCCACCGCTGCCCCCCAATATATATCAGCACAGGAGGGAGCTGGGGCCGCGGGTTCTCAGACCTTCGTCCCTCTGCCTCTCACCACTGTCCCCGCCCAGCCTGCCTCCCTCCTGCTGGCCTTGGCCTCCTGTGCATCCCCCCCACCCCCGACCTCTGCCTGGGTCGTGCCCCTGGGGAGGGCTGCAGACCACCCCGGCCGCCCGGGCGGTGGCGCTCCTGCCCCAGGAACCGCGCCCAGCACGCCGCTCTGCCCTCCCCGCTGCGGGCGCCGGCAGCTCGGGGCCCGGCAGGCACTCGGTCACCCTTCGGGCAATAAATCAACGAAATGAGGTGTCCAGCCGTCCAGAGGCCCTGCCGCTCTGCTGTGAGGCGCGGATGGAGATGTCTACGTTGTGCGCGCCGCTCCCCCACCCGGGGCCCGGCTCTGTCCTGCGTCGGATAATTAAGGCGCCGTTGCCAAGGCCCGGAGCCCCGCAGCAGTGGGTGGGGTGGCGACTCCGCGAGGCGCACTGCTCCCCATCCCCCGCCTCCCAGCCCCTCGCCGGCTCGGCGGAGGCCCACCCCTCGACAGGGGCCCCAATCGCGAGGACGGACTGCGTCCGCAGTGCGCACAGGCCTCAGGCAACCCCTGCGCATGCGCCCCACCTCCTCCACTGTAATTTCCGGGGCGCAGCCGGGGGTCGGGCTGGCCCGTGTGGAACTTGCAGGGTGACCGGCTTGACGCACGAGTGACTCGCACTGTGAAACTTGCGTCCTTCGCTGGGACCCGGGCCCGCTGGGCGTCTCCTCCCCCGTCCTGGCCCTGGTCAGTGGCAGGGGTGTGCGCCCCCCCGCATCTCTGGCTCAGCTTCTGGTCATTTCCTAAGGAAAACGGCCCCAGAGCCCGTGACCTCTGGAGACCGGGGTGCCCTGGGGGAGCCTGCCTGTCGCCGGGTGGTGGATCCATAGCAGGGGCGACGGCAGGGGAGCCCGCCGCTGTCCCCGAGGAGACCCGGCCAGGCCCGGCTGCGGGTGGGCAGTGATCCCTGAGCCCCGGGCTGATGCGGGGCCGGTCCGAGCGTCCCTGGGGGGCTGGGGGGCCCGGCAGGGGAGCCCCGCTCAGGCAGGAGGTGGAGGGGCGGACGGGAGGCGGGTGGGAGGCGGCCGCCGCCTCGGCCCGCGTCTGTCCCTGTGTGGGCCCGGAAGACAAACGAGCCCTGGGCCGCGGCACGGTTTCCAGCAGGCGCTCCAGCGGCCGCACGAAGACGGGCCTCGTTACGGGAGGGAGTTTCCGCGGCGCTCGTGCCCGGAGGCTGCCGCCAGGGTGAGCTGGGGAGTGTTTTGCGCTGACACCGGCCGCTCAGTCAAACCCGACCGCGGGAACGAGGCAGGCAGCAACCCGAGCGCGAACAGCCATCAGTCTGGCGGGGCCGGGAAGAGGCCGCCCGCCCGCCCGTCCTCTTCGGAGACACCAGTGCACTCCCGGCATTCTGCCGCTCCCCCCTCTGCAAGGGCCCAGGGATGTTTACTAGGGACCATCTGGGGGGGGGGACACACTTCCCACCTAGTAAGCTGCTGTCCAGGGGCACAGAGCCCGAGGGCCAGTCCAGGGGACTGGCGAGGACACGTCACTCCAGCTGCCCTCTGGGGGGGATCTCCTGTCCTGTGGGGCGGAGCTCACACCCCTCCCCCGGGGAGTCGGGCAGCCAACCGGGTGTCAGGGGCGCTGCTCTGGGAGCGAAGGCCCAGCAGTGTGTGGAGCGGGGGACAGATGCAGGGGCCCGCGGGGGCGCTGAGGAGCAGTGGGGAGATGGCAGCAGAGGTGGCGGTGGCTCCACAGAGCCGGGGACCCGGAGGAAGCCCCCGCCCGGGGCCTCAGAGGGACGCCTCCCTTCGAATATCCTCATGAGCTCCGGGCACCGCGTCTGTCCCTCGCGTCTCCATCTGTTATCTGAGCATTCAGCGGCCCATCAGTATGACCCTGGACTTGAGACCCAGGACAGCAACTGGTCCAGGGTCATGGCTGAGGCCCTGGTCAGCCTGTCACCGCGGTGACCTGCGGCAGGTCCCGTCCTCTCCCCGCCTGCGCTGGGCAGAAGGCCGAGCCGCCTCAGGCCGACCGGGGGACCCTCTGCAAACAGGAGCCGCCATGATCCTCGTCCTCCCTCGGGGCCCAGAGGAACTCGCAGACCCCGAGAAACGCTCCAGCACGTGGGGCGTCTGCTGCCCCTCGCCGTGGGCACGGCCTGGTCAGAGCCCCTGACCTTCACCCAGCTGTCCGGAGGGAACGGAGCGGCCGTCCCCTGTCCAGCCCCCTCCTGATTCTGGAGACACTTGGACTGTTGCCCTCTACGTCCCCAGAGGCACCCTCAGACTCCGCAGCACCCTGCTCGGCCTGGGCAGTGAGTCCCGAGGGCTGTCCCAGCACAGCCCGGCGCAGGGCGAGCTGCCCACACACCGAGACACGCAGTCGGCCCAGGAGACACTCAGTCTGGGGCCAGGCGGCCTCCCAGCCCCCTTGAGCCCCTCCTCTGGTGCCCCAGGTCGGGCTCTCGGCGGGCTGTGGGCACGCGGCCCCGCCCCAGGGGGGAGAGCCGGTGTCCTGGACCCTGGGACACTCCAGGCCCTGGCGTGGAGGCTCAGGACTGTTCTCCAGAGCACCGTGGCTTCCGGCGATGGCCCGCACGCACCCCAGCCTGCAGAGGTCTCCCAGGTCCCAGCTGCAGCCTGTGTGTGTCAGGGGCTCAGCTGTCCCCCAGGAGGGCAGGCCGGAGCTCCTGACAGCCAGCGGGAGGGGACCCCACGCATCCTCCCTGTAGGAATGGAAACTAGACCCCCGACCAGGGACCCCCAAAGCCACGGGGCGGTCCGACCAGGAGAAAGAAGACAACAGAGGCCCTGGGACTGGCAGCGGGTGGCGCTGCCCCCAGGAGGAGCCCAGGCCTCTCTCCTCTCCCTTCTGCAGCCGAGCCCGCAGCACCCAGGCAGGGAAAGCGGGCCCCCCCCCGCAACCCGGCGGCCAGCAGCGGCCTCGCTCCACGCACATGGGCGGATGCAGCCACACGACCAGAGGCGGCTGGCCGAGGGTGGGCGGCGGAGAAGCCTTCAGAAAAAAAAATCGCTTGGGCAAACGGATTGTGCTCTGTCACCCCGACTTGTTTGCCGTTCAGTATCCCCGGGGGCCCCCGCCGCTCGTGGGAGGGGAGCGCACTGGCAGGAGCCCGGCGACCTCGCCGAGCACCCCAATACCGATTTCCGCAGACTCGCTGACTAATGGGAGCACTTGGCCCGGCCGGTGGCCGGCGGGGGTGCTGGGTCTGCGCTGGTTCGGAGCTGGAATGCGTGCTCCTCCGGGCGGGGGTGGAGGAGACGAGCCCAAGTGCATCTTCTCCTTCGTGGGGAGACGCCCCCCACCCCATGGGGCACGTCATTCCACAGCCGACTCATGTCCCAGGTGGCATTTTAGAAATGTCCGACTGGCGTATTCAAAATGTTGTCAGTCTCCAACCCTGGTCCCCACCCGCCCCTCCCAGAGCTCCCAGTACCCTTTGAATTTCCAGGGTGACTGGGCGTCTGTTGTGATTCGCAAGGAGCCCTTTTGGGGCACCGCTGAGTTTATCCAATGAGGAGGTGTGGGGGGAGGGGGCCTAGGTAGCTTCAGGGTGGGGCTCACCCCCAGGAAGGTCCGGGGAACAGAGTAGGGGACCTTTTGCCCCCTCTCACCCTACAGCCACCTCCAGCTTGGGCAGGGGCTGCCGACCCAGCTCTGCAGGAAGCGGAGGGCGGGGTCCAAGAGCCCGTGGGCTGGGGGATGCGCAGGGGCCGGGAGGTGCACCCGGGCACGCCGCCGCCCTCCCCTCAGCCTCAGCCTCTCTTCCTTTGGCCGTTCCGGCACCAGAGCCTTTGTGGGGGACTGGGGAAGGTCGGCTTGTTGCCGCATCGGGGAACGGGCCGGGTCAGAAAAAGCCACATGCTTACAGACGTAAAAAAACTGGAGGGTAACGCAAGTGACAAGGATAACGAAGCACTAACGATGTAGTTCACACGCCCACTAGTGACGTCATCCTGGCTGCTCACCCACCCGGACAGGCAGGGCCCCCGTCTCCCGGGCTGGTCCGAGCCCGCCTGGCTCTGTGTCCGCCTGGCGGGTCACCTCTCTGAGGGGGACAGCAACCTGTGGGGTGGGCCGGAGAAGCATGGTGCAGCCCCTCAGAGCGAGGGCTTGGGGATGAGTGGTGGCGTTTCGGGTGACAGATCTCGGGTCAGCCCTGGGGACCTGCTGCCCAGCCGGAGCTGCACCCGACGAAGCCGGCGGCCAGGAGAGGCGCCTGATCCTGGAAAGGGGTCATCCAGTCGTCGAGTGCAGGAAGGGACTGAGGGGCCAGGGTCCCGCTCTTGCCTGTGATGACGTGTGACACCCCCCCCCAGGAAGCTCCTCCCTTTATTCGAGGATCCGGGGCCTGTTCTGGCCTCCCTGCCAGGGGGCCGGCAGCCGTCCAACCTCCATGGTCCCCTACCCCCCTGCAGCCTCTCCGGCTCCAAGCTCTGCAACCGCCCGAGCTGGAGACAAGGGCCCCCCAGCCTGCGCAGCGCCCTCAGACACCCTCTGCACCCCCGCCCCCTGCCAGGAGCCCCTGCAGGTGTGGGGACTTCCATGAGCCCACAGGTGACGGGGCGTGTCCACATGGAGGCTCCCAGCAGCCACCTCTGCAGCCACTGAGACTGGCCCTCTGAGCGTCACTCAAGCCGCACCTGCAGGCCACCTGTGCCCAGGGGCGGGGGCCAGACTAACGCACAGGCAGCAGCTGCCCTGCAGAGCCCACAGGGAGGCGGCGGTCAGGACAGCTGGTGCCTGGGGGTGGGGGGGGTCCGCGAGGGTCTGGGGGAAACAGGAGGGCGCATGGGCCTTTCCTGCTGCCCACGACCCCCGCACCCTGCGGGAGGACCCTTCCGCCAACAGGACGGTGGCCAGACCGCGGCCCCCTGCCAGGGAGGCCGGGAAGCGCAGCCCGGCGCCCGTCTGGCCGCCGCACACCCCCCGAGAGGGAAGCTCCACACGGCAGGAGATCCCGGTGGCGGCTCCCAGCCCGAGGGCAGCCATGCACATGCGCAGGTGCTCTCGGGTGTCGCTCAGGAGGGCGGGGCCTCCGGGGCCGCAGGTCTTTGCCCCGGAGCAACAGCGATGAGCTGGGCCTTTCTCTGCCCCAACAGTCCTCATCCGCCATGCCACCCAGCAGAGACACACGTGTGCACACACCACACACGCGCACGTACACGCACACGCATGCATTCACACACATGCACACGCTAAAAGTGACCACCTGCCCAGCTACCCACCATCAGAAGTACCCCCAGGATGGAGGGAGAAGGCAGCGAACGGGAGGGAGCCCCCATCCTCGGCGGGCTCAGGACACCGGCGCCCCTCGGACGAGCGCAGTGCTCCGTCCGCGGCCTCGGCCTCCTTGCAGACACGGAACCCGGATCCGCGTTTGGCCCAGAACGTCCCCTCCCGGCGGGCAGCAGGCAAAGCTGCTCTGAGCGTGAAAACACAAGCTGGGAACACACGCCGCGCAACACACTCTGGGGGTTAAACGCGAGCGAGTGTGAGCAGGAGAGCCAGGAGATCAGAATGTTTCGCACGCGTCTCCTTCCGCGAGGCGGCGGAGCGGTCCCGTGGGCGGCAGGCAGGGCGGGGATGGCAGCTCCCCGGGCCGGGGTCAGGGGTCAGGACGATGCGCCACCGCCTGGGGATGCGTGCAGGGGCCCGGGAGCGGCCGAGTCTGACCCCCGGTGCGGGAAAGTGAGAGGCGCGCACGCACCGCACACGCTGAAGAGCGACGCTCCGTCCTCCAGGCCCCAGGACGCGCACCGCGGTGAGCTGCAGGCACTGCCTGGACGCCTCGTCTTCTGGGAAGAGCTGCTGTGTTCCGGGAAAATGAATGATCGCTGAGCAGCGAGGCTCAGGCCGCGCACACGCTTTTTAAAAGCCCGCGCTGTGCAGCTGAGGTTCAGCGCCTCCTCCGTGCGCCCAGAGACGGTGACGCCGTCCGCGAGCTCGGAATCAGTCCCAAAGAGATGGCTGTCTTGGCCCACTTTGCAGGGGGCACCCAGCCACACCGGCTCCCGCCGCAATGCCACCGTGCAGCCGGGACCACGGACTCGGTCCCCACGCTCTTGGGGTCCAAGCGTCTCAGCGGCAGACCACAGCGTGGCCCGTGGTGACCCAGCAGAGTGGGGCGGGGGCAGGGCTGGGTGCATGCGCACCCACAGCAGAAGCCACGCAGTCCCCTGATGGAGCGGCCGCCCCATCCATCAGCGACACCCCAGGGGCCGGCTCCAGCTGCGCCGTGCGAACACCCTTCTGAAACCTGCTTCTTCATGATCCCGCATCATGATTATTTTGACAGGCTAATTTGAATGATAACTTATTGAGTACTTAGTCCTATTTGTCAAATAAACCGTCGAGAACCGTCTGTCTCCCCTCAGTCACGGAGCAGAGCCGCCTGCAGACTTCAGGATGCGCGGCAGACACACGGGATGCGTGGGCGCCCTGCGGAAACCCGCGTCGTGGGCGGAGACATGAGCCGAGCTGGCCCCGGGGCGGGATTTTGAGAAAGGGAGGTTGCCTTTCAAATACATTGCCCCCGCCCCCGGCCGCTTTTCCTGGAAGGATCGCGTTTCTGGAAACCCTTCCATCCACCTGCTCTCCCCCCTCATCCTCGTGTGGCCCCTGCACACTCAGTGTGTCCGCCTGCTTGGCCAGTGACACTGCTGGCCGGTCACCCCACCGCCGCCCTCTCTCCCCGCCCCCGCCCCCACCACTCCTGCTCAGCACGATGCCAAAGCCGCCCCTCCCATCAGATCAGACCGTGATGTCCTCTGCTCAGAGCGGTCAGGGCTCACCACCACCATGGGGACAGCAGTCCTCACGTGGACCCTCGGGCCTCCGCAGGCCGCCCCTCTGTCCCGCCTCCCCCCCCCCCCGCTGCCTCCCCTTTGCCGCTGTCCTCACCCCTGCCCTCCAGGCCCCTCCCACTCGCCGGATACACCCCCACTTCGGGGTCCTTGCCCCAGTCGCTCTTCACAACCGGAGCCCCCCACCCCGACACGGCACGGCCCCCTCCCCCAGTCTGCCCTCAAGCCTGTGCTCCGTGCCGCCCCTCAATGGGGTCTTCTGTGACCCCCTCTTTGACACCGCCACCCCCCACCTCCCAGAAGTCCCCGCCCCAGATGCTCCATTTCCCCCGTAAAATGCACTGTCCGACACACAGCACAGTTTACACATTCTTCCTGTGTGTCACTGACCACCCCCCACCGCCCGAACGTCGGCCACTGGGAGGCAGGGTCCGCTTCCGGGACGCTGCTGCGCCCCCACGCCTGACGCCACCCAGCGCCCGGCCGGTGCTGTGCGCCTGTCTGCTGCACCGCAGGGGGACGCGCAGGCGGGGGAAGCAAAGGGCACTTTGGGGGGGGGGGTGATGGTGCCCACAGGAGAGACCGGGTGGACAAGGCACGCGCGCCGGGGTCTGTGCCGACCGCCCCGCTCCCCGCCCTGGAGGGAACGGCAGGACGGCAGCACGGGCAGCCGGGGAAACGCGACCCAAGGTGGGTCAGACCCGCCCCATCCCCCATCCGGCGGTCATGGGACTGACGGAATGGGAAACAGAGGCAACCAGACAGAGGGGCGGCTGGGACAGAGGGCGGAGGACGCCCGGACGCCTCGCATCCCCGCGGCTGTGGCCTGGGCCTGCTCAGGCCCCGCCCCCGGCCTTCGGTCGGCTCCTCCCACCCTCCTGGCCAGCCCAGCCCAGCCCGCTCCGCCCCGGGTCAGTTCCCCTTCACCCCCCGCTCCGCACGCGGGCTGAAAGAGCGCCACTCCGTGCAGCCAGCACGTCTCTGCCCCGGCCGAGATGGACGGCCCTGTTCCTTCCCAGGAAATAAAGATGCGATTGAGTGAGTTTCTCTGGTGCCGCCACCGCCGGGTTCCCAAAACACTTTGGACCAACCTCCGCTGTAGCACTTAGGGCGAATTGCTATTGATTTCTGTCCCCTTCGTGGCCATGAGATCACCGGGAGTGGGGACCGCATCCCATCCATCTCTGGGTGCCTCTCGCAGACCCTGGCACACAGTAGGGCTCCGTGATTACGTACCGAGAAACACACAGGGGGGCAGGGAGGGAGGGGAGGGGGAAGGGAAGGATGAATGGATGGATTGATGGATGGATGGATGAGTGATGGATGGATGGATGGATGGTGGGTGGATGGATGGATGGATGGATGGTGGATGGATGGATGGATGGATGGTGGATGGATGGATGGATGAGTGGATGGATGGTGGATGGATGAGTGGATGGATGGATGGCTGGATGGACGAGTGGATGGATGGATGGATGGATGGGTGGATGGATGAGTGGATGGATGGATGGATGGATGGTGGATGGATGGATGGATGGATGGGTGGATGGTGGGTGGATGGATGGATGGATGGTGGGTGGATGGATGGATGGATGGTGGATGGATGGATGGATGGATGGTGGGTGGATGGATGGGTGGATGGATGAGTGGATGGATGGATGGATGGATGGATGGTGGATGGATGGATGGATGAGTGGATGGATGGATGGGTGGATGGATGGATGGATGGGTGGATGGATGGGTGGATGGATGAGTGGATGGGTGGATGGATGGGTGGATGGGTGGATGGATGGATGGATGCGTGGATGAGTGGATGGATGGATGGATGGATGGGTGGATGGATGGATGGATGGGTGGATGGATGAGTGGATGGGTGGATGGATGGATGGATGGTGGATGGATGGATGGATGGATGGTGGGTGGATGGATGGTGGATGGATGGATGGTGGATGGATGGATGGATGGATAGTGGGTGGATGGATGAGTGGATGGGTGGATGGATGGATGGATGGTGGATGGATGGATGGATGGATGGTGGGTGGATGGATGGTGGATGGATGGATGGTGGATGGATGGATGGATGGATAGTGGGTGGATGGATGAGTGGATGGGTGGATGGATGGATGGATGGTGGGTGGATGGATGGATGGATGGTTGATGGATGGATGAGTGGATGGATGGATGGATGGTGGATGGATGGATGGATGGTGGATGGATGGATGGTGGATGGATGGATGGATGAATGGTGGATGGTGGATGGTGGATGGTGGATGGTGAGTGGACACACGGGCGCACAGGCCTGTGACCCACGGAAACTCCCCGGAGGGGGGGCCATGAGCGGCTGTTCACATCCGAGGGCCCGAGGTGACGGAAAGATGAATGTGTTTTACGCTGCAGCCTGCCCTCCTGCACCACGGGTGTGTGTTCCACGGCGGGTGGTCATTTCACAATTTAAAACCGATTCAAGCTTCCAAATAAGGCGGCATTTGCTGGACTGGGAACGCTTGGCTATGTGGCCGCAGGAGGCCGACCCGGTGGGCAGAATGAGAGTGGACAGCGGAGCGCTCTGGCCGTGCGGAGGCAGGGGAGAGTGGGGACAGGTGTGGACAACCCCCCCCACCCATGTCACCAATGGCTTCCAGCCAGGGTCTCACACACGCGATGTCTTTTCTTCGTCCCCACCTATAACACTGAGAAGTTCCCCGACCAGCGCAAAGGAACTCGGAAATGGACGACGGAGGCCCAGCAGGACCGGCTGCAGCGCCCCCGCCCCCTCTGAAACAGGAGTGGCCGCCGGCCCCCAGCCCTGGCGCTGGGCTGAGCCGCCGCGGAGCTCGGCCGGTGCTCGCCAACCCGCACCGCTCCGGTCTGCCCGGATCGGTGGAGTCTGGGCGCGTGCACAGGCTGATGGGCGTGCGGCCCACTCCTAATGAGCCGCACCATCTGCCTCTTCCAACGGGCCTCGAGGGGCCGTCCAACTGTCCTGTGATGGGTGTCTGCCTGGGAGGGCCAGGCTGCGTCGGGGGGACAATCCCTGCACAGACGCGGCCCCCCAGGAGCCCCCGGAAAGGGGGGCGGGAGCCCCGGAGAGAGAAGCACCTCCCAGGGCAGAAACGGCCAGAGCAGGAGGCGAGCGGGCGGGGGGAGGGGCCCCAGGGGCCGATTCTTCCCAGGGAGACAGACGGGGGAACCTTCTGTGCTGACGAGGCTCGTTAGCCCGCCAACCGCGATTCGCTGACGAGGGCAAGGACGCGGGCCCGGCGGCATGCACAGTCTGTGTGTCAGCTTCCTGCGGCCGCCACCCAGATCACCCCAAACACGGGCGTGCAGTCCCTCCGGGGTCTGGGGGCCAGGGCCCTGGGACCGAGGGGCCAGGCTCCTCCTGGCAGCCCCTGGGTGTCGCCTGGGCTCCCAACTGCGCCCCTCCAGGCCCCGCCTCTGCCTTTCAGCAGAAGCGCATTCCAGTTGGAGGCCGGGATCCCACCCTGACCCAGGAGGACCCCGTCTCAGTTCATAACTGGGTCGCACCTGCAAGCACCCTGTTGCCCCGAGAGTCACATTCCAAGGTTTCCAGCGGGCGTGAGTTTCGGGGAGACACTATTCCATCCCCGACAACAGGGAGGCGTGGCCGAGCTGAGCGGGTGCTGGGCGGGCCCTGGGCTGGCACGGCGGTGCAGGTGGGAACACCTGAAGCCTCCTGGCGCGGGGACCGGAGCAGTGGCGGAGCTGGAGACACAGAGGGGACGGACACACCCCGGGCTCCCTCCGGGCGGGCGGTGCGCTCAGGAGGGACACGGCCCCGTTCGGGGTGCCCAGGACTCGCACCGTGTGCGGTGCCCGGTCGCGATATCGGCTGAAGGAGCCGGCAGGGCCCTTGACACTGGGTGCACTGAGGAGCAGCACCAGGAGGTGGAGAAGCTGGTCTGCTGGGAGCAGCACCAGGAGGTGGAGGAGCTGGTCGGCTGGGAGGCTGAACCCACAGAGTGCAGCCTGTTTGGGGAACGCAGCCCATCGGTCTCCCCCAGTCCGCAGGAGGCCCCGAGTGCCCGGCCGCAGCGGGGAAGAGACCACAGCGAGGCCGTCGAGGGCGCCGGCGAGAAGGAAGCATGTGAACTCGGAAGAGGGAAAACCTCCGTCCCCGGTCCAGCCCGAGGAGGCGTCCCGGCACTGGGCTTCTCCGTGCTGCCGGCCCCATGCTCCCCGAGGAAGTGGGGAGCGGGACCCCTCGTGCACCGTGGGCAGGGGTCGGGGCGAGGACTCTGGAAACCCCTGGCCGGTCCTCACGCGGGAGAGCACACCACCAGCCGCCGCTCGCAGGTGGATGCCCGGGAGGAGTGACGAGTCTGCACGGCCCCAGCGCGTGAGAGGGCCGTAGCCGCACGACCCACACGGCCCGAGTGGGCGCGCCCCAAACGGGCGTCAGACAACCGGCGTGCTCACACGAACGACCGTCAGAAAGAGGAAGATCCGTGAGCGGTCACTGCGGCTTTGAGGGACGCTTCCCCGCCTCGCCATGGACGCGCGCAGGCCAGTCCCGCCCGGCCCCAGGCTCGCCGTGAACGACCTCGTCCCCACAGAAGGGCACGGGTGCCGCCGGCCCAGGCGCCTCCAGCCTGCACGGCCAGGAAGCCAGGGGCCCCGGGAGGCGGGAGGGGGAGGGAGAGGCCCCCCAACAGCCCTAGATGGCGGTCAAGGCTGGGGCCCCACGCAGGGCTGGGGCTGTTGGTCCCCGTGGAAGTCCCTCCCAGGAACTTTCTGCTCTGTCCTCCTCGGTGGAGCTCCCTCCCTGGTGGCCCTGAAGACGGCCGCCACCCACCCCCACGACGCACTGGGAGAGGACCTGTGTCCCCCACAGCCGGGGGACGTGCCGTGGCCTGGGACCCCTTCCTCGCCTGGTGAGGGTGTCCCCGTGGCCCTGCGGAGTCTCTGCCTTCGAGGAGGCGTGAGTGTGAGCCCAATGGCAGCTCGGTGTCGCCAGCTCTCCCCGGCAGCGGCACCTTCCAGCTGTCACAAGGTGCTGCTGATTGGCAAATTCCAGCGCATATCGTCCTTAATTGAAGGTCAATTATATACAACATTTCAAAGGAGGCGATCTCATTAACTCTGATTTGCCTCTAACCGCATTAGAGCGCCCATGGAAGACGGACTCCGTGGGAACGGAGCAGCCGGGGGATCCTGCCGCCCCGGCGCCGCTCCCCACGTTTCCGCAGCCACAGCCCGTGGGGGGGAGCATGGAACTTCCCCAGAAGAGCGGTGCACTCCATGGCTGCACCCAGCCGTCAGCGTGTCCCAGATCCACGCAGCGGCACCCTCGGCTGCCTCCTGAGCTTTGGTCGGAGGAGCAAACTCATGACAGGGAGACCCCGGGGGGGCGGGGGTCCCGGCCGGGCACCAGGGGAGTCCCGGTGGGCCGCAGGCACCCTGCTCCCACGCGTGAGAGTGCCGGGCACTGGCCGCATCAGGCGCCAAGGGGGCGAACCAGAGGCCGTGCAGACAGTGGCTTCGGGCGCAGCTGCGTCGTCAACGCATCAGTGACACAGGAGGCCCCTGGGGGCCAGACAGAGGAGGACCGGGCCGGCCAGGGGGTCAGGGAAGGGCCCGGGGGAGGAGGTAATGCGGGAACCCGTGCCCCAGTAGACAGGGCCGGTCGCCCCGAGGGCTCACGGGCACAAAGAGCTGGCCCCCCCCACACATACACACAGCTGGCTCAGAGCCCCTCGCCTGCCCGGCGCCGACCAGGAGCTGCGATGAGCCGGGCCAGCGGGTCTGCGTGGAGCTCCGCGTCCTGGGGCGGGACCCACGGAGGCCTTGCCGCACTGAGACGCAGCCGGCGTTCTCCCCTCGGTCGTCGGTGGGGAGGGGGCTGTGCCGCCGTCCGTTCGGCAGCCCTCAGGTGCAAGAGACTTAAATAAAAAACGCTTTAACCTCCTAGACGTGCCGCACACAGAGAAGGTGAGAGGGGTCCCTTCCTCCCCTCCCCCGAAGGATGACGGCCCGCCCACCGTGCCACCGGCAGCCCCACGTGGCCCCCGGGCCGCAGACAGGCCCCCGCCGCACCAGCGGTGCCCTTGCGAGCATCCTCTCTCCCCAGAAATGTTTCCACATTTAGATTGTTTCCACAGGGTGCGACATCTCCACGGCTTTGTCCCTCCTGCCAAACGTCTCTGAGCAAATCGCCCCGATTTACAAGGCCGCGAGCAGCAGCACCTCCCGCCTCCGCCGCACCTCTGCCCTGGAGACGGCTCTGCTCATTCGAGCCGCTCTCTGTTTATAAGCGATGCTTCCGTTCCCTGTCCCTGCCTCCCTCCCTCCCTCGTCCCCCCTTCCTTCAGGCTAATCACCAGGGCCCGGAGGCTCCCTGGGGCTGGGCGCTGGGGCTCCGGGGGCCAAGGGGAGGGGGTCCAGAGCGCTCCGGAGGGGAAGGCCCGGCCCTCCGAGCCGGGCTGCCACACCGGAGATCCCACTTCGTAGCTCGAGAGCTGCCGAGGCATCTGAACCCAGGGGGAGGGGGCGTCTCAGTCCTTCTGAGCTGCTGTAGCAGGACACTTGGGAACCAGCCATTCACTCACTCCCCGGGGTCCGGGAGCTTGGGAGTTTGAGATCACGGCAGATGCGGCGAGACCCAGTGTCAACGACCACAGAGGCCGGCGTTTTGCCGCCGATGTCCTCCAGAGGGGGAGGGAGCCCTCTCATGTCCCTTCTTCTAAGGGCTCTCATTGCGTGCACAAGGGCCCGCCCCCCAGGACCCCACCGCCCCTAGCAGGCCACACCCTCTGACACCGCGAGCTCGGACATCGAGTTTCAAGGCTCCGCTCTGAGAGGGGCACAGACACTCAGCCCCTCCCAGAGGGCGGGGTAAAGGACTTCATTTGGGAAGTGTCCCTGGGGCTGCCGGGTGTCGGGCACACAGAGGGACCTCAGGTTAGGCCCCCCGACAGGGGGGTCGGTGCCGGGACATGAGGGGCCTTGGCCTGGGCCCCGTGCCGGAAACAGAAGTGACGGCGGGCGGGAGATGAGACCCGGCAGGTGGCCAGGATGCACCTGGAGACCAGCAGGCCCCGGGGACAGGTGTGCACGGAGGGGGGACAGGTGGCCCCATGCCAAGGCGCAGCAGATGTGCTGTCCTCTTCCCTCCCTCACCGCCTCCGCCCCGCCGACAGGAGTCTCTCTCGAGAGTCTGCCCGCACAGTGGCGCCCTGGCCCGGGCAGCAGGGTGACGCCGGGAGAGGACATCTGCACCCCGCCCCCCCCCCCGCCCCCCGCAGCCCCGCAGGCTGCACGCCGCACGAACGCCGAGCCTGCCCGACCGTGAGCGCTGCAGCGTCGGCCGCGCTGAGTCGGCGGGCAGGCCGCAGGCGGCCCAGGCTGTGCGGCTGCGGGTCGGGCAGCGCAGGCAGGCGGCCCGCGCCGGGACCTTGATCTTTGTTCCGAAAAGCACAGCGGACCACACGCAGGCCCCGCCTGGTGACGGCGGGGCTGCAACAGGGAGCAGCGAAGGAAACACCAATCGAGTTGTTCAATGTGGGACATGGATTTGTGACAAGGGAACTCAATCATTATCGAACCCAAGCAAGAGCGAATTTAATCTTTTTTTTTTTTTTTTCCTTAAGGTGCACAGTCCTCCGGTGCCCCAACCGGAAGGAGGACCGGGGCGGAAGCGGCCGGGACTCCGACACGGGGAGTCGGAGAGGCCCCTGGGGACGGACACCGCGGTGACGCAGACTCGACCGAGCCGGGAGGAAACCCGCCTGCGCCTGTCCCAGCCGGGTCAGCTCGGCCAGACCGGGGGGTGGGGGCGGGGTTGGGGATGAGCGGGATCCCGAGGCAGCCCCACCGACCCCGCAGGCGAGTCAGATGGCAGGGAGGGAACACGGCGGCTCCTTGGGAGTCCATCTGAGAGGCTGCGGCTGGTCTGGACGGGGAACGATGGACGAGCGTGAGCGGGGAGCGCAGAGAGGGCAGGACGGGACCCCGAGCAGAGGGACAGCTCATCAGAAGGAAGCGCCCGGGACGCCGGACGCAGAGGGAGACGGAGGGCAGATAAATGATGTCAGAAGCGCAGCCGCAGCCCCGGGCCCGTGTGGCTCAGTGGGTTGGAGCACTGTCCCTAAACCCAAGGGTCTCGGGTTCAATCCCCGGTCAGGGCACATGCTGGGGTGCATGAGAGCGGCAACCGATCGGTGTTTCTCTCTTACATGAGCGCCGCTCTCCCTCCCTCCCCCCCCCCCGCTGACATGGACAAGCGTGTCCTCAGATGAGGTTTAAAAGGAAAAACCGCGCAGCCGTGGCCTCGTGCGCCCCGCCCCCCCCGTGTCTTTCAGAGGCTGATTTCACCGGTTTACTCCAGCGCAGGCGCTGACCGACCGCTGACACGCTGGGTGTGCTTCGGCCCCGCGGGGATGAAGTCTGGCCGCGGGCACGCATGGAGAGTGTCCCCTGCACACACACACGAGGGACGGTGGGCTGTGTAAGTGGCAGGAGGGGAAAGCCCCGGCAGCTGCAGGGGAGGGGGGGCGCCGGAGGGAGGGGCCTCCCGTCCGGGATGGGCTCAGGGCTGCAACTCGAACACGGCGTGGGCGGAGTTCCCAGGCCAGGGACAGATGGGGGTGGGGCAGCCCCGCCCCGCCCCGCCCCCCGCCTGTGCTGTGCAGCAGCGGGAGGTGGAGCAGCAAAGGCAAGAGCGTGTGAAATCAAAGTGGACGGTGGGTTCTCATCTCTGCAAACAGCACGTGGACAGAGAAAGGCAAAGCCCACACGACAGGGAGCTGCGATTTCCGGACGTTTCTGAATCACAGAAGTGCGTCCGCCCCAGACGTTGAAGCCGGTGACAGGGCCACAGGCACGAGGAGCGTGGCGCTGGCGTCGGACAGAAGGAAGACGGAGAGCAGGCGGGGATGGAACTGTGACAAAGGCGATGGTTCAAATCCAAGGACAAAGGGAAACTGCTTTCCCAGTCAACACAGTTAGTATCATCGGTTAACCTTCGGGGAAAATACTGAGATCTCTCCCTCGTACACTTACACCAACGTAGATCCCAGACGACTTAGGATCCCAGCTGTTTTATAAGTTTAATCTGCAAGGCGCTCTGTGCTTCTACGACCTGTGGGGCAGCCAGACTCTGGTCCCCACCCGCCCCAGCGCGTCCCCGCCGGCCCGCCCAGAGTTGCAGCCGGGCCGTTGGGCTGTGTGGGAATAAAACCACGCCCAGAAAATACAGACCCACCAGCAAAGGTCAAGGCGGATGGACTGGCAGACAGAGTGCTGCTTTTCCTGACATTCCACCGGACGCGCCGCGGGCATCAGATCGGCCGAGATGTAAACAACTGCTCTCCGGGCTGAGAAGCGAGCGGGGAGGGGCAGAGGCGCTGTCTGTCGTGAGCGGCCGGGCGGGTTGCACCCGCACAGCCCCCGTGCTCAGTCCGCACCCCAGAACCTCAGAGGGCCCCCCCCTCGTGGAAAAGGGCGACTGCGGATGGAGCGAGCTCAGAGGAGGCCGCGCTGGGGGAGGGAGGCCCTGCTCCCACGTGTCTGGCGTCCCACAGGAAGGGGAGACCGGGGCACAGACTCCCAGGCGAGGGGGAGCTCTGTGAGCACGCAGGCGGGGACGGGGCGAAGGCCGAGGCTCAGCAGCCGGAGGGAGGCCCGAGAAAGAGTCTCCTGGCGGCTTCAGCGGGAGCCAGCCCCGCCCACACCCTGACCTTGGACCCCCGGCCTCCAGCCTGGGGGGTGGGGGGGCGGTCGGGGAGTGCCGCTGTTGGAGCGGCGGCGGCGGGTGGTGCTTTGGCACACAGCCGGGCACAGGCGTGTGATAGAGACGGCCTGTGCAGCCCATGCAGGGGCTGGTGCCCAGGGCGCAGGGCCATGTCCCCAAGAAGGACCTCGGGAGCCAGAGCAGCTCCCCACCCCCTGACCCCACCACAAATGAGAAAGCTCCCCAGCTGGCCAGCCCAGCTGGCCTGTGCAGGGGACCCGCAGTCTGAGTGCCCGCTGCCGTGGCCTTCAGCCCGGACGGTCTCCGGGAGCAGAGACCTGGACAGCGGCCTCCTGGGCCCCAGCTGTCCCCGGCGTTGGGGAGCCAAGCGGGCCGCCCATAGGAACAGATTTCTCCCAGGAAGGAGAGACCCCGTGAGGGGACGGTTCTGAGTCAGCCCTTGGACTCCATCTGCAGCCGGCGCCATCCGCATCTCTGGGGCAGAACTCGGAACCGGAGGGCAGCTCGAGTTTGTCCCTAGAAGTCTCTGTCACTCGTCAGGTGAGCGCAGCCCACGCGGCTTCCGCTCAGACGGCCCCACCAATGTAACTCCTTCCAGCTGCCCCACAGCGCACCACGCCGAGAAGAACCGTAAACAGTACACAGCCTCCCAGAGTTGCTCCTCCGTCCCCTTGCCCCGCCTCCTGCCGCCAGCAGGGGTCTGTTTGAGCCCACAGGACTCCCGGGGCCGAGGCAGGGAGCCTGTGCACCTCCGCCGTCGCCGAGGAGCTGCCTGGGGACCTCACTGGAACCTGCTGCGTTTACAGACGACGAAAGGACAGTTTAGAAAGTTCTAACCCCGACTTCCAGCCAAGACGGAGGCGCAGGCAGACACACCGTGCCTCCTCGCACAACCAAAAGGACAACCAATTTAAAAACAAGAACAACCAGAACTGCCAGAAGATCGAACTGTATGGAAGTCTGACAACCAAGGAGTTAAAGAACAAATACTCACCCAGACGGGTGGGAGGGGTGGGGAGAGGCAGCTGGGTGGAGAGGACTCCAGGTGAGGCGGCAGCTGGCAGAGCAGGTGGTCCCACATTTGCATGCGGATAAACCAGGAGGAGCAACTGGGGAGCGAGACAGACCCACAACCCAGGGTCCCAGCAGGTAAATAGAGCCTCAGACCTCTGACTGTAAACACCCGTGAGAGTTGAGGCGGTGGGAGAAACTTTTAGCCTCACAGATTTCGTTGGAGAGACCCACAGGGTCCTAGAATGTACACACACACACACACCCGGGAATCAGCACCAGAAGGGCCCACTTGGCTTGTGGGAAGCGGGGGAGGTGACTGAAATCCGGCAGAGAGCGGAGCAAGCGCCATTGTTCCCCTTCAGACCCCTCCCCCACACATAGCGTCACCACCCAGCAACGTGGGAGGCCCCGCCCTGGAGAACACCTAAGGCTCCGCCCCTTACTACGTAACAGGTGCACCAAGACAAAAAAAGGAATTGACCCAAATGAAAGAACAGATGAAAGCTCCAGAAAAAATACAACTAAGCAATGAAGAGACAGCCAACCTATCAGGTGCAGAGTTCAAAACACTGGTGATCAGGACACTCCAGGAACTCACCGGGTACTGCAACAGCATGAAAAAGACCCCGGCAGCAGTGAAGGTCGCATTATGCGAGATGAAGAAAAATCTACAGGGAACCAACAGTGACGGGAAGGAAGCCAGGACTCAAATCAACAGTTTGGAGCAGAAGGAAGAAAGAAACATTCAACTAGTACAGAATGAAAAAACAAGAATCCAAAAAAATGAGGAGAGGCTTAGGAACCTCTAAGACATCTTTAAATGTTCCAACATCCAAATCATAGGGGTACCAGAAGGAGAAGAGGAAGAACAAGAAATTGAGAGTTTGATTGAAAACATAATGAAAGAAAACTTCCCCAATCTGGCAAAGGAAATAGACTTCCAGGAAGTCCAGGAAGCTCAGAGAGCCCCAAAGAAGTTGGACCCAAGAAGGAACACACCAAGGCACATCATAATTACATCACCCAAGATTAAAGATAAGGAGAGAATCCTAGAAGCAGCAAGAGATAAGGGGACAGTCACCTACAAAGGAGTTCCCATCAGACTGTCAGCTGACTTCTCAAAAGAGACCTTGCAGGCAAGAAGGGGCTGGAAAGAAGTATCCCAAGTCATGAAAGGCAAGGGCCTGCATCCCAGATTGCCCTATCCAGCAAAGCTAACACTTAAAATGGGAGGGCAGATAAAGTACTCCCCAGATAAGGTCAAATTAAAGCAGTTCATCATCACCCACCCCTTATTATGTGAAATGTTAAAGGGACTTTTCTAAGAAAAAGAAGATAAAAATTTGAACAGTAAAATGACAGTAAACTCACAGTTATTAATAACCGAACCTCAAACAAAAACAAAAACAAAGCAAACAACTAGAACGGGAAAAGAATCAGGAACAGAAATGGAGATCATGTGGAGGGTTATCACCGGGGGAGTGGGATGGGGAGGAGGGGGAACAGGTACAGAGAATAAGCAGCATAGATGGTAGGTGGAAAATAGACAGGGGGAGGGCAAGAATAGTACAGGAAATGGAGAAGCCAAAGAACTTCTATGCATGACCCATGGACATGAACTAAAGGGGGGAATGCAGGTGGGAGGGGGTGTGCAGGGCAGAGGGGACTAAAAGGGGGGAAATGGGACAACTGTAATAGCATCATCCATAAAATATTTTTTAAAAAAAAAATAAAGTTCTAACCCCCCTGGGGGCGCACCAGACGCTGGAGGTGAATGGCGGCCTCTCCTCCTCGCCAGCTCCCGGTGCCGAAAGCAGACGCAGCCCCTGGCCCACACAGTTGATACCGTTTAGAAACGGCCCATCCGGCCCTGGCTGGTGGGCTTCACTGGGTTGAGCGCCAGCCTGCAAACCCAGGGTCGCCGTTTCAATTCCCAGCCAGGGCACAAGCCTGGGTTGCAGGCCAGGTCCCCAGTAGGGGGCACTCGAGAGGCAACCACACACTGATGTTTGTCTCCCTCTCTGTCTCCCTCCCTTCCCCTCTCTCTAAAACTAAATAAATAAGATCTTTTAAAAAGTGAAAATAGAAACAGCCAGGCTAGAAACACCAGTGACCCGGCGGGAGGAAGCGGAGGGAAGTGTCCCCAGGGAGTCCTGGGGGGGGGGTGTTCGCCGAGGACAGGAGCAGGCGGGTGAGGTCAGGACCCAGGGCCCTGGAGGAGGCCACTCGCCGTCTGACAGACAGGCTGCGAGGCCCTCCCGCCCTGTGCTCCAGGCTCCCCAGCGGGCTCACCCCCTCGCCTCCGTTGGGCGGCATCAGGAATGCTCCCCCAACCTCCGAGTCGCCAGGGACGCGCCACCTTCCTTCCGTGAGAAATTCGGAGCCCAGGCCCCTCAAGGTCGGCCCGCCCGGAGCGTTTGCAGGTGCGAGCGGGCAGGTGGAGGGGCCCAGACGCTTCTGCAAGACAAGCCCGCTGCATCATTAGCGTCCCCCGGGGCGTGATGCCCACAGGACAGCCTTGGGACCGCCCAGCCCCCCTCTTGAGCACCCAGACCCTTCCCGCCCGGCCTGCCAGGCACAGAGCAAGCAGGTCAGGAGGGATGCCGGCGGAACACCAGGGGCAGGACACCCTCCTCCCAACCCAGCAGCCGCCGCTCCGGCTGCAGGTTTTCTCCCTCCGTCACCTCCCTGTCTCAGCCTTCGGGAGGAGCCCAGCGCGCCTGCGTTCCCGGCCGGGACTGCGCCCCGGGAGCCCTCTGCCGTCCTCTGGGGCTGGAATGTGGCCGTTCTTTCCATTTCTTCTCTGTATTCTTTCCTAATTAGATGAGGGCTCCTTTTTCTCTGTTGCTTTAGACGCTACATATCACATTCAGCACTAAAAGACGTGCCGTAATTTGAATGTACACAGTTAAGAAACACAAGTCTGTATTTTCCTAACGGCGCTCAGACACCCCGAGTCGCTGCTTCAGCCTCACTCACCGTGGAATTCCACGCGGCTCCCTCCCCCACCCACACCCTCTGGCCACTGGGGGCTGGTTTCCCCTTCACCCCTTTTAACAAAAAGAAACAGTAACTTCATAGTCGGTGTTTAAATGGGTGGCCTTAGTTCTCCCCACTTACTCTGTACATAATGTTGGGTGTTGGACCCAGAGGCACAGAACGGGGTTGATCATCATCCTTGGCTGGTGGCGGTGGCAGAGGTCATTTTCCAAAATCGGCCCCACGGAGGGGAGCCCCCCTCCCCCAGGGCTCTCCCAGGACAGGTGGGTCCCCACTCCCCGCCCACCTCCCAGCCCCGAGCACGCCTCGTCACTGCCCCCTAGAGACCAATGATAAACTCTGACTGGTCCTGGGCCGCGCCGGGCGCCTGCCCCCCGCCTGACCTCGGGCAGCTCTCCCCGGCCGGGTCGCGCTGACTTGACCTCCCCCTCGCAGCTTCTTCCTGGTTATTGATCTCGGGGTTTTCCCTTCAGTTCATTTTCGGTAAAGTGCGCGTGCCCAGAATATCATTCATTATTTTTTATTTATCACTTCATGCATTTGTAAGCCTGGTACATTTTAAAATACAAGGGAGGGCCAACGTGGGTCAGTGATAATGAATAATACAAGAGTTAATAAATAAACAAGGACACCAGAACAAACCGTTCCGCGTGCTCCCGACGGCAACCCCGCTCTGGCGCGCCCGGCAGGGCGCGCGCCCCCGGCCAGGGCTCCCGCGCAGCCTCGACCCCGCCCCCCGCCCTCTCCTGGTTCTCCTGCGCTGTTTGCTGACTCCAGTGGCATTTACTCGTGTTTAATGCTTTTTTGTTGTTCTGTTTACTGCAGTTTATCAGTTTTATTGCTCCTGTGACAGGGAGCAAGTCCTTGAACACATTTACAACTCGGCCACTTCTCTGTGTCCTACGCCAGCCGTCTCCGCGTGCATCTCTATTACAAAATAATCTCCCTGCCCCCCGACCGGGTTTCGCCGAGGTTCCCTGGGTGTTAATCACAAGCCGCGGCTGGCGGCTGCCAGCGGTGGCGCTCCCGCCGCCCGGGCTGGGTGCCCTTGGTCTTCCTCCACCTGACTCTGGGCTCTGCCGTGCACTGGGCTGTGGCCGCCGGGTCCGCGGCACACAGGACACACGCAGAGGCTTGGGAAGAGCTTCTGCTCTGGGCTTCGCTCTCCTCGCCGTCCTCGGAATTCTGGGGCCGTCTCGCGGCCGAGCCCAGGCCGGCCGGTGGGGAAAGGCCGCGCCAGAGCCAGCGCGCCCCGCCACCAGCTGGCCGACCACCCGATACGCAGCCCAGGCGGCTCTGGGTCGGCTGCCTGCCCACCCGCCAGCCCCAGGGAGGGCCCAGCGGAGACCTGCCGCGCGGACCCGGAGCAGAGGAGCCACCCGGCCGACCCGCTGAGCCAAGCACAGCGGTCCACTCAGGTCACGAAGTCTCGGGGTGGGGGGGGATTCGTTATGCACCCAAAGCCAGCAAATGTGAGTTCTCCGTCTGCCGATAAAGTGATTCCCGGTGACGGGTTTTCCTCTGGGGACTAGTCTGGTTGGATGCTGGACGTTTGGGTGCGTGGCATTGAACTGTCTGCCATGAACACATGGTTTCTTCTTTCTTTCCTCCTCCCTTCTTTCCTCTTTCTTCTTTCTTTGTGCTGAGAGTGAGTCAAGAGAACGTTTACATTCCACCTTTCCTTAGTTTACAACCTTGTTTTCAGCTTGACGACGCTGTAGTTTGCAGAAGGGACTTGAACGGTTGCTTTGCAGTAGACGGCTGATTTCTTTACGGCCTAAGAGCTCGCCGACTTTTGTGCAGGTTCCGCCAGTTCCACACGAGAAGCGGACCCCCCGGAGCCCCTCCCCCGCTGCGGGACTCACAGCACAGACGCCGACGTGTGTTCGGACCGCCCGTCCTCCGCCGCCATGCGCTCCAGGGCGGGCGTCCCCCTCGCCCCGTGCGCCCAGCACACGAACCTTCTGGAGGGTCCTCAGTCGGTGTCGAGTTGTTGAGCGGTGAGCAAAGGGGCCTAGTCAGCGACGCTAGTGTGGTCCACGTTACCTTGACCTACGACTTCTGACCTCCAGACTGCCGGGGGACAGACCCCCACCGCCCGGTGCTTGCAGGGCCGGGTGTGTGCTCAGCCCCCCGGGCCCGCCCCGGGCTCGTTGTCACCTGCGCTCCCGTTCGAGGGGCAGGCGGACGAGTGCTAGGGCCGCGCCCCCTGGAGGACACCTTCTGGGTCACAGGGGTTCCCGGCCTGGGGGACGGCCACGTGCCCTGCTTGGCCACAGGCTTGGCTTCAGAGCCCTGAGAGGTCACAGGAAGCGGTGCTGTCAGCTGACCCTCATGAGCGAGGCCGTGGCCCGGCCGATGGGAGCCCCGGGCATTGCGGCCCCGCTGCGCTCGGTCAGCGGCTCGGCGCTGTGGCCACCACGGCCAGCAGGGGCAGTGACGGACAGAGGTGCACCGTTCCCCGCAGTCCAGTGGAGGCCAGAAGGACGAGACCCAGGTGCTGGCGGAGCTGGGCCACAGGGGACTCTGTGCCAGCCCCGCCCAGGCCCTGGGGGCTTGCCGACACATCGCCCCAACCCCGCCTTCTCCTCCCGTCCCCTCTGTGTGCGTGCCCGTGTCCAAATGCCTCCCCCTCCTCTGGACACCCGTCACGTGGGAGTGGGCGCCCGCCCTGGGCCAGCGTGACCTCGCCTTAACTGACGGCATCAGCGAGGCCCCTACTTCCGAACGAGGGAGGGGGCATTCTGCAGCTCTGGGGCCCAGAACCTCAGCGGACGGATTTTAGAGGACACGTCCCAACCCCGCACCGTCACCACACCTCAGAGGCCAGGCCCGTGGGCGCCGCCTCCCAGCGGTTCTTCTCTTCAGAAGTCGTTTCGGCCGCCCTAGGCCCTGCGGCGTTCCACAGACATGTTTGAATCCGTTTGTTGACACTGTCAAAAAAAAAACTCTCCGGGGACTCATGTCGACATTGAATTAACTCTGAAAGTCCATCTGGAGATCATTTAACAATCAGCCACGCCGAGTCACCCTGGTCCACGAGCAGGGTGTGGCTTCCCTCGCTCGGGCCCTCTCCGGTCCCGACGCCCCAACGGGGCGTTTCCTGCGGGCCGACCCCGTGCGCCGCTCACCAGGCCGAGATCCCAGCGTTTCACTTCCTGTAAGGCTACTTTACATGGTAGCGTTTCTATACATTCGGGCTCCCAACGATCCATTGCCCGCACACGCACCTACGATTCAATTTTTGTGTCGGCCCTGTGTCCCGCGTGCTGACAAAACCCACCCGCTCTGCCCATGCCCTGATCGATTCCCCAGGGGTTCCGAGACATGTGGCGAGGGCGCACGCAAAGAGCTGCAATTCTGTCCCTCCCTTTCCCAAGCTGCGTGTCTCCCGTCGCTTCCTCGCCGGAGTGCACGCCCGGGACGCACCGCGTGATGTCGATGGAGGGGCAACTCTTCTCCCGCTCCCCACCCGCGGTAAAAAGCGTCTCGATTCTCACCGGGGAGCAGGACTCGGGCTGTGGGTTTGGAGGGCGACCTTCTTCAGATGAAGGACGTTCCCTGCTTTTTCTAGTTTGCTGACCGCTTTGATCGCAAATGGAGTTCAATGTCTTGTCAAATATTTTTCTGCAAAGCGTTATTTGATCATACGGCTTTTTTTTTTTTTTTTTTTGTCTTTGACTACACTGGGTCACCCTGACCGCTGTTTGCTCGTGGAGCATGCCTTTCTGTATTCCCGGACTCGGTTTGCTGGCATTTTATTGAGGTGTTTCTAAAACTGGTTTCAGAGAGGAAGGGGGAAGGGGTGAGACGGTGGCGGGGTGGCGGGGGAGAGGGAGAGCTGCGTTGTTCCACTTATCTGTGTGTTCCTGGATTCTCGCACGTGCCCTGACCGGGACTGAACCCGCCACCCGGTGTATCGGGGCGACCCTCCAACCAGCTGAGCCAGGGCTTACGTTTCTGCCTCTCTGGTCGAGAAACGTGACAATCTTCACCAGTCTTCTTCTCCTGCCTTCGTTTTTTCTGGTTTCACCGTCAGGGGAGCTGGGGCCTCATGAAATGGGTCAGGGAGCGGTCCCGCCTCTTCAGCTCTTGGGGGAAACCTGCTCCACAGAGATGGTGCTCTGTCCCCTCTGAGTGTCCGGTGACACCCACTCGTGAGCCCGTCCGGGCCTGGGGGCTCTGCCCCCTTTGGAAGATTTTAAACGATGAATCCAACGTTTTTGGTAGATATTGGATTCCTCACAGGACCTATTTTTTCTTGAATGGATTATGATAGTTTGTGGCTTTGAAAGAATTGCTTCATATCATCAAATCTGTCAAATTTATGTGTGTGGGCTGTTTGCAGTATTTCCTTAATGCCCTTTAAATCTCTGCGGGGTGATTCTCTCCCTCCCTCTCTCTCTCTCTCTCTCTCCCCCCCCCCGGCCCCTCCCTCGCCAGTCTGGCTAGAAGTTTATACATTTATAGATCTCTTACAAAAGCAGGTTTTGGTTTCCTTCTTCTTCTGTTCTGAATGTTATGGTTTTCTGCTTCAGCCATTATTATTATTTCTTTTCCTCTATTCACTTAGGGTTTACTTTGCTTTTTAAATATATATATATATATATAGTGTACTCAGGTAGAAGCTCACGTTTTTTTATTCTGAACATTTTTTTTCTTTTTTCATTAAATATTTATTAGTATAAACTTCCCTCTAAATATGTTGCCATCTGTACCCCACAGATTTTTAGGTGTGCTTTCTGTGTTGCATTTTCACTTCAGTTCAGTTCAGAACATTTTCTAATTTTCCACAAAACTTTATTATTGAGAAGCATGCTCTTGTTCAACTGTCAAATTTTGAGGATGTACCAATTATCTTTCTCTTATCAATGTCTAACTTAATGCCACTTTGTCCAGAGAACATACCCTGCAGAATTTCGGTACTTTAAAATTCGTTGAGGTTGGTTTGATGATCAGAAGAATACAGTCTGTTTGGGCCAATGTTCCCCGCGCACTCGAACGTCACACGTGACTCGAACGTTGGTTGACACGTCATATAAATGTCACCGGGATCCGTGCGGCTGACAGCGCTGTTCAGTACGCTGGGTCGTCCCTGGTTTTGCGCCGTGTGCTGCATGGGTTACCAACAAGGGAGCAGTGAGTCTGCGCACGGGATTGCGGGTTCGCCCGCCTCTCCTTCCGCTCGCCCGGCGACGCCGCGTTTGTTTGGCGGCTGCATTTTGGGGGGCTGCTGTCCGTTCATGCAGGTCGGTCCTTTCACCGCTGGGTGGCGCCGGCCCCTCCGCGCCCCCGAGCGCGGTCCGGGCTCCGCGCTCTGCGCTCTGCCGAGTGGTGCGCGCGCACTGGTTCCAGGTCCCCTTTGATCAGAGTGGAGCGGACGTGGTGCGTCTTTGCCCGTCGTTTTTGTCGTTTCTCCTCTGCCCTTGTGTTCACAACGGGCTCTCGAAATGGCACTTCACTGTGTCGTATTTTTATTATAATTCTGATCACCTCCGACTTTTCAAAACACAAATGACTGATGATACTCACCTTATTTTCTAATTCATCCGCTTTCAGAGCGTGATTGGAACATAGCGCAAGCCCGCAAGGTTCTCCCACGGGAGGGCCGAGCGGCTGGTTCTGGCTGCACGCACGGTGCGGAGCCTCACGGCGATCAGACTGAGAGTATCTCCGGCATCCCCACGGGGGCTCCACGTGCGTCCGCGGTCGCTTCCCTGCACCCCACGCAGCCACCACTGATGGACTTCCTCACACGGGGACCCGCGTGTTCCGGACATGTCCCACGTACCGCGTGGTGCTGGCGACTGACTTCCAACGTCTGGCTTTTCACCGCGCCTTTAGAGTCCATTCTGTGCGTCTTTCCCCGCGTTCTAATCGGATCATTGTGATTTTTTTTTAATTTCACTTTCCCTACTGCGCCCGGACTGCTTCTTGGGTGTGGGCTGAGTTCCGTGGTTGCTGTAGGGATTGCGTGGACTGAACTGTGTGTACAATTAATATCCCGCCACTTGGAGTGGAGTGTGTGCACCTCAGCGTCGGGTGGGCTCCTTCCGCCCCCCGGGGCTGCGCGGGGCGCGGGGGGGGCGCGCACGCGCCCAAACACATACGCCCCGGCGGGCGCTGCTGTGATCTTGCTTTTTGTGCTCTTGCTTATTTCAAAGAACTTAAGAGGCGGCTGGTCTATTTACCCAGACAGGTATCCCTTTTTTTTTTTTTTTAGTGTTTCCTTTATTGACAGTGTTCCAGATTTTCCTTTGGAAAAATTCCCCTTATTTCTGGAAAACGTCCTCGGGCGTTTCTGCTGGAGTGAAATCTGTTGGCACCGAATTCCCTCGGGGTTTCTTCATCCGTCCTCACTCACCCGGGCCCTTGACAGGTGTGTGATGCCGAAACCAGAACTCCAGTCGACAGCTTCTCTCCCTCCGCCCTTAAAAAGCATCACCGTGGCTTCCCTGGCCACCCTGGCCTGAGGAGAAACCCAGTCGTCCGCCCGGGGCCTCCTTGCCCGCGATGCTGCGTCTGCCTCTGGCTCCTTCCTCTGTCGTTGGGGCTGACTTGCTTTCAGCAGCTCGGTTACTGTTCGCCTGGTCGAGGGTGTCTCTGTGTTCATCTGCTTGGAGGTCCTCGAATCTGTAGGCTCATGTCTCTCCCCAAATTCGGGGACACCTCTAGCCCACACGTGTCCCCGCATCTGCCCGCACCCCGGTTTTCCTCCTCTCTCCCCGTGACTGTGACGACGCGGGTGTGAGAGCTGTGGCTGCTCCCCCAACCAGACTCAGAGGTGGGCTCATCACCCCCACCCGCTTCTCTCCGGCACTCCCGGCGGAGGGCCCCTGCTGCCGGAGCCCCCCCAAACCCCCCCCCGTTCACTCTCTCTCTCTCCAGTCGCCTCCCACCTGCTGCTGACTCCGCTGGCGACACTGTCACTGCAGCCGTCACACCTCCAGCTCGGGAATCCCCGTCTGGTTCCTCTCTCCGCCTCCTGTCTCTTGGCTGTGAACGTCTCCCTTTCCCTCTGTTTCTAGGGGTCCGCCCTCACTTTGTAGCGCATGGTATTTTTACCCTTAAATGCCACTCGAGTATTTTCCTAGTGACACCAGCATCTGTGTCCTCTGGGCACCGCTGGCTGCTGATTGGCTCTTTCCTAACTGCCTGGGGCAGCGGGAGAGAAAGGGAGAGAAGGAAAGTGGAATGTGGACTCCTCCCCCACGTCCCAAACCTCTGGAGTCTCCCAGGCGCAGCTCAGGCCCCGGGCAACGGTTTTCCGGAGGTTCTTTCTGCCCACGCCTGGCGTGCTCACCTGGTTCCGCTGCCGTTCGGGCCAGGCTGGCAAACGGCAGGGGACGCGACACGGGACACTCACCGCCAGCTCAGAGGTTCCCGGTTCTCGTCTGTGCCTGCTGCCGCCCCCCACCACCCCGCGTCCCCCACACGCTCTGACCAGGCGTCGCCCCTGCACACCAGAGGAGGAGGAGATGAGACATGAGCCGTTATTTCTCAAAATTAGATCTTGATGTACACTTCAATCTTCAGTCCTGCGGGAGGGGACCGCCAGCTCCACGGTGCAAACGGGAAAGCGGAGGCCGGGCGTTCGCACGTGGGTGGATCTCGGAGCCAGGTCTGCGCGACCCGCCTCCACGGCCACTGCCCGGGGAGCTGTGTGGGGTGGGGGCGGGGACGGGCGCCCGGTCCCCCACCCAGCTCAGCCCCTCGCTGTCTGCGGGGGTCTCCCTGCACCAGAGCCGGTCCTTGGTGCTCCGCGGTGCCGTCGGTGAAGTGAGGGAGTCACCCAGGTGTCCCCTCTGCACCTTGCAGGCAGACTCCATACGGGTTTCCCTTTCGACGGGACACCGAAGGCCCGCTGTAAACGCCCCTGGGTGCCAGGGGTGACCTGGGCAGCGGGGACGAGCCAGCAAGGTCACCCACCCCTCCCGGCGCCCCCTCCCCGGGCTGCCTTGGGGCTTTGCTGTCGGGGAGGGGTGGAGAGCTGGTTTTCTCTTCGTTTAACATGAACAGAAAATCGGTGAGGCCTGTTTGCGTGGGGGGGAGCTTGTGGCCTCACACACACCTGCGTGGCTGCAGCTGGCCGTGTCCCTGCAGCCACGTGGCCTGGGAGACTGCCCCCTGTGGCTGGGCTGGGGGGCTGGGAACGCGGTGGGATTCCAGGATCCCCGAGTGTGCGGAGCGGGGTGGAGGGACCCGGGTTCCTCCCAAGACTCTGCAGGTCCTTGGCGGCCCAGAACCCCAGGGCCCGGCATGGGGTTTGCCCCGCTCCCTGGACACTCTCTAACGGGTGCCTCCACCGTGACCCCTGGCGCCCCCTGCCGCCCCCCCGCCGCCAGTGCCGGGCTGGGTAAGGCAGGCGCCCGCCCGGCCCCCAGGCTGTCACGAGCAGCTCAGCTCCCAGGCACAGGTCCTATGGGCCCGCCCCTCTGCCCGCACACACGGTTCTTCCTCCAAAGGCCCCGCCCATCCTGTGTCCCTGGAGCGGGAAAGCCAACCCCGCCCCTTCCCAGGGTCCCGAGCCCCCTCTGCCCCACCCCCCGCCCAGGGTGCAGAGGGCGCGGTGCCGTCAGCCCCCCTCCCCCGCGCCTCTGGCTGGTGTGGGCTGGTTCCCGCCGGCTCGGCCCCCCCTTCTCAGCCCCGCGCACTTTGGAGCATCTGAGAGAGAGTGATTATGTGCCCGTGGATCCCTAGCAGGCCGGAGCTGTGTCTCCACAAATGGGGTTTTTCTGGGTCACAGCCCAGAAGGAACCGAGAGTCCCGGCGGAGCTGCAGGGAGAAGGGGCCGCACGGCAGGGTCGGACGCCGGCCCGCATGGTGCCAAGGGGCCGCGGTGCGCGTCTGCAGGCAGCCGATAAGAGCCCATGGCGGGGCCTGGAGGGGCCGAGGCCGCCGCCCGCCTCTGAGTGGCTGTGTGACCCGGGGCGGAGCGGGCCGCCCGCCTCTCTGGGCCCCAGCTCCTGTCTGCGCGTGGCAACAGCCCCTGCCCACGGCTCACCCCGTGGGGGACGTCACCGCCAGGGGGCGCCGGCCCTACCACAGCTCCACGGTTTAGCGCCGACTTGTGCTCCCGGCACGGGACTGCGGGAGACGCTGGGGCCCGTGGGAACACGTCACACCCGGGGAGGCTGCGGCCCGGGCGGGGGCTGCAAGGGGAGAGCTCAAGTGGAGACCTGGGCGCACGCCGGGCTCTCCCACGCAGGACGGGCGGTGACTCGAGGCCCCGTGGCTCCGCCCGGACGCCCCTGAGCACGGAACTCGGGCCGAGGCGCACGGCGGCCCTCAAAGGAAGCACCCGCGGCTCTCGGGGCACAGGCGTCCTCCCCCCCCGCCCCGCCCGTTCCCTGCACGCGACTCCACACACGGCATTTGGGGCGACAATGCGGTGACCTTGGGCATTCCAGGGTTTCTGGCCTCGGGGAGCGGGCCCCCTTCTGTCTGCAGGGGAGAGCCCCTCCACCCCAGCATGGGCCTGACCCACCCAGCCCGGACGCTCTGAGGGACGGCACCTCCTGGGGTGGGGGAGTCACTGGCCAGCACAACCCGGCTCTGCCTGCTGGGGAGAAGGAGGAGGAAAAGTGAGACCGTGGGACAGAGCCACGGCGCCCCCCCCCACGGCTGCCAGCGGGCCCACGGCACCCGGCGTGCATGTAGCCCATTTCTGTGCGAGGCGGCATCGAATCAACATGATGCCGTTGGTTGCCACGGAAACCGCTGCTCGCTCACTCTCCTCTCCAGGGCGGTGGCGCAGGGTCGGCTGTGAGGTTGACCAGAGCCTGTCGCCTCTCCAGGGTCTGTTTCAATAAGCAGTGACTCCTGGAGCAGAGCGTCACCCGGCCCCCGTCTGCGAGCGGGTCGGGGCACCGCCTGCCCCGCAGGGCGCAGTCACGGGAAGGGCCGGCAGCCTGGCGGGCGCCTCCGGGCACTGGAGCCCTGCGAGAAAGGCGCTCAGGGAGAGCGTGCTCAGTGGAAGGTTCTGGAGCCAGGGGTCCGCGGGGGCTGGATCGGCCGGTCAGTCCCCAGATCTCCGTGGGGCATCGGGGCTGCAGGGAGAATGGGCCTCCAGCCCCTGAGTCCACACGGTGAACATTCGGGTGGGGACCCACCGTGAGGTCCCTGCCGTGTGGTCAGCGTCGCCAGGAGGCAGCAGCCGCCGCCCACGTGCCCCAGGTTGGAGGCGTGGACACTCAGCGTGGCCCGTCCCCACGGCAGCACGCCATCGGCCCTAAAGAGGCGCAACATTCTGACACAGAATGAGCAGGGGTGAACCGGGAGGGCGTCCTGCGGCACGGCCCTGCCGACCCGGGCCCCTGGAGCAGGCAGCCTCGTGCATACGGGAAGTGGGATGGCGGGGCGGGCCATTCTGGTCCTGCAGGGGGTGGAGCCGGCCACCCTGTGCCCTGCGGAGCGGGGGCCCTGCCGCAGGCGGCACCACCGGGAGGCTCCGACCGTACCGGGGACGGTGTGTGGATTTTGCTGTTTTACAACATAAAAATAAGAAATGCTATCCCTGCAAAACACTATAAACCACATTTAAAAGCGAATGACACATTTTACAAGGTGGGAAGAAGAGAGCTGAGATGAAGGCAGGCGGAGCGGCCTCGGGGTACAGAGGGGCCCCTGCGGGGTGGGCAGCCCCTGCCAACGCACCTCCCCCCACCCAGGGAAGGAGCCGGGGGTCGCACGCAGCTGGGGCACTGCGGGAAAGAATGTGCCGTGGTCGCCCACGGCTGGGAGGGAGTGGCTGGCTGGGCGCCCTTCCGCACAAATAGGCAGACAGAGGAGCAAACCCAGGCCCAGGCTCTGGCGGGGTCATCGCCCTCTGGGCCAGCGGTCAGTCCTTTCCTGGCCCTGAGCCTGCCCCCTGGGCCCAGCGGGCAGCGCGCACCTGAAGCGGCAGGTTTGGGAACGGGCCTGCCCGGGCTCCCTAGGAGCACCCTCCCTCCTTGGCCAGGCGCGAGGTGGGCACCACGGGGCCTTTGCACAGGCTGCGGCATTTCTCTTCCCCAAAAGGAGGGCCTGGCCCACGAGGCTCCGGCTGCTGCCAAGGCTGCTGGCGAGGGGTGATCCCAGGGCCAGACCCACCCCCAGGGCCCTGCTGGTGCTTGTCTCAGCTGGGGCTGCGGCCTCTCTGTGCAGAATGCTGCCCCCCCCCCGCCCCTCAGCCCCGTCTGCAGGCTGGGGGCAGCCCTCACAGGGGACAGGACGGGCCCTCCCGGGGGACAGGGAGACGCCGGCCCTCTGCCGGCCCTGCCAGGGCCGCCCCTCAGCGCACGCTCACCTCCGCAGAGGCACCGCGCACCCCTGCACGGAGTTGGGGGCAAGGCCAGCTCCTCGCTGCGGGGGGGGGGGGAAGGGGGCCGTTCTAAGAGACAGGGACACGGGTGGTGTGCCTCGGGCCCTGGGTTTGGTTCAAAGGAACGACAGTGACAGCTGCAGGCCGCCCCCTGGGGGCGACAGCGCAGGAGAAACTTCCAGCAACCCCCTGCCTTCCGTCCAGGGCCCCTCCCCCCACCCGGGCTGGCCGCCTGCCAGCACCGTCAGTGAAGATCACAGCCTCACTTTGCAGGCGGGGCCGGGGCAGGGCCGCGAGGGGCCACTGTGGATTCAGGAAGCCACGGCCCCTCGGGGAGCGGTTTGCGAGGCGAACGGAGGCGAGTCCAGTCCTCCGTCCCGGGGTGTCGAGGGGTGTCGAGGGGTGCCGCCACCGCGGCGGAGTGGCCCACGGAGAGCGACTGAGCTGTCGGGGACGGGAAGCGCACAACACGGACGTGACCACAGACGCCGGGCTCCGTACTCTCCCCGAACCTCAGGGTGAGGGCACAGGCCGGTCGTGACGGGGACAGGCCCGGCCTGGAGGGACCGGGGCTGAGATCCTCCTTGTGACAGACCAGCCCCCGTCCGAGGGAGGGCGACGACACCCAGCAGTGGGAGTGACGGCTCACGCACCTGGGGGTGACGAAATGCACACCTGGGGCGATCACACACACACACCTGGGAGTGACGGCGCACAGTAGGGGGTGACGGCACATAGTAGGGGGTGACGGCGCACAGTAGGGATGACGGCGCACACACTCCCGTGGAGTAACAGGCAGTAACAGGCAGTTGACTCAGGCGACGTGTTACAGGCCCTCCAGGTGCCCGGCCAGGGGGCTCGTGATGGTCCCACGACGAGGAACAAGGCTGAGATGTCGCCCCCCCATGGGGTTCAGCCCCTGGAGGGGACGAAGGGGCTCAGCACTGCCCCTGCCCCGGGGGCACTTCCCACAGGTGTCTGCCCCTCCTCCGGGGCACTGGCCCGGTCCCCTGCCTGTCCCCAGCGCACCAGGGAGGTGGCTGGGTTGCTTGGTTAGTCGGTTGGGCTGGTTGGTTCTGAGTTGGTTGGGCAAACGGGCGGGTGGGTGGGTGGGTCAACTGGCTGCTCTTCTCCCTAAATGACAAAGCGCTGACCCTCACGCCCAGCAGAGAACGCTCCCCCCACCCCAGAGAGGGGTCTGCTTGGAGCGCTCACGTCCCGTGCCGACCTCACCGCAGCTCTGCCCTCTGGGACCGGAGGAGAGGAAACGGGAGAACCGAAGTGACACGGCTTCTTTCTCTGCCTCCTCACGCGATGGGCGAGCCCCGGAGGCCAGATCGCTGCCTCTCCCGTTCACGCCCGCCCCTCACGACGCGAGCAACCCGTCGGCCGGCGCTGTGGGTCCAGCGTTTTAAGGCCAAGTTTTAATGCCAAGCGGCCCTTCGCTGAGGCGAGTCAGCCACCCGAGCTCTCCGCAGAAGGACCACCCAGCAGCCAGAGAGCAGTGAGCGCCCGGGTCCCAGGTCACAGGTCACACTTTGAAGGCGTTTGCGGGCGCCTGGAGGGGTGGCCAGAGGAGGGTGGCCCACGCAGGACGCCCACCCCACCCCGGGAACGCAGATCCCACACCAGCAGCTCCGACTGCAGCGCCCGGTTGAGAATCTTCCTGTCGGCATCCCCGAGCGTGCGTGGTGCCCGGAAGGCGCGCACCGAAACGAGGGCGAAGCTCTCGCTGGTTTCCCCGAAGACTCGCGTCCTCGGGCTGGGAAGCGAATGACCCGCCTTCACCTGGTCACCCAGCAAACCCTTACTGACACCACGGACCTCGAACCTCCGGAGCCCCGAGGACAGAGGGAGAAGCCAGACGCACGCGCACAGTAGGGCAGACGGGGATATCCCCACCGGCCGCCGGCCCTGGGCTGCTGCTCCCAACGCCGCAGGATCCCGGCGCGTGCGTCTGACATTCTCCCAGAAGGCTCGGGCCCCGGGTGTTTGCCAAACATCGACCCCACGGCTCGGAAGCCGGCGTGATGTTTCCGGGAGATGCCATCTGGCTCAGAAGTGACATTTACCCACAAGCGGCACAGAGCGGCTGACGCCGCGGCGTGTCCTTCGCCACGCAGGCCCCGAGGCACTCGCGGGAGCTCGCCCCACCGCCTCCCCGGGTCCCCGCGGGCTCCCGCCCCGGCGCGGGGCGTGGGTGTGAGGCGGCTGCCATGTTTATTCATGCTCTACACTCAATTAGCTCGGAAGCAGTCGGAGGCCCGAGTTCAGAAGTAAAACTCAACCCAGGAGTCTTTTTAAAAATTCCTCTCCCAGTGGGAGACTTTCTGGAGACAAAAGCAAACCCATTTAACTTATTACTGAAATTGATTATCTGTTCCGCAAGACGCTGCGGCGGTTTGCCTGGGAAGGAGGCACAGGACCGATTACGCCAACGGGAAACGGGCCAGAACCAGGCGGGGCGCTGCCAGCGGCGGCCCCGTGACAAGTGACTCGCAGCCGCACTCACGCTCCACCCGGGGCGGGGGTGGCACGGCACACCGTGGGGTGTGGGGCTCAAGATCAAGCTCCAGAGGATGACCCCGAGCCGGCAGAGGGAGGCCGGGCGACCCCACACCCCTTCACCCGCGGGACAGACCGGGGGTGCTCCGGCGTCTCCACCCGTCAGGACGTGAGGGCGCCTGGGCCCAGGCTGAGTGACAGCCGGGGCTGCACCGGGAAGGGAGGTGGGGCGGGGGCTCCTGGAGGGCCCACACACCTCAGGGGCTCTGGTAAGAGGGTCCATGGCCCCCGGCCCCCAGAGGGGTCCCCAGTGTGCGCGGTGGCCCTGCTCCAGGCGGGGGGGCTGAATCAGGGGAGTGAGGTGTCCTCCTCAATACACTGTGAGCTCCTCATCACACGGACTTCATTTTATAACGAGCACGGGAGAGGCAGCCCCTGGCCCTCCCCGGGGCAGAGTCGGCAGGGAGAGGAGCCAAAGCCAGCCCTGGAGGGCGGGGTCGTCAGCAAAGTGGAAGAGCGATGATGTCCTCTTAGTAATTAAATACATCAAATTAATCACTTCGGAAGAATCAGGTCCCCAGCAGGAACCAGAACTCCGCTCAGAGGCTGAACCGGGAAACTGACGAGGACTGTTTACAGAAACCAGGGCACCCCAAGGCAGCCTCCCCCAGCGGCCCCGGGGCCCTGACGGAGCCTCCCGCAGGTGGGGGGGCAGGTGGGAGGGGCCCTGGGGGCTGGGGCCTCAGGAGGGAGCTGGAGGGACCCGGCCAGGGGCAGTCCCAGGGGGCAAGCGAGACTCTCCCGCCCCCATCTCCCACCAGGACTGCCCTGGGCTGCACGCACCAGGGGCTACCGTCCCCGGGACTGGCTTCCTGGGTGCAGGTGGGGCATGGAAGCAGTGTCGCCAGGTCCCCCTCACCTGGGAAAACATCAAAACATGCCAGACTGCCCAGGGGGCCACCGACCCAGGCAGATGCCAGCAGGCCCCTAGGTCTCAGCACTCGACCCACCCACCAGCGGGTGAGGGGCGAGGGAAGGGCTTGAGTCACCGAGGGCCAGGCCACCCCTGGGCCTGGTCCCCAGGGCGTCCTCGCCCTCACTGCAGCCAGAGAGGCAGGCCTTGCCCCACCCCCAGGCGTGCAGATGAGGCAGAGGGTCTTGGTGGGTAGATCAGCACGTGACAGGGACATAACCAGGGTCCCAGGAAAGGGGCTGCCACAGAGCAGTTTGGGGAAGGATCCTAAGGCCTCGGCCAAGTCCTGAGTCTCGGTTCAGAGCTCATCCACCCTCTGGGGGCAGGCCGCAGGCTCCGGAGATGGAGAAGGGGCGGGGTCTCGGGTGGGAGGGGCAGCACGTAGGGGTGGGGGCAGGGGGGGCACATCTCCGGGTGGGGCTTCACCTCCTGCCAAAGGGGCTGCACCGCTGTCCCCGTGGCCCCGGGGCACAACCCTGAGTCCTGGCCATCCTGGAGCCCTCCGCCCTCCGCCCTCCGCCCTTCGCCCTCCGGAAGTGGCAGAAGACGCGCACGTGGCCCCGCAGGCGCCGTCCCACAGGCTCCACTCCGCGGCGGGTTCGGGGCTCCGCTCCCACCTCGGGCATAATTTAAAGTGAGCAAGGAACGCTTTAAACCATAAATTACTGGGCCGGCGTCCCCCCGCCTCGCGCCGCGTGATGGATGCCGGCGCTCCGCGGCGCCCGCGCTGTGGCTCTGCGCGGCACGTGGTCCCCCCATCTCCGCTCCGCAGCGCGGCTCCATTAAAAATGCAGCTCGCGGGCTCCCATTGTTGTTGCTCCCGCTCTTCCCCAACATCCGTCTTGTCTTAAAGCCGCCTCCTCCTTCAGATCCTTCCGCGCCCGTGTCCTCCTTACCGTCTCCTCTGCTCTCGCCCTGTGTCCCCTGTCACCTCATTTCCTCCCAGACGTCACAGATGCGCGCGGCTGTGCGCGGCGATGCGGAGGCAGCAGGGGGGCGGGGAGGGGCGGGGCGCTGTCTGGACAGACTCAGAAACCTGCAGGGGACGCGCGTGTCGGCCGGACCCCGGGCCCCCGCAGCCCGGGACAGAACAGTCAGCACCAGACTCGGCTCCAGAAGGCCACTTGGGCCTGGGGACGAGTCACGTGTCCTCTCTGGGCCTCACTGGCCTAAACCGGAACACAAGCGGATAAAATTACCGCTGACCCTCCGCTCAGCCAGGGTCAGACGCGACCTCCACAGTGGCTCTGCCACCGTGGTCACTGCATGCCGCCGGCCTGCTGCGCCCTACCTTACCATCCTGGGAAACCCGGCGAGGGGGTGAGGGGTCCCTCTGGAGCACCAGGCCTAACCCTGCCAGGCCAGGCTCCAAGTCCCCAAGTCCCCACGGTTGGGGGTCATTCTGCACATGTGCCCTGCGGTCTCGCTTGCTCCCCGGGGGCCAGCGTCCTGTCCCCAGGGGGCCCTGGACAAAGCCGGACATCACATCCCTCGGAGGGACTTTGCTGCTTGTCTCACTCTGGCCCTCCCCACCCCAGGACCCTTGTGATGCAACTATCCCCCCAGATAATCCAGGGTCACTCCCACTCTGTCCCTAACTCACCACAGTGGCAACGTCCCTCTGGCCTGGTGAGGTCACACAGCCTTGGGGTCCAGGGACCGGTGCGACCTCGTTGGGGACCCGTTCTTGTGCCCTCCAGGGGAGGGGACCCAGAGCCTTGAGGAGCTGGACAGGGAGCAACCGGAGCCCCTGAGGGGACTGAGGCCCCCAAAGAAGGGGGGTGGAGGGCACTGCCCCCAGGCCCCGGCCGGCCACCCTGCCACGGGCCCTGAGTTTCTTACACGTCCTCCATTCGGCTTTTAATCCGTGCACAGCACCCTCCCCTGTGGCTCCAGCTGTGCGGCCTGGTGACTCCTCCGCCTCTCCCCGTTTTCTGGTTTGCCCCCGGCCCCCGTCGCCCCCTGTGCTGTGACGTCACCCACCCTGCACCCGCCCACGGGAGAGAGGCCTGTGTCTCTCCATCGTGCCCTTTATCCACCCTGGGGTCCCCCTCTGCCTCCCCCACGCCCCGCCCAGTCTATCACCAGTGGGTCTCATGCAGACCCCCGGCCTCCCCTTCGGCTGCCCGTCCCCGGGGCACTGCTCCAGCACTGAGGGTTTGCTCCCCAGGGATCGCCATCAGCTTGGTTCAAATAAACTCACCATTCTCTCTCTGCAGGTCTGGGTGTTTCTCATACAGACCGCCCCCCGGGGGCTGGAAGTGTTAACACAGGGCGTGAGGAGCCGGAGACTCGGCCCATCGCCGGAGCTTCTGAACAAACACGGAGATCCCGGGAGGCCCAGGCCACGGCCACGGCCACGGCCAGGGCGGCTGAGCCGCTGGGGGACCCTGGGGGAACCCCGGCCGGCTGGAGGGCTGACAGGGCAACTTCTGTGACCGACACTGGTCTGGGGGGCTGGCGGTGGGGGAGGGGGGAGCAGCAGCCGCTGAGTACTGATAAATGGCTCATCAGTAGGGACCCGGCGGCTCCGGTCAGCATTTCCTACTGCCAGTGAGCAGTGACGTCGCCCCCACTCCAGACGACTGTGAATCAGTGGCGGTCTGTTTTCCTGGGACAAGCAGGGGGCTTCTGTGCAGGGGCCCTGAGCTGGCCCTCGGAACTTTCTAGAACACCACTCCAAATGGAGAGACCCTGGAACACGCCACACCCGTAGGCAGCAAGAAGACCGACGCGGAAATCCCCCGAAAGCTCCCGCGGGCAGCGCGCCCCCACCCGGCGGCTGTGGGGACTGCCAGGGTCTCGGCGGCTTTTAAACCCCCGGCGCCATCCGGCCTCTCGCGATGAATGACGGCACGTCGGTGTCACGAAAAGAGCAACCAAACGGCCCTGCCAGGAGTCACCGGGGAAATACAGCCATCCCTCTCCCGGCCCCGGCAGACAGTGGGCGCGGCATCAGAGCACCGCGCACCCCGCGCGGGGCAGAGGCACGTGGATTGGGGGCCTGACGCATCGGGCTGTTCACGAGGCTCTTGCCGGAAAACCTGGCAGAGGAACGCAGCAGCGCTTGTGTGGCTAGCCCACGGTCGGGACCCGCTGTCGGGGCCCGCCGGGGACCGGCCGAGCCGAGTGTGCAGTCAGACCGGGCACCCCAACCCCTGAAGCCTGGGCCTCTGCGGCCCAGCGTGTCCCTTCTCCAGCCTCGGTCTCCACATCTGTACAGCGGCCGAAATCCCCGGGGTAGGGCCGCAGGCCCTCAGCAGCTGCACAGCTGACTGGTCTCCCTGCCCCGCCTCCTCTCCCCCCTCCCGCCCACCCAGCACCAGCACCCTGAATCTGCAAGGGTCCCCCCAGGCCTCAGGCCAGGCCCAGCCCCTCCCCCGCGCCTCAGCCTGGAGGGGCCCTGAGCAGACCGCCCAGCCCAGCTTTGCCCAGTGTCTGCAAATCGGTGTGGCTGTGGGCCTCTGCCTGCGCCGATGTGCATCACAGCCCCAGAACCGGAAGCAACCAGCTCACACAGAGGGGCACGCATGTGTGAGCGTCCTGCTCCATGCGCAGAGGGTCACGGGCACCGGGATACTGCGTCCACACACGCGCACACACACACACACACGGCTGCGCACACCAGGGGGACGGGGACCAGACCCAAGGGTTGCACGGCCACCCCGCCCTGCTGGCCACTTGCAGGTCACTGTGGCTGCGGAATCTGGTTGAGACCGGTTTCTGTTTGTGTCCGCTTCAGGAAACGGGGCGGGCAGAGCAGCGAGCAGGTGCTCAGTGCAGGTGCCGTTCGCTGCGTCCCTGCGTGGGCCGAGGAGGGCAGGGGCGCCGCGGCCCTTGCCCCCTGCTCTGACTTCCCTGCCTCGCCCTTCCCGCCCCTCGCCCCCGGCAGGTGCAGCCCCTCCGTTCCCCAGCGCTTCCTGCTCCTCAATCCCGGGTCCCATGGAGGGGCAACTTGGTGCACGGAGCCTGAGGCTGGGGCGCGGAGGGTGTGGGGTCAGATGCACGTCTGCCTGCACGGTGGTTCTGCCCCCACCGCTCGCCAAGCTGAAGCCTCCGGACCGTGCAGCCCAGGGCCCGGTCAGGGAGGGGCCCCCCTGGGCCCCAAACCCCGGGTTTCTCTCGCCCTTTCAGAGCGCCCCTCAGTGTGGAGCTGGGGGCGGAGCCTGTCTCCACCACCAGACTGTGAGCTGCTAAGAGCAGCGGTTCCCTTCCCCCTCTTGGTCCCCCAGGGCTGTTACTCACCTGGCACCAGCGGCACCAGCACCATTGGCTGCACGGCCTGACCGACCAACCTGCACCGGGTACAGCCTGCGCCCAGGGCCTCTCTGAGGTGCCTCAGTGGGACCCTCCCTAGGGACCTCATCCCGGGCCTCCAGAAGGGCCTCTGAGCAGGTGGCTGGGGACGTGATCACACCCAGGCCCCACCGCGGCCCCGCCGACCCGGGGCAGGCACCTCGGACCCAGGCCCCAGAAAGGCGCAGGCCTCGCTCACCTCAGACCTTAGCCCGCCCGCTGTCTCCAGGGTCCGAGTGGGGGAGCCAGCTGCATCGTCACTGTCAAGTGGACAGAGTGTGGATTTTGTGTCCAGACCAGAAAAGGAAGCCCTTTCAGTATGGCCGGTCGCACGGGGTCCCCTCAGCTCCCAGCCCAGACCCCTGCTCCCGCCTGCGAGTGGAACCGGGACCCCGGCGGTCTCGGCTCCTGTCGCTGTGGCCCCCGCACAGGCCCCCGTTTCAGGCAGACGGCAGCCTCGGGGCGGGAGGGCGTGCCGGCCGGGACCAGAGGGAAGCAGCCGGGGCAGCAGGGCTGACGCTGCCCCCACCGATCGTGTTGGCAGACGCCGCTAGAAGCTGCCCCCAGGCACTCCATCCGATTATTTAAATCGTAGCCTCTCCGCTTGCTGTGAAGATTGGACAGGACCGGACATTTATTAGCTAACTGAATGACGGTAATAAGATAGCAAATCCAAAGGAGCAGAAAATTAAATGTTCTTGAGTTATCTTATTGAAATTTCCCTTCTACGGCTTTTATTGGAGGCGACAGCGCCAGAATCTCAAAGACGCGTTGTAAGAGACTTCTTTGTGGGGCTACCCTGCGGAAGCTGAGGCCGTCGAAATGCCAGCAGCCGGGGAAGCTGGCAGGCGGGGCTGACGGGTGGGCGAGGCAGGGGCCCCGCTGGGCAGCCGCCTGGCGCTGGCTCTCCCCGCCCCCCTTTTCCCGGTCCTGGGCCCCCGGGGAGCTCGGAACAGACACCAGTGTGCCCAGCTGATGGCTCTGCGGATGCAGGCTTTGCATTTTATTAGCAGGGTTCACTATGTTATTCACTGAATTTTGATTACTTATTACCATAAGGAGATGCACGGGTTTCGTGAGCAAGACGGGGGGCTGCAAGGCCCGTCCGAGCTGCCCTGGGCTCTCGGCCGGCCGCCTCCAAGAAAATCCCAGAAAACGAGGCCCGCCCTCACGCACAGATGCTTACTTGTCTGCTGCAGACGCAGCGAAGCCACTGGGGGGCGCTGCGGGACCCAGAGAGAAGGAGGCTGTCCGGAGCAGAGCCCAGCCACGGGCCGGGTCCCAGGAGCTCGGGGCAGGGACTGCCTGAGCCCCACTGCGGGGGGCAGTCTCCCCCCCCCCACCGGGGCAGGGACTCCTGCACGGGACTCAGTGGGCCCTGCCAGCCTTCCCCGCCCCAGGCCGACCTTTCTAGGAAAGTTCACCCTATCCCCACGACGGCTTTGGTAAGTGCCCTGCAGACCACGTGGTGTTAAGAGTAATGGTAACAACACGACCGGTGCCCGGGTCTGAATCTGTAAAGGGACTGTGCACCCTGAGGAAGAAGGATGAGGACACCTGCTACAAGGGCTCCCGGCGGCTCCCGGGGCTCAGACGTTAAGCGGCGGAGCCTCCCCGCCGTTGCTCATTGCTGCCCAGGGGCTTCTCGCCAACCCGCCCGGAGCCACCGCGTGCACTGGGTCCTGTGGCTGAGCAGCCCGGATAGAGGAGTCCCTGGATCCTGCATCAACCAATAGGACTGACGCTTTCCCCGTCCAATCAGAGCCATTTCATTCTGACCAATCAGGACAGTGCCTTTTGGATTTACCCGACTGTGAGGCCTGAGAGCCCTCATTTGCATGAGGATGGACCAATCAGGGGCCCGGCGCAGGGACTTCCGTCTGTGTCCCCCAGCTGCCCCGGGCACTGGAAGTGCCCTTCCTCTCCATCCAGGACTGGAGACTCCCTTCCCCGGGAAGCAGAGCCTCTGCCGGGAGCGGGGCCTCCGGGGCTGCCCCCCAGCCCTGCGTCCCAGCCCTGCCTCCCGTGTCCCCGCTGAGCTGCTCTGCATTGAATACAGTGTCTTCCTTTACTGCACCTCAAACGGGGGCTCCCGTTTGTGTTGAACTGGTGGCAGCAGACGGACCGTCATCTGTTTACAGTGACAACGTGGCGACGAGGACAGGCCAATTCCACTGAAGGAGGAGTGCAATGCGACCATCCCCCAAACACAAGAGGCTTGAAATCCCTCCCCCGCCCCTCCCCAGGGAGGGCAGGGGCCTGTCCGGCGCAGCCTTTACCCGGTGCTCCGAGGACGCAAGGGTGGGGGGCGGGGAGCAGGTTCAGGACGGCTGGGCTGAGTGGCTGTGCGCCGCAGGGGTCGCTAGCGGTCTGGCGTGGGCCTGGGTGATGCGGGACAGCGGGACTGGCCGGGTGTGTGGGAGTCACGGGGGCGGGGCAGTGGGACTGAGATGGCTTAGCGTGCCCTCGGTGGGCATGTCAGCCAGCCCGGGAGGGGCAGTCTCTCCCGGGCAGCGAGGCCCACGGGGTGGCGCCACCACGAGGGACAGAAAACGAGCAGCGTGACTAGGGTCCCCGTGTCTCCTCGCTCCCCCAGCGGAGCGGATCCATCCCCTGGTAAAGACAAGACTCCGCAGCCGAGGACAGGCCTTATCTGGGCACCCGACCCATCGTGTCTCCAGAGTGACGCCCCGCATCCTGACTGTGCATAGGACAGCAGTGTCCCCTGTCAAGCAGGGAGGGACATCCCGGAGGGGGGGAGGGAGGGGCAGGTGCCCTGAGGGCCCTCCGGGGGGTGCCTGCTGAGCCCCTGCATTGAGCCGGGTGCCGGGATGTCCTGCTTTCCGCACCCACTGCCACTCCGAAGGCAAGCCTGCGGCGACACACCGCACAGCCCGGGGCTTTCTCCCGGAGCCTGTAAAACACGCTCCGGGGCCTTTGCCTCTGCAGCCAGCCCGCCCCGCCCTACCCCGCCCTACCTCACCCCGCACCCAGCCCCCCCCCCGCCTGCCCGCCTCCGCCCCTGCCCACCCGCCTCCTCACAGGGAAAGTGCAGGACCCGCAAAAGAGTCCTCAGCTCCAGAGTGTAAGGAAGCGACCCAAGGCCAGAGAAAGGGCGTTAAAGGTAACAGTGACCGATGCGTGTGCACACTCTCTCACACACACACACACCTGGGCACAGCACCTGTCCCCGCAGCTGGACAGGAAAATCTCATTTGTCACCAGACGCCGAGTTGCTACCAAGAAGGACTGGCCCCGGAGTGGGGAGTGGTCAGCTCCCCCGGAGCCCTGTTCAAACTCCCACCTGCCGGATCCTGAACGCAGGACACAAAAAGGTCAAATGGTTTCAAGCGACTTAACTGCATCCCGGGAAGAAAGCTCAAGGATACCGCTAGGAATACGACATGTCCAGCATCGAACAAAATGAAATTCGTAATGCTTGGCCTCCAACCAAAAACTACCAGGTGTGCAAGGAAGTTGGAAGCTATGACCCGGGATGAAGGGATAATCAATTGAAACTAACTCCTAACTGACAGATGATAGAATTAGCAGAGAGGGACATTAAGACAGTTATTATGGCTGCATTCCATATGTTTAAGTTAATCCCATATGTTCATTAAAGATGGAAAACAAAATGTCCCAAACTGAACATCTAGAAATGAAACTACAAAGCGTGAGAAGAAAACTACCCTGGCTGAGACTGAGGGCACGAGGAGCGATGAGTCGCTATGACAACAGGGCAGCCGCAACTACCCAGACATAAACCGCAGCGGGAAGACGGGGTTTTGGAGAGCGAGGAGAGCGTCGGCGAGCGACGGGCAGCCTCAGTTAGCCTGGTAAGCATGGGACTTGGGTCCCCGAGGAGGGGGATGGCAGGCGAGGGAGGGCAAAAAACTTTTGAGTGTTCCAAACTTGGTGATACCTTTAAACTCACAGACCCCAGCAGCTCAGCGAGCCCCAAGCAGAAGAGATATGATGTAAAGAAGACAACGTAAAGGCGCATCCCAGTTTGCTCAAAAAGACCAATAAACGGAAAGTCTCAGAAGCACCCAGACATAAAAGACAAGTTATAGACAAATAAACAAACATAAATACGAGAGAAAATTTCTCCTCACAAAAGATGCAAGAAATTTTGCATCAAAAGTGTGAAAGAAGTAAGGGCTCAATTCTCACTCCTCCAAAAAAAATGCAAGAAGACAGAGCAGCAGCATTTTTAAAGCACCGAAAAGAGAAGCCTGCCGATCCAGACCTCTGTGTACACCTAGTGCGGTGTTCCTACAAGAATTTCTGCTCCTGCCCCTTCTCTGCAACACTGTACTTGAGATGCTAGCTAGTGACCTAAGACAAGCTGAGAAAAGGAAAGGCATCCCGGATCAGAGAGGAGGGTGTCAGCCGCCCTTGCTCACAGACGGCGCGGCTGCTGGAAGTCGGGCGAAACGCACGAGAGAAGCTGGTGGAGTCGCCGAGTTTCGAGAGGCTGCGGGTTGCGGATCAACACACAGAGTCGGTTGTGTGTCTGTGTGTCGGTGACAGTCACACCGTGAGAGTAAAACAAAATTATAACCGCATCAAAACATGAAAAACTTTGAGATAAATCTGGCAAAAAATGTAAAACACCTTAACGCTGAATGCAATGATCACTGCCAGGAGAAGCTAAAGGAGACAAATAGAGAGACACCACATTCGTGTTGTTAAGAGACCAATTCTTCCCCAATTGATCTACATACTCAATACAATATCAGTTAAAAAATCTGGGTTCTCTTTGTAGAAGCACACAGACTGATTTAAACATTTTTAGGAAATGCAAAGGGCCTAGAATAGCTATCGAACTTTGCAAAACATGAAGAAAGTAGAACACACAACGAGGATGCTCTGATTTCAAGACTCGTGGCAAAGTCGCCTCATCCAGACAACGGAGCCCCGCCAGTCAGACAGACAGACAGACCGCCGACGCAACAGGACAGAGCTCGCAGAACAGACCGTCCCGCACGTGCACAGCTGGCTTTCCACGGAGATGTGACGGCAGCTCAGCAAAGAAGGAGCAGTCTTTTCCACAAAGGGTGCTAGGAAAAAAATAGGTACGTACATGCAAAAAAAAAAATGTACTTCAATTCATACCACAGACAAAAATTAACTCAAAGCACAGCTGCTAACTATGAAAGTTCTGGAAGGAAAGCACTCTCTGTGACCTTGAGGTTTGCCTGGACACGGCACCGGAAGCAAAGGCTGAACGTGAGAAGGTAAAACCGGAACTTCTGCCCCTCGGAAGACACCCGGAGGTGAGCGCAGAGTGGAAAGGCGGCTGCGGACCTGAGATACTATTTGCAAATCGCCCCGTAGACAGAGGACGTGCATCCAGAACGTGTCAAGACCTCTCAAAAGCCACGAAACTGAACTCAATTTTTTAAAGGCTAAAACGTCAACGGCAGACACTTCACAGAAGGAAGTGCGAGGACAGCAGCCGCGCCCACGAGGAGACGCTCCGCGTCGCTGTCGTCAGGGCAACGCGAGGCGGAGAACGGCAGGGGCGTGTGCTGCGGACGCCGCGGAGGACAGGCCCCGCGGAGGACGGGCCCCTCTCGGGGCCGAGGCTGCAGACTGTGGGGGCACGTGACGGCTTCCGAAAACGTCCAGTTCTCCCGGACCACGGGATCCCATCCTCCCACTCGCAGGTGTGTGTCCCCAAGGCAATGCGAGCCCGGGCCCAGGCCCAGATGCGTGCACGGGCGGCCACAGCGTCTTTGTTTTGTGGGACTCAGTTACACGTTCATCGGCCGTTAGAAAAAAGACACAGAAGCCAGGCGGAAGGGGCTCTCCCTGACCAAATTTGGGGCCATGGCAACATCAAAATCAATTTTGATAGTGACGTCTTTGAGCCGCACTGGGGCCCCTGGGCCCACACAATCAGCATATACCCAGTATAAGTCAGTATCGATTATACTGCTATGGACTGATTGATTAATTTCCTGATCTTACAGAAGGATGCCAAATAATCAATGCAGAAAGAAAGATGAAGTTAGAACACCACCATTTATCAACTTACGTAGTAATAAGAAATTCAAGCAACAAATATCGAGGCCTGCTAACTACAGATGAAGCTGGAATGAGAAATGGTATTTAATACAGTCTCAGGGTGTCTCCCCACAGAATACTTACACACTGCAAAAAAAACCAATAACCTTATAGGATAAAACTGTGCAGACACGGCCTTAATCAAGTCATCGTGACGGACTACATTCTCCAAAGGCGCTTTTACCAGTGTCTCCAACCTGCATGCTGTTCTTCCATGACCTTGAACCTGCTCCCACTAAGTCTGGTCCCTCCCTTGATCATGGACCGGTCTGTGTGACTACCTTGACCCACAGAGCGTGGCGGAAGTGGCCCCTGATCTGAGGTCATGAACATGACACGTGCATACACCTCATTTTCTCAGAACAGCATTCTGAGGACACCCGCCCCCACGCTGGGAGTCCCCCAGCCTGGAAAAGCCCAGACCGCCCTGTGGGGAAAGGTCCCAAGACTCCAGGGAGGGAGAGGAAAACGTCCAGACAGCTGTCCCAGCCACCGGTTCACTGCCACCACCCGAGAGACCCCGGGGCCGACCTCCCAGCCAAGCCCTCCCTGAACCCTGATTCGCAGGAACCGCCAGGATTACAAAACGGTCGTTGGGTGCTGCCAGGCGTCTTGGCGGTTTGTCACACGGGCAGAGCTGGCTGGAACGGTGATGAGAGTCGACAGTGTTGGCACGGCGGCACCCAGTCAGATGGAATGAGCAGCAGGCGGCATGACAGATACGGCATGCCTCCTGGGCAAAGCAGCACAACCTGGGCCCGATCAGGTGGAAACAGCAGCCCCCCCCACCCCCACCCAGTGAACAGACCCACTGCAAAATGCCGGCCCACGACCTGCAAACACAGCGGGGTCACGGGAGTCCGGGAGAGACTGCGGGCCCGCTCCAGGAAGGAGCTCGGGGGACGTGACCACAGGCTGCCCTGGGCCTGGGCTGGCTCTCTCCTGCCAGGAAGGGCATCGCTGGGACCATCAGTGAAATTTGAATGAGATCTCCGAGTGAACTGTGACGATTTTTGCAACATTTTTGTAAGTTTGAAATTGTTTCAAAATTAAAAAGAGGAAACATGAAAGGAATAGAAACAGCCTTGGTTGTGCTGAGTTCTGTGAAAGGGCTTGTGGTGCTCAAGGTCGGAAAGGAAGGTCATTGTCATTTCGATCAGGCTGTCTTCCCCCAGCCCCTGGGCTGCCGGGAGACACCTGGACCCGGCCACAGAGGTCACAGGTGGGCAGTCAGGGAGGAAGGCACTTGGAGTGGGGGAAAGGCGCGTTCTGGGGCCTCGTTTTGCATATGGTTGTTAATAATGCAACATTGAGTCTATTAAAGACGGTGAGAGGTAACTTTGGCCCGTGGGAAAGGACTATTATGCAAATTCAGGCAGAGCAAGCTCCTTAAAATGCACATATTTAAGGAAAGCATCCAGAGTTTTCAGTCATCGGTTTCTTTTAAAAATAGTCCCCAGACAGCATTGTTTTCACCCGTCACCATGGCAAAGCGAGCTCCAGGTCTGGACTCCAAAGAACAGGACGCCAGCTCCACAGTTGCTGCATCTGCGCCTGCACTGGGGACGCGCCTCGCAGGCTCCAGGCCCAGAGCATCCTCCGGGCCTCGTCTTCTAATCCTTTCCAGACCCGACGCCCGCGCTGGGATCCGGAGCCGCGCGGAGGCGCCAGCGGCGGGGCGCTGTCCAGAGCCGCGCGGTGCTGAAGCTCGCCCTCGCCAGCGCCTGGCAGAAACGTGGCCTCTCCGAGGTGCGTCGCTGGGACCCACCTGCGCCATCCTTTCCGTGGGAGGCAGCGCGCCTCATCTGCAGCCATGGAAACAGCTCTCAGATAAGCAATTAGCGCACAGGTGTGTACTCTAGATCCGCGGTAGTTTGGATTTATAACTGTGAAAGCAATTAGTCTACATAATGAACTAATCACTTACTGGAATTTGGAGTTCTTTGGGATCTCCATGTAACACGCGTGTATCAAGCAAAATCTCGTTTTCTAAATGCTGGTAATTAAATCAACTCCAATTTCACTGCAATTACGCTGAGCACGACTATCATAGCAGATCTGGAAATTGCCCCGTGTGTGTTTCCCTCTCCCTCCCACCTGCTGGTTAAAAGAAGTGAGGTTACATGAGAATCCACTAAGGTAAATATTTCTCTTTGTGGGAGCATGGAGTGACCCTATTTTATAAAAAGGATTTGCTTTACAAAGGTTAAGGCTAATTTTTAAGATGACTAAGTGCCCCTTATGAATCAGTAACTCTATAGTATGCTATCTAATTTAATTCATATGAATATATGTGACTACATATATATATATAGTCATACTTTTACAGATGAAGAAATTTGGTCCCAAAGTACGAGGTAAAAGATAACAAAAATAGTTACTAGACACCAAATAAGTGTGTGTGCTATTCTTTAACATCTGTAACAATCCTAAAGGGAAGAATTACCCACCAATTATACATGGGAAACCCGAAGGTCAGAGGTGTTAAGACACCCACTGAGATTTGTCCCCAGTCAGTGGTAAATCTGGGTTACAGACCCAGACCTGACCGGCCCCAGACCATACAGCCTCCCCAGGCCCCCGAGCAAAAACCCAGGCCGGCCCTTGGGGGACTCGGGTCCCCCCCCACCGCCAGACTCGGCACCACCACCCCAGGACACCCACCCTCACCCTTTGTCACCCCCCACCCAGCCCCCTCCAATGACCCCGCCCCCACCAACAGTGCAGACAGCGGAGGCCACCGCAGGAAGGGTGGACAGTGAAGTGTCACTGTCTTTCCTTCAGGGGCTGGTGTTCAGGCCGGGCAGCCGGTGACAGGCGGTGGCTTCCGTGACCCGCACAGCCCCGCGTGGCTCTGGGCACTCCGGCCTGAGGACCCACACCCGCCGTCCCCACGTCCTCCCGGGACGGTCAGCGAAGGAGAGACGCACAGGGGTGTGAGAAGCCGTGTGGGGAGGACGGGGCAGCAACGAGAGCATCCCTGCGGTCCGGCAGTGCAGGAGGGAACCGCACAGGACACGGGTGGCCATGGCGGCGGCGGGACAGCGGCACAAGGGAGACCATCACAGAACCTCCCGCCAAGAGCTGCCCCAGCAAGAGGCAAAGCGGTCAAAGGTGAACCAGGGAGCCCCCTGAGGTCCCTTCTTTGTGGTCCAGGAGCCTTGCACGGGGCCCTGACTTCCGTCACTGCCAGCTCCTCCGCAGCGTCAGCGTTGACCAGGAATCGAGGAAACGCTACTTCAGGTCGCAGCTGGCGCGTGCACCACGTTTTTTGCTGTCACAGCGGTTTTACCCCCGCCAGGTGGACACACCGCCTGCGGGGCGGGTATCGGCCTCATTCCGCGGCTCCGAGGTACCGGGAGATTCGCCCCAAGCCACCGGTCAGAAGGGGGCAGGCTGGGACTGGGACCCCAGGCGCTGACGCCCAACCAGCATGGGGTCCCCTGCCGGCTGCGCCATCAGGGAGAAGCAGGGAGCCCCCTGAGGGCTGCCAGCTGTGCCCCCAAATATCGCCCCACCCCCAGTTACTGGCCTCGGGGCCACTGCTGCCCGCGGCGTGGGGTCCCTCGCCCTCACAGGCGGCTCCGAGAAAGGGGGCGGGTGGGCGGCCGAGGCCACGCTGGCCCCGCGCGGCCAGTCCTCTCCTCCGCGGCCCCGCCGCTCGCCCCGAGGGGCGCTGAATGCCGGCACTGCTTCTGCGTCGCCTGCCGGTGCCCCGCTCGCCCGGTTATTTAAACTCCAATAAAAAGCAGAATAAAAAAGTTAATGGCCTAAAACTTATTTTGTGAACAAGCTAAGAGGACATTTTACTCATAAACGTGCGGGAGGAAACAGGATTCCATTTCTGTGGTTATGAGACAAACAAATATCTTTCCCGAGCACCGCAGCGTCATGCAAATGAGCCGGCAGAGCTCACAGGACCAATCGGGAGGCCTGGGAGGTGCCCCCCCCCCCCCGCTCGTCTGCGGACTCCCAGCTCCTCCCACCTGGAAGCTGACCCCCAGGGGAACAGGATGACACAGCAGGGATGGGGACCCCTCCAGGAGCCCCACCTCTGAACAGGGTGCAGCCCCTTGTCCCTCTTGACCAGCAAGCAGGGGCCTTGGAACAAGGCACAGCCCCCCTCAGGACCGCCAGGGAGGACACAGGGTGGGGGGGGGCAGGGAAGGTGCAGCGCACACGGCCATCGTGGAGGAGGGGCAGGCTGTCAGTGGGAGCAGAGAGAGACACCCAAGCAGGGCATTCCCCGAAGGCTTCCTGGAGGAGGCTGGAATCACTCTCAAAAGGGAGTAGGATTTCTCCAGGTAAAGAGAAGAGAATTCCAGAGCAAGAGTCTGAGCGAGATGGGGAAAAACTGGGCAGCCGTGCTCACAGTCCCAGGGCTGTCGTGTGGGAGCTGCTGAGGGAGGGCCCCCCACAAAGCCCGCACCGGGGAGTGGGCGAGGGGGCAGAGCCCGGGACCCCCGGCTGGGATGAAGCAGAGTCCGGCGAAAGGCACTCTGGTCAGGAGTCCAGCGAGCCCTCCCGCCCCTCGCCCAGGCCGCGGGAAGGATGCAAATGGATGTAGCAGTACCGTGGCTCTCCCCACACCCAGGTGGCTCTGCCCCGGCACCCCATTCCTGCCCCCTCCCGGAGCTGGCAGTGTGCAGGGCAGGGTGGTGGGAGGGGCAGCCGGGGGTCCAGAGGAAGACGAAGGCCTGAGTGCCCTCCAGCCAGGAGACCCCTCCCCCCTCCCACGCGGCAACCACTGCGCCGGCCCCTCTCTGACCGCCGAGCACCTCACACAGCACACGCCTGTGCGGGGGACCGGGACCGGGCGGGGGCAGGGTGATGGGCTGGCTCAGCGGCTGGAAGGCCAGCCTAGCGTAAGAAAATCTGCAGGCGTATGTAACAAAGCGCATTGACTCACACCCTGAACGAGCCCTGCAGAGCCCCCTGGAGGCGTGGACATTGCCCTCTCGGGGGCTCGTCCTGCAGAGACAGGCCAACACCAACCAGAAACACCCGACACCGTGAGACGCTCGCGTGCACACCCAGGCCGCTGGCTGCCAGGCGTGAGGGGCCTGGCGCACACGGCTCCAAGCACCGCTCGCCCGGGGACGGGTCTCCCACGCCCAGGCCCACCCTCCGCGGCGCCGTGAGTGTGGCAGCAGGTTTTCCAGGTCGGCGTGGCCCGGCCAGACGCCGGCTGGCGATGGCTGACCTTGACCTCGTGAGACTGGGCACCAGAGCTGACAGGAAAGAGTGCCGTGGGTGTAAAGACAGCTAGAGAGAAGTTCTAGAAATAAACCGATAAGAGATGTGACAATTGGAGTGAAAACGTGACAGACAGGTGAGAGCAGACCATGTCCCTGTCCCAGCTGGCGGGACAGTCCCCGAGCCGGGAGGCAGAGTGCAGCACGAGCCCCGAGGGACGTGACGGGCGTGAGGGACAGGCACGGGGGGGGGGGGACAGGTGCTGTGGGGACAGGTGGGGAGGCGCACCTACTGCTCAGAGTCCCGAAGGGGCTGACAGGAGGGGACGGAGGCAGCGGGCGCCCGAGGCAGGGAGAGAGTTTCGGAAGCAGAAGCAAGGCGCTGGTCTGCAGAGGCTCGCCTGGACGCCGTGCAGACAGGTTTCTGGACAAGAAACCTACGTTCGCTTCCGTCGCAGCTGGACCGCAGACAAGCACAGAGGGTGTCAACGAGACACCACAGCCAGCGAGAAGTGACACAAATGTCACCAACACAGGGGCAACGGCCAGACTGAGGGCTGGTTTCTCGGCAGCCACCCGGACACCAACGGACGTGGTGTGTGCAGAGGGAACGGAGGGGCTGCACCCCAGACCGCCACCAAGGCGGGCGAGGGCGTGCTCCGGAGCGAGACAAACGCCAGGCAGCACGCTGCCACTCGGCCCCGAGCAGACGAGCCCTCCCGGCTGGCTCTGTCGGACGCCGGGAGGCCGCTTGCCCCGGAGACCGAGAGGCCCCCGGGGGTGGGGCAAGGGCAGGGGAGCTGGAGAGCGCGGGAGGAGCCCGGACAGGGCGCGGCCGCGTGGAGCCCAAACGACAGAGGCACCAGCAGCAGCGGCAGCAGCAGCAGCAGCAGCCGCCCCCGATCCAGGGGCTGAAAACCTACAGAATTTAAAACCTGTCCAAATGGCCAAAACAGCGCCCAGCTACTGGAGCGGGAGTGGGGGGGCTGGAAGTCAAAGACCCCCTAGACCAGGAGTTTCTGGGCAGCAGGGCCAGTCTGCACACAGCCCTCCACTCGCTGGGTATGAGGACGGAGGTTTCCAGGAGTGTGCTCACAGTGACAGTGCCAGGGCCGCCTAAGAGTGGTGGCGGGGGGGGGGGGGGTGACTCAGGCAAACCGAGCACGCCCGGAAGGACACAGTGACAGAGCCACGGCGGGGAGAGAGACGGAAGGGCGAGGACGGCAGGAACTCGCCAGCACCCAGCACCCGTCCCTCTGCACGCCAGACGTGAGTGGCCCGGACTCGTCCGTCCGGGCGCAGGGCAGCCCCACCAGACTCTGAGCCGATGGCAGGCCTCCAGACCCCAGGCCGCGTTCACGGGAAACCCTGCGAGACTCCAGAGTGCGGGGAGGGCGGGAGAAAGGGGAGGAAAACATGTATTGGCCAAAGGATTTGGAATTTTTTTGAATTTTATAAAACTGGAATCTAACACACACGTGTAAATATAATTTTTGCTTGTATATGTTTACTCTTTTATTTACATATATTTATTTACATTTGTATTATGTATGCATATACATTAGTCAAACAACTGAAGGTTTAAGGCAAAATGTATAGAAATAAAAAGGTCACTGTAAAGTAAGAAAAAGTTAAATAAGCCTGGATAGATAACAATTCCAAATAAGAACAACGCAGGTTCAATGAAACGTAACTGATAACACACCTAACAGCACAGCGTCAAAACACGCGGCTGAAACGGACGGAACTGTGTCCAACTCCCGATCCACGTGGGGAGGGGGAGACGGGACCGGAGCACACAGCGCGGACAGCAGGAGGAGCAAGTGCGCTATCCCGAGAAGACGCCAGTGCGCAGAAGCCAGCGAGCAACAGGCGAGGCCCGCCGAGCTGTGCGGCTACTAAGGACACGCCAGGACTCGGGCGAGACGAGAGGGAGAGCGAACGGCGTGAACCAGGGAGAACAGCGCCGCCAGTGTCTGAGCAAGAGGCGGAGGGGGCGTGGCCACCGGGGGCGGGGCTCCGGACTGGGGCGGGGCGGGGCCTCCGCGGGGCGGGGCTCCGGGCTGGGGGCGGGGCGGGGCTCCCCGGGCGGCGAGGTTGCCGAGTGCCACCGCACTCTCTGCACCTGCCCGCTTTGTTTGTCTCGGGCACACCTCTGACAGGGCGCACGCGCGTGTGTCACCAGCACTCTCCCGAGTAATCAGGACACTCCCATTTCTGACACCTCGTGTCATCGGCCGTCTCGCTGCAGCAGAATGCCAGGGCCGAAGGGCGTGGTCACTGTCGCGGGGGTCACTGTCGCGGGGGTCACTGCCACGTCCCCGAGACCTGGAAGAGGACCGGGCACACGGGGACAGCGCTCAGCAGGGAATGAGACGCCCTGCGCGGCCCACGGGAATGCCTGACGTCGCACGAGTGGAAGCCGCCAAGGAGGACCCGCGGCTGTCTCCCAGCCGCCCTGAAGGCTGACACCCACCAGGACAGGTCTGGGCGCGCTGGCTCGTCCCACCCTGCGGCCCGTCCACCCCCGCCCACCCCGGGCGGGGTCGGGCGTGCTTGGAGGCGCTGCGAGAACGTTGCCACTTACTTTCCTAAAAGCGCACCTGAAAATAATCTGCTCCTGGTAATTGTGTGATAAGTGTGAAGCACTCAAAGACAGTTGGACCTGTTTTGCATCCTTCTAGGTGTCTTTCTGAATTAATTTTGAATTCTTCAAGGGCTTCTTGGCCATTAATTACAATTAACTCCGTCAGTTGCTCCGCTCCCTGCATCCTTGATCCGCTCCCCGGAGCCGGGTCTGTCCGCCTAATGGATGCAGCCCGTGGACGCGGCGCGGCCCTGGTGGCGGGGCCGCCAGCCCAGCCCTGGGGCACCCAGTGGCCACCCAGAGCTGGCACCCGGTGTGAGTCAGTCACTGCCCTGGAATCTGCCCACTGGGGTGCCAGCTTCTCACTGACAAGCATTTACACTCCCCAGTGGAGTGCTAGGAAATAGAAGGGAAACCATCATCGACAGGGTCCAGTGCAAGGGCTGGCGGGGGGCGGGGTGCAGGGGGGGCAAAGAGTTAGGGGACTGGACTGTTTGCCACCAAAAAAACCTTCCTGAAACAGGTGAACGTATCGAGTGACCAGCAGCGGAGGCCACACCCGGTCATGGGCAGAGCGAGAGCTGTCCGCCCCGGCTGGGGCTGTGTTCGCCCATCGCTGACGCGTCCACAGCCCGGCGTCAGCCCAGCGCCCCCCACCCTGCGCAACGGGGCGCCACGTCCTCGACCCTCCCTGAGCCGCAGCCTCCTCACCTGGGGCCGGGGACCACAGGCCCGCACACCGGGCAGTTGTTGGAACCGCCAAGCCGATGCGAGTCCTGGGCAGCCCTGCACCCCGACAGAGTGAGGGGTGGGTCCCGGCCCCCTCTTGTTCCCGCCTGAGACCCGGCCCCCTCCGACCACAAGTCCGAGAAGGACCAGGCAGACGGGGGCTCTGTCACCCTCCGTGTCCTTGTTGCATGTCCACGGCCCGAGAGCTGCCCCCCAGCCGCGCCTGGGGTGTGGACAGAGGCTGGGGAGCCTCCTTTCCATTCCCGGAACTTTCCTCTGGTCCTTTCTTCAAACTGCGTGTGCGATCTCTTCACCGCGCCCGACTTCGGCCTGGAGGGTCCACCCTCCGTCGCACGCAGAAGCTCGGACACGCCAGTTCAAACCCTTCGGCCGCTCCCCGCCACCTGCCACCTGCCGCTCTAGGACTCGAGTCCCCCCTGTGGGCCGTGCGCCCCGCGCTCTTCCACTCGGAATGTCCCCTCCGGGAGAACCGTCCTCCGGGGGTGGCAGACGTGCCCCAGTGGGGCTTCCGCACTTGCCTCTGCCGGAGACCAGCAGCTTTGACCCGAGCCGCATGGGTCTCTCCCGGACCCGATGCAGACTCCGCGCCGCAGGGGCTCCGCGCCGCACAGGGCCGGCACCCCCAAACCAGGGCCACAGCAGGCGGCAGGTGCCACTTGCTCGTCCCACTCCCGGAAGGGACGGCCTCGGTCAGACCTGGATTCTGGGAAGGGAGCTCCCTCCGCCTCTCCCACCCCGGCCGCTGGCCCTGAGCCGCCACTCCCCACACTAGGGGGGCCCCGTCCACACCTGCTGCCGGGGGCTTCCCCTCACCTTCCAGCTCCACCTGCGTTTATAGCCGGGGGCTCTGCAACCCATCCTTGCTGTGCCTGTGAGCAAGGGCGCCCCCTGTGCCCACCCACCTGCCACACCAGCTACAACGCAGGAAAGACACCGTGCATCCGGCGTCCGGTCGGGGGGCGGCTCTGGCCGAGGGAGGCAGCGGCCCCATCACATGGGGACACCGTCCGACCTCTGCTCCGCTCCAGGCGGATGCCGCGTGGTGTGGTCAGCACCGCCGCCCGGTCCCGGTCGGGGGGGAAACGCCCTGGTCCCGATTCTCCGGATGAGGAATCACAGTTCACAGCCTGACACCAGAGCTCAGAGTTAGTCTCGCCCTGCTCGTCCACAGGAAAGGCCGGCATCAGCTCTGTCCTGTACGGGACTTCCGGGGAAGCTTCTGGAACTCCGGGTGCCCAGGGTGACCAGCATCCTGCCCAGAACACAGAACCCAGGACTGTCACAGACGGAGGCGGCGGGCAGAGCACTGCCCACTCCCCACCCCTCCCTCTGCCAGCCCTTCTGTTAAACCGCCCTGGGAAATGGGGGGTCACCCCCCAGGTCAGTCCTAGCGATGCCCACCTGAGGCCGTCAGAGTGGACAGTCCCCGCCCTGGCAAAGAGAGCTGAGGCGCAAAGGGCTGCGCAGCCGCGCCCCCACTTCCCAGGCTGACACCCCACCCCACAGGTGGTGTTGGGCCGTGGGGCTGTGGGCATGGTCAGGGCTAGAGGAGGTCAGAGGGCCAGGCCTTTCTAGGAAGAGGAGCCTGGGGTCTCTGTCTCAGCTACAGGAGCGCCAGCAGAGACGCCCCCGTAGCCGGGAAGAGAGCCCTCCCGGGAAGCGCACTCGGCCGGTTCCCTGAGCCCGGGCTGCAGCCTCCAGCTCGTGAGAGGCCAGGGGCCTGTGCACCCGGTCTCTGTGCGGTGCGACCGCCGGAGCCGCCGGAGCCCAGACGGGCAGGCGTGGCAGCGCCTCTGAGAGGGAGGCCGGCCAGGGCAGTGTCGTTTACAAAACCTCCGGGGGACGCTGGCCCTAAGGACCTGCCTGGCTTGTCTGGCCCACCAGAGGGACGGACACAGCCCTGGGCAGTGGCTCCTCCACTGTCACCTCGGGCCCAGCGAGTCAGGGAGGCCGGGGGGCGAGAGCAGGGCAGGCTTGGAACGAGCCCACGCCAGCACAGCAGTGTTGAATCTGCTTGTCCGTCAGGCCCGGTGGTCAGGAAAGGGGACAGTCGTCACGTGAGCAGGGCGGGGGCGGGTGGAGACGGCCCCAGTCACCTCCGGACCCTGTCCCCAGTGCCCTGGGTTGCCAGTGGGCCCAGGGCTGAGTGGGGGCCAGTGACCGAGCACAGGGGTGCTCTTGTTCTCTCCAGAACCTTCCGGGAGCAGGCCGACCAGAACCGTCCGGCTTCCAGGGCCGCCTGGGGCGCGCTCCTGGTCGGCTCCACCCCACACACTCCCCTCGGCCTCACGCTGGAAGCAGACACGTTTCTCTTAGGACCACCAGGCAGAAACAGGGCGAGCCCATTACCGTCCGAGCTCTGTCCTCACCGGGGCCCCTGCAGGTCCCCGGTCACACCCACACTGAGCATGCCCCCCGGGGCGACTCCCAAGCCCAGACCAGGGCGGGGGCTGCCGGGAGCCAGGGGGGATGCCACCAGCACTGCAATGACAAAAGTGGTGACAGACGGCCTGTCCCGGGAGACAGGCAGGTGTCATTTCACGACAGCTGGTGACGCGACCACCGTGTGGCTGTGATCATCCAAGCTGCTACTCATGAGGAGAGAGTTCAGAGGGCGCGGTCACGTGTCCAAGCCCCCGGGCGGGAGGACACAGCGGGGAGCGCTGACCCCAGGTGGCCACGATGGCCGAGTCCGGGGCTCCACATGTGCCCACCGGAGCAGGGGGGCCTGGGCGCAGACCCAGCCCGCCCCTAGGTGTGCTTCGGCACCCTGGGTGCCGGCCAGAGGGAGGAAAGGGCCCCCCCCACGGGAGGAGCCGGTGGACAGCAGGGTGACCCTGCCAGGGCCTGAAGAAGCCAGGCATCAGCCACGATGCAGGAATAAAGAAAAGAAAAAAAAAGAAAGACAAATTGGACTTTATGAAAATTTTAAAATTTTGTGCATCAAAGATACTGCCAACAGACGAAAGAGACAGCCCCCAGAATGACATGCCCCTCGGGGTGCTCTGGGCGTGGGAGGGGGCTCGGGCAGCCCTCCTCGCCCAGCTCTGGGCTCCTCCCCCGCCCCAGCCCCTGGCCTGGCGGCTGCTCCCCGAGCCCAGGACTGTCCCCTCCCGGCAGCCCTGCTGGAGACGGGGTACAGCCTCACTCATGCGGGTCTCCGTCGAGATAAGAAACAGCTTCGCACTGTGGCTGTCAGAGCAGCCCGCAGCCCGGCACGTGCAGCCAAACAACCTCCTCTCCAGCGAGGAGAGCTCTTCTCCCGTCGTGATGGGGGCAGCTGGTCAGAGACACTAAGTACAAACCACTTCACAGAGCGACAAGGGCACCGTTGCGGATGGGCAGGTGCCAGTTCCACTGCCGACTCAGCGGCGGAAGCCGGGCCTGGATGTGCAGCGTTCCTTCCAGAGAGGCTCCCGCGCAGTGCCTGGGGCGGGGGGGTGGGGGTGGGGGTGTCCTAAGGCCAAAGGTGGCGGGGGGCGCAACTCAGAGCGGCACCGGCGGGGACCCCAGGGCAGGGGCAGCGCCCCCCAGTTCCAACTGGGGAGAGAGGCCCCCGGAGGGGACGGATGGAAAGGCCACATCCGAGCTCAGAGCCCGCAGAGGCGGCGGGAAGGAGCAGAAGGGAGCAGCAGCTACCGGGGTTCCCCTTGGGGACAGGCAGGGCCCCCGGGGCAGGGCGCCTGGGTAGCCACGCCCTTCGGAACCCTGCGACTGCGGTCACGGTGACCGTGGAGACGACCGGCGGAGCCGCAGCCAGGCTGGCGCCCCTGTGGGCACCTGGGCTGCTGCAGCCCCCCAGCAGTAAACGTTCCTTGGGTGCCCACGACCACCCCCACCCGGGGTCTCGTCTTCCCCAGCAGGAAACTGAGGCTCAGAGGAGTGCGGAGGGAAGTCGCACATCCGCCCCAGGACCTCTCCAGGCCTCGAGAGATCAGTCCTGTCCCCGCCTCGCTCTCCACGTCACCCTGAGGCCCCCACAGGGCCAGGCCGCCCACAGCGACGTGCCGGGCTCGCCGGGAGCCATGGTCCCAAATTCCATTGGGCCTTCTGTGGGGCCTGCCCTTCGTCCGCTGGGGGCAGACTGCACACTGGCGAGGGCCCCGGACCCTCCGCACGTCCTCCCCGCGCCCGGCCCCAGGAGCGGCCCCGCGGACAGCAGCACGGTGGCCGCCGTCTGTCCCCGCTCCCTCCTCACCCTGGAGTCCGGGGGACACAGACGCCCAGAGTGTAGACAGGACGGGGCGGCGGCTGGCGGAGGCTTTGAGTTGCCTCCACGCCCAGGCCAGGGGCTGCGCGGGGCCGAGGCCAGCACCCCGGAAGCCGGGACAGCGCACCCAGGCGGAGGGACCCTGCCCCGGCGGAGGGTCAGCGGCCCAAACACGCGCGGGCCTGGGGGTCAAAATGCCGACCAGCCCTGCTTGATCAAGACCGCGTTGATACAACGTAACCGGGCCTGAGAAGCCGCACTGAGCGAGCGAGCCAGCGAGTGCGCGGTGCCCTACTTGCGCGCGCGGTGAGGACGCACATGCGCGGTGACGTGACCTCAGACTCACCTGCAAGAGCGGCGCTCTGAGAGCCCGCAGCCCAAATCCGAGACTGTCGGGAACTGGGAAGGAGGGGGGCGTTCCCAGCGCACCGGAAAGGCCACGCCTTAAACGCTGACCAAGGACAACAGAGGACAACCACAGGTTGCCACAGAGGACGGTGCACCCCCGGAACGGCCGCATGTCGCCACGCAGGGAGCGGGTCCTCTTCGTCCGGTATTGGAGAAAACAACAATGTGTCTCGAAAAAGGATGACTCTGTTTTTAATGGTGTTTGTAATTTATGTCCTTATTCGTAGAGAGATAATTTAGGCACGAAGATTTGTTGTGGTTTAGAACAATGATGTGTGGCTCAGCACGTTTTCCCATCTGTTTTTTTCTTCTGCTCCATTGGAATTAAATGCACTAAGTTGTGTCGTTCCACACAAGGTGGACTAACTCCACGCTCATCCCCGTGTTCCTGTCGGTGCCACCCCGTCCGTAGAACCTGCACCTTCTGCAGACGCAGCCGTCTGCCGCCGCTCAGTCGCAGGGACGCTGAAAGAGTGTTCTGGAAGGGCTGTCACTCTAGGGGTGGCGTCTGATTCCCTGCCGTGAACTCGGGCTGCCTTCAGCGACCACTGCGATGGAGAAACACCGTGTGCCTGTGACCCGAGGGTGTCAGAAGAACCCTCACAGCTTCCACCACGGTCTCCCGGAGCAGCCTCTGTCCACCCCACTTTGGCGTGCGCCCCCCCCCCCGCCCCACGGAACAGCCGCCCTGCTGCACCAGCCTGAGCGTCCGGAAAGACAGCTGCTTGCCAGTCCCCACAGCCCAAGCACCACGCGGCTGAGCGAAGGTGCTTCCGGGAGATTCCAGGGCCCAGCCAGGCAAGCCAGGCGCAGTCCACTGGGCCGTCCCGGCCCAGCCCTGACATCATGGAGAGACTCACGCCCCCAGTCCGCATGGACCGCAGGGCCGGGGAGTGGGACGAGATGGCCGCGCTTCGTGCCACCGTGGGCGGGGCTGTCTGTCAGGGGACGGCTCTGCGATCTTCTCCGAGGGGCAGCACCGCAGGTCATGTGTGGCTTGCTCTGTATACATCGCCTGACTTTTTAATGACAGGCTGCTGCTTTTATGGAAATAAGGGTCTCCTTACGGAGAAGGCTCTTTCTGCTGCGCTGGGCTGTCCGCTGGAGAGCCAGCCGCACCGAGAGGAACGCTCGCAAATCTGGGTCCCCCGCCCCAACTTTACTGAAAACCGGCATCAGTGACACGAGAGTGCCATCGACTGGGGGGGGTGGGGAAGGAGCAACTGCGCGGGGACAGGAGCAACTGCCCACGGACTCGGTGGCATCAGGTGCCTGACGCTGAGGAGGGCAGGTGAGCCAGGTTGGCAGCACGCAGCCTGGCCACCCCCCATAATTGTCTATGTCCCAAACCACGTGTTGCCTGCCCAGTGGCTGGACGCCTCCCGCCTGTGCCGGCTGGGGAAGGCTCGGCTCCGGGACCCTCGCTGGCGCGGAGCGGCCGCTCCGGGGCTGAGTGCTCCGCCGCCCCCGGCGCTGGCCCGTCACCCTGATGGAAAACCTCTGCACGCCAAAGAACTCCTTTCAATTAAGGCTGTTTCTTCCCCTAATCACAGAAAAGCTGTGTTATAAAGTCACTTTTTAAGTAGAAAGCCCATATGCCGCCACTCTAGCCTTTTAATGGGACCAGCCCCAGGACGCGGTGGAAACGCGCGTAAATGGGAATCGTTCTGTGAGCTCTCAGAGGGAAGGAAAGCGCCACGGACGCGTGCGTGCAGGCGCTCGCATTAATGGCTCGGGCGCCTGAGAGAGCTGCACACTAATCACCAGGGAATTTGACAAATGAACTCCAAACGGAGGCAACAAATGCAAATGGCCTTGGCGGAGGCTGGAAGGCACTTCTCCGGGGGTGGGGAGGACGCCAGACGCAGAAAGCCCTGAGGCAGCAGCGGTCAGGGCCACGTGTCACCTAAAAGCTGGGCCGGGAGTCGGGAGGTCCCCACTGTGTTCAGACGGCACCTCCTCCTGGTCACGTGACCTGGGGCGGGTCACACAGCCATCCTGCCAGGGCACTGAGTCCTGGGGCTGCGCTGATGACCTCCGGGCACAGTGTGTGTGCGGTGCCCAGCGCACAGCCTGGCCCCCCGCGAGCCCCGCCCCCTAGCGGGCCCCGCCCCCCGTGAGCCCCGCGGCGGTGAGCTCCTGTGACCTGCGCTCAGCCCCCAGGGAGTGCACCCTCTCTCCGGACCATGCCGGCTCGCCCCGGCTCGGCACGTGCAGCACCGTGGGGGGCCAGCTCGAAACAGGCCAGGAGGGAGCGGTCACGCCGCGGACACTGGTGCACACCACAAATCAGGCCTCTATTTTTATAGAGTTGTCGTTAAATATTCACCAGCCCACCTCTGGACCCAGCGGCAGAAAGGGATGGGAGACCCTGAGACGGGACGGCTGAGATCAGAGCACATCGCGGTGAAGAGGCACCCGCTCCCTCTCCCAGCGTGGCGGGTGCCGCGTGGTGCGGGGGGCAGTGCGTGGGCTGCAGAGTGACGGCTGGCTTGGAACTCTCCCACTTTATGGGCGGGAGCCCTCTGACAGCCCCGTCTGCCTCTTCCGCTCACCGAGGCGCCCCTCCCGTCCACCCGCCTGCACCCCCCCCCCGCACCCCAGGGCCCTGAAGATGTCCCAGCAGTGACGTGACCTGGCCCGTGGGGCGCCCGGGGCCCAGCAGGACGGGCTGGGGGGACTCGGCGGAGCCTCCAGCCTGGACTCTGCGTTTCCCCACGAGAACGAGGGGAACCAGGCCCGGCAGGTGAACACCAGAGGCCCCCGGTGAACCCCGGTTGTTAAAACCCCACAGAAAAGAGTTTAAAGGGGAAATAAAGCCCGCATTGATCTCCCTGCCCGTGCATCCAGGCCGCGGAGCTCCGTCCTTTTATTTCCCCTGGGGAGCAGGCTGCAGCAGCCTCCGAATTAAGGAAATAACTTTGCAAACTCAAGTTTTATGCTTTCTTATTTTAGAATTATTCATTGCCTCAATAGGGCCCTCCTATACACTCCAATAAAAGCTTTTTTTTCTCTCCCATTTGCCAATTTTTAATGATTTTTCCCACCTACTTACAACAAAGCAATCATTTCAAATTAATTAAGTTTTCATTAAAATGTACTATTGTAATGTTCCAGGTACTGCATGGTGATTCTGTTTCCGGAGAACGAGCCGGCTAGAACATTATGAATTTTGTAAGCCGGCCATTCCCGCCCGGCGCCTTCCTCCGGCGCCGCGCGCTGGGGCTCGGCGGCGCGCAGTGGGCTCCGAACGAAAGCTCGAGAGGGGGGCGAACGGCGGCCGCGCTTATTAGCGCCATCAATAAAGGGCGCGCGTCCTCGGAGGACTCCCAGAAGCGCGCGGCCGCCCTGCACACGCCGGCCCGCTTTGCTCGGAGACAAACCTGCCCAGACCCTTCTTACCGCGCGCTGCGCCAGCCGAGGCCCGGATGCCGAGAACACGCGGCCGGGGGCAGAGCTGCCGCAGACCCGGGGTCTGTCCGGCTGGAGCGCACGCGGGTGTGAGGCGTGGCGGGGTGTCTCTCACGCTTACCCCAGGCCTGTGACTGCTCAGCGTGGAGCACGGTTACTTTCAAGACGAACGCGGCTGATTCAAAATCAGGGTCACTCGAATGTTTTAAGCATGCCAAGGAGCCCAGGCTGGTGTGGCTGAGTGGATTGAGCGTCGGCCTGGGACCCTAAGGGTCGCCGGTTCCATCCCCTGTGCCGGCACGTCCCCGGTAGGGGGCACGCGAGAGGCAACCACACGTTGATGTTTCCCTCCCTCCCTTCCCCTCTCTAAAAATAAAATCTTAAAAAGAAAAATCAAAGAACTGAGTTTGACATTAAAGGGGAGAAAAACAAGTATTAGAGAGAAGCAAGCTGACGTCGGCTCCAAGGGCCACGGAGCCTTCCGCTCTCTCCCCGCGTCCACGGAGCCACAATGCAGTGGCGCCGCAGGACCGGGAGCTACCGGCAGCGCGGGGCGGAGCAGCGGCAGCGCCGCGCGTGCGCAAACACTCGCCTCCCGCGGGGACGAGGAGCAGGCCCGCCCACGTGACATGGGAAGGGCGGGCCCACCTTCCGAGCTGGCGTCTTGCAGACGCGGACTCAGCGTGGCCCGGGGGCGGAGTCTGGGCCCCGGACCGTTCAGGCGGCACCCACTGTGGCAGTGTGGTCAGCGGCTGGACGGAGGAAGCCGAGCTGGGGTCCTCCGCACAAAATTCAGATAAATCCTCACTTTGTGCGTTACTGAACGTGATGGTCCCCTTGCCCGGAAGGCCGCCTGTCTGCGTCACCTCGCCCTCTCGAGGCACAGTGGGCACGCGCGGCCCGGCCTGTCCGGGTCCCTGTGCTGCACGTGTCCGCCCGCGTGCCTGTCACGTGGCCAGCCCTCAGGGCTGCGCCTGCAGGGCGAAGGGCGTCCCTGCCAACTGCCCGGGCGGGGGGTGGTGAGACACTCGGTGAGTGGCGCCCCGAGCGGGTCTCAGTGCCCGCCTGCCCGCCCCAGCCCTTCAGCCGGGCCAGGTCCTCCAACCGGAGCCCACGAGCAGCACGGGGCTGGCGTGGGGGTGGGCGGAGGTGAGGCGGGGCAGCCGGCCTGCATCCCTGGCCCCGGCAGCGGTGGGATCAGCTCCGTTGGGCACTGTTCCCGCCTCCGCGGGTACCAACCTCGCCGGGAAGCCCGTTTGCAGGTCCGGACCTGGCAGGGAAATGCACCCACGTGGTGGGCGCCCTTCCCAGCGCAGGTCAGCTCCTGAAGACGCCCTCAGACGGCTGCCGGTCCGCACAAAGGGACAGAGACAGTCACTTTGTACTTGCAACACTGTCCCCACCGGACTGGAGGGCAGGGTGGAGGGGCTGACCCTTCCTTCCCGGGGAATGGAGCCGGGCCCAGCCACAGCCTGCGGCTGCCGGGGCCGCACCTGAAGGCTTTTCAGATGCAACCCCCAGAGCCCCATCCACACCCGGAAAAAATATCCAAATCAGACGTCACAAACACGAAGGACACTGGCTTCGGGAAGACACGGCGAGGAGAGGCAGAAGGCAGGCCACAGACCTTGGGGCGGGGGGGGGGGAATACTCGCAGACCACGTCACCCACAAAAGCCTCGTGTCTGCAGTTTGTGAAAAGGAGCTATCAAAACTCAGCGATTGGAAAACAACACCCAAACTTAAATAAAAACATGGACGAAAAGACTGAGCAGGCATTTCACCAAAGAAGACACCTGGGTGGCAGGTGGGCGCAGGAAAAAAGTGCCAGGCCCCCATCTGCCATTAAAGCCCCAGGGGACAGCACCCCTCACCCACCACCAGCACCACCGAGACCAAAACAAACCAGCACCAGCAAACCCGCACCCCGAGGGCGAGTCCGGACGCAGAGCTGGCAGCCAGATCTCTGCCACAGGCTGGGGGCGGCGGGGTGGCCAGGGCGGGCCGGGCAGCGTCGTGGGAGCTCAGTGGTGTCCAGATGACCCAGCCATCTCGGTCCTCAGTGTGGAGAAATGATGATTTACAAACACACAAAACCCACATGGCAGCACCTACGACGGCCCCAGCAGACACAGCCCAAACGCCCCTCAGCGGGCGAGCAGGTAAAGATGCAGACAGGCAGGCGGCTTCCTTTATTAGATGTTCTTAGTGTTGACATTAGCAAGGACGTCCCTATCTCCGCACACGCCCACCCCTTCCCCTCGGCCGTGACCGAGGTGTTGTCCGTGTCCACGGGTCTGGTTTTATTCTGTCAGTTTAGTTTGTCCATTACAGCTTCTTCAGCGCAGTCCAGCCCCACAGGCACCTCCAGCAAACTGGGGCAGCCAGTTTTCTGAAATCGGCAATGACGGTACCGTGGAACATGGCTCGGAAATAAAAAGTAACCAGGGCTTGACTCGTCCCAGCGCAGGTCTGTCTCGAGACACGTTCAGCCGTGTCAGCGATGCCGCCGGCTCAAGAAGCCGCCGGTATCGTGCCCTGTCTGTGACCTTCCTGAAAAGCAGAGGCCCAGGATGGAGCGCGGGCCAGGGGTGCTCAGGGCTCGGGGCGGGGAGGGGCTGGTCCCGGGCAGACAGGACCAGGGCCCTGGGCGGGTGGCAGCCGCCCTGCACCTCCACGGGGATGCTCAAGTGACTGTTCCCCTGCCAAAACTTGTGGTTCCAGGTAACAAAAAGTTCGTTTTATTGTATGTGATTTTTTTTTATTTAAAAAGAGAAGAACATACAGCCAACTCCGACCCCCAAGCTGGAGGATACTATAAGGAGGAGAGACTACAGCCCTGGCTGTTAGGGCATCGTCCTGATGCACCAAGGTTGCGGGTTCCGTCCCGGGTCAGGGCGCAGACGAGAATCCACCCACGGGGGCACACGGGGGAGCAGGATGGGGGACACCTGTGATAGTGTGGACAGTAAAAAAGAATCAACCAATGCTTCCCCTCTCTCTCTCTAAAAACCGACACATTAAAAAAGAGGAGAAAGTCACAAGGCAATCTCACACAAGAATGCGCACAGAAACACGAGAGGGTGCCGGCCCGGCGCTCGGCACACAGCGCTGTGCGCCGCGTCCTCGCCGTGCGCAGCTTTCATGGGGATTGTGAGCCCGTCCGACCTGAGGAAATCCGTCATCCGGGCACCGGCCGCACACACGCCTTCCTCTCCATCGATGGCAAGGCAGGCGTGCAGGTTTTAAATCTCCCCTTTCCACGGTGGAACCCCTGAAATCACGGGACAAACAGAGGAAGTAGATCGTTCACACCAATCTAAATAATAAAACCCTGCAGACTCGGAATTCATCACGATGCAAAAATGCCAGTGGCCTGTTAAAAGGTAATAAAAATCAATCAAACTTGCAAGAAAAAGGAAAATCTATTGTTCTGACACCCAAAAGGAACAGATGACAAAGAGCCTACAGGCTCCCCTACGCAGATGAAAAATGGCGTTGGGTCCAGTCAGCACCACCCAGGGCCCACGTGCTCGGGCCACGGTGGGGGGGGACAGTGGGCCACCGCCTCGAGTGATGCACCCAGACTCTGGGGGGCTGCGGCGCCCGGGAGCCATCTCGTCACGGTGGGCAGCCGTCCACAGGCAGGACGGACAGACAGACAAAAGAATGAACGAACATAAAGGCTGGATCAGGATGGAGGGGCAACCATTGTCATTAAAAACGCCTGTCGCAGCTTTGCCGAGATGTGGCTCCCACGGCGCGCACCGCTCGGGAGGGGGCAGTGAGGGGTGAGGAGCCCATCCCACGGCCGTTAGTGCGTGCAGCGCGGAACGGCGGCCACCGCGGGCCCTTCCAGGAGCCCCCCACCCCCCCTCCCGGACCGACACCGCCCGCCGGTCTCCATGGGTGCACCCACTCTGCACCAGCGTCACGGCTCGGGAGGCCCCTCGCGTGCCCGCGTCTCAGTCCCCGCGCCGTCTGCAAGCGGACAGGGCTGGCCCCTCCTTTCCAGCCAGGAGCCTCCGTGCGCCAGTTGCCCCTCGCTGCCCGGTCGGGGCGTCCCAGCGCCCTCGTGAGCAGCAGGGGGCACGAGGGGACATCACTACCGGGCCCCTAAACTCGGGAGGAAGTCCTTCCGCCCTCCACCCTCATGCGTGACCTCAGCCACGTGACGTCACAGAGGCCCCCTTCACGGGCGAGGGGTCCCTCTGCTGGTCCGAGTCCCCCGAGTGGGGTTTTTTCGCTCCCTGAGGTGCTCACTTTCCACTGGAGGCAGCTCCTTCCTCTACCGAGGTGATGACGTAGTTCTTGCTTCTTCTCTTCTGCCGGCCACGTGCAGGACACCGATTTTCCCGGGGTTAGCCGGCCTTGCGTGCTTGGGAGGAGCCCCACGCAGCCACTTTCTCCCTTTTGTCTGCACGTGGCCGAGCTGGGCAGGCTCGTGTTTCCCGGGAATGCCCGGGTCTGCGTTACCTCGGCCTGCACTCACGTTTCTCTGGACGTCGTCGTCGTCATCCTGTGGTGTGGTGTAAGGGCGACACTGGCCGCGTCAGGGGAGTCGGCACTCACTCCCTCCTCATGTTTTTGGGAGATCCGGGCTCCCACGAGCCCCCACACTGAACGCCTCCTGACCCCAGTTCCTATCGCCTGCTGTATCACGTTGCCTCTCAACAAAAGATTAAAACACACGCTGAAAGGAAAAAAAACAAAGACTCAGAGAGTGCGGAGATCTTTGAATAATCAGGTCCGGACCGTGAAACGCCTGTGACGAGCCAGTCGGGGCCGTCACCTCGAGCGCAGGCGGCCGCGAGGACAGGCGGGGAGGGCGGGCAGTGAGACGGAAGCACTGCGAACCGCCGGAGGTCGCGCCCCCGGACAGGCGCCTCCGCGGGCTCCTCGGCAGACGGGGCGCGGCTCAGGCGAGAAGCCGTGGGTCTGGAAGCCCGCAGAGCCGAAGTGCAGAGAGAAGAGGGATGAGAAGAGACCGGAGCGCCCAGGGCGCGGGGCGATGGTGAAGGGTGTGACCTGCGTGTCAGGGGGACACCAAAAGGGGGAGAAAAGGGGGAGCAGGGAACTGTTTGGAGGAATAACGGCTGAGAACACCCACTGGGCGGGTCCCGGGCTGGGCGGTGAAACGCGCCCAAGAAACTTAAAAGACTAGAAACCATGTAAAGTATCTCCTCAAACCGAAACAGAATCAAATAGAAAACCAGGGCCACAAAGATGGCTGAAAAATCTCAGAGTATTTGAAAATTAAATAGCTTGCATATAACACCCAGATCATCTTCTTCACACAAAAAAACTCCCAAGAAAAAAAATTTTAAATGTTTTGAACTAAACGAAAATAAAAATGCAAGTTCATGGATACAAAGGCAGCAGGTTTTAAAAGGAAGTTTGTTGCATTCGTGCAAATACCACGTAGGAAGAAAACATAAAATCGATCATCTAAGCTTCCACCGAAGGAAATGGGAAAAAAAAAAAGAGAAGTGAAGAGCAATAGAAACATAAAGCAAGGAAAAGAAAGTAAATAATAAAGTTTTGAGCAGAAATCAATGAAAGTGGAAATACAAAACCAGTAGAAAAAGCCAGTAACTTGAAGAGCCGTTTCTTGGGGACCTGCTAACCCCCAGCCAGGCCAACGGAGGAAGAGGCGGACACGAGTGACCGCCATCGAAGACGCACACGGGGCCACCACTGCAGGCCCCACAGGCAGAAAAGAAGGATAAATGGGACTTAGGGACAACTGCGCCCACGGGTTTGATGACGCAGGCGGCACAGGCCAACTCCTGGAAGAGGAAAACCGCCGAAACTCACACAGCGGGCAAGAGAGGACCTGAACCCGAACACTCAACGAACTGGACTGATACTGAGTAACCTTCCGGAAAAGAAAGCGCCGGGCCAGGTGGGCTCGCCGGTGCACTCTACCAAACTCGGAGCCAGAGGGGAGCCCACGCCCCTCCGACGTGGTCCCCGACGCAGAAGGGAGGCGGAGCCCTGGCTCATCCTGGGAGCTGCCCGCGGCCGGCCCTGCGCTGACCGGATAAAGACGTTGCAAGAAAGGAACCCGCAGGCCCATGCTCATCGCAGACCAAGACGCCAAGACCCTCAACAAAGCACCAGCAGACCGAGCCCGCCCGTGTGTGGGAGAAGCTGGCCCCACGGCCGGGCGGGGTGTGCCCCAGGCACTCACCCAGGTGAGCCGCCACTTCCACGCTTGCAAGGAGGACGGTCACCGCGCGGCAGACACAGAACGGTTCTGAGAGACCGCGACACCCGTCCGTGACACAGACCCTCAGCCCACGGGGACAGGGGACGATTCCGCAGCCTGACAAAGCGCACTTGCAAAGGAGCTCACAGATGATAGACACCGTGTTAAACGGAGAGACCGGGTGCCGGCCCCCAGGACGGGGACTGGCTCCCTCCCAGCCCCGTTCCCGTGGCCCTGAACGTGCCAACTAAGCACCAGGCAAGAAAGGGGGACCGTCTGAACACGCTGCACACCGCGTCGCGTCACTCCAGCCGCAGGGCATTCTGGGGAAACTACCCAGGCAGGGAAAAAGAAAAAACCAAAACACAGGGGTGGGGAGGGAGGGAGGAAGGCCGAGGAGGCAGAGGGCAGGATTCCGGGGCCGCAAAACCCTCTGTGTGACTGGGAGCGCGGCCGTGTGTCAGCAGGTGATGGTCGCAGCCCACGGAACGTGCAACGCAGAGCGCACCTGGGTGCCGCCCGCGGACCTCAGTCGGTCACAGCGCACCTGCACCTGCACGGGTGCGCCAGCCCTGACCATGTGGGACGCAGGTCGTGGGGAGGGCGCGGCCGGGGTTCGCAGGAAGAAACTCTTCCCACCGCCGGCTCCGTGTTTCTGTTCAGCTAAAACTGGTCTAAAAAATAAAGGCTGTTAATTGTTTTTAAAAGAACACACATACATGGGACACGCAGAACCACGCGATGACACGGGTCGCACGGAGCTCCTGCGCGGGCCGGCGTGGTTTCTGCGGAGCCAGCGCGGACCCCCGTCACACTGGTCAGCACCCGGCGGGGTGCGGGGGACCCCGGCAGGCTCACCCTCGGCGAAAGGTAAGAAGGTGGGAAACAGATATCACAGGAAACGCTGGGCACGGGATACGTGGGCATCACTGGGACGGGGACATTCCACCGTGACGAGGGAGTCAAGTCGCCCAAAAGGCCGGTGACCCTGACCGTGAGCAGACCTCACAGTCGGACGTCGCGGGGCACGGAGCAGAAAGTGGCAGGGCCACACTCGTAACTGGGGGCACCGACGGTCTCCCCACAGCGACGAAGAGAACGGAGAGACACACCGTCACCGCCCGCCCGGACCAGCTCCCACGCGCCCCCACCCAGGGCGGCGGATCACACGGTCCGTTCAGATGCCCGTGAAACACTCGCCGAGATGTGCTCCGTGCTGGGCTGCTACGTGGGTCTCAACAGGGTGGAAAGAACTGAGATTCTACTGAAGCGGAAATGTTGCAATACCAAAGCAGAATGAAATTCGAAACCAAGAACAGAAAAATAAATATTTTGGAAATCCTCCAGCATTCGAAAGTGTAACCAGACATATCCACCTACTCCAGGGGTCAAAGTAAAAAAAAAAAAATATATCCCAAGGGAAATCAGAAAATTCATGCTGAATACAAACAAAACAGAAAGTAAAACTTCATAGACTACAACCACGGTGGTGTGCAGAGCTTTCAATGCTGATCTTGGAAAATCAGAAAGGACAGAGTCCGTAATCTTATTTTTCACCGGAAGAAGCTAGAGAAAAGGCGGCTGTGAGACACAGAGTTATTGGCAGGAAGGGAACTACACAGTTTGGGGCAGAAGTAAACCGAGTCGGGGGAGGCGAGCAGAGGACAGGGAAGCCGGTTCTGGCTCTTAGAACCGACCGGCAAGGTGGAGACGCGCCTGCACGGCTGTGTGAGCCGGAAGCCATACACCTGCCGCCGCAGGGGTGCGGCGGCGACCTCGCCACACACCACAGAGAGGGTGACGCGAAGAAAATTCATGCCGATAAATTCAAACACCCGCCTAAGACAGACAAGCTTTTTAATGAAAGACCCCAATTACCAAAACTGACTCAAAAAGAAACAGAAAACCTGAATAACCCTGTAACGACCAAAGAAATGAAATTCACGACTAAAAGTCCTCCGCAAAGTTAAGTCCGGGCCCAGCAGACTTCACTGATGAATTGTATAACACATCAGAAAAAAGCAAAACCAATCCACAATGACCGTCTCCCAGTGAGGGAAGAAAGATGACTTCGTAATTCATTTTATAAAACCGTCATTACCCATTATTAAAACCTGACAAAGATGTTACAAGAAAACTATTCACAGAGATTTCCCACATAAATAGATGCAAAAAAACTAACAAAATCTTAGCAACTCGAATCCACCCACATTTAAAAGTTGGTGCATCTGGGCTTCTGGCCAACCTGGAGGTGTGGGCAGAAATGCTTCGCTTCCCCCTACAACTGAGAGGATAAGAACCGATTTAAAAACAAAGAACAACCAGAACGGCCAGAAAATCATTTGCATGGGAGTCTGACAACCAGAGAGTTAAAGAAGAAACACTCATCCAGACCGGGGGGAGGGGCAGAGATGGGCAGCCGGGAGGACAGGATGCCGGGCAAGGTGGCAGCTGGTAGAGCAGGTGGTCCCACATTCACGTGCGGATACACCGGGAGGAACAACTGAGGAGCAAGACAGACCCACAACCCAGGGTGCCAGCAGGGAAATAAAGCCCCAAACCGCTGACTGAAAACACTGGGGGTTGAGGCAGCAGCGGGAGAAACTCCCAGCCTCCCAGGAGAGTCCGTTGGAGAGACCCACAGGGTCCTGGAACGTACACAAACCACTCACCTGGGAACCAGCACCAGAAGGGCCCACTTTGCTTGTGGGAAGTGGGAGAAGTAACTGAAATCCGGCAGAGAATGGAGCAAGCCCCCAGTGTTCCCTCTCAGACCCTCCCCCACGTATAGCATCACAATGTGGAGATGTGTGTTACCCCGCCCTGGCGAACACCTAAGGCCCCTTCCCTTACAACTTAACAGGTGCACCGAGACAAAAAAAAAATTGGCCCAAATGAAAGAACAGATCAACGCTCCAGAAAAAATACAACTAAGTGATGAAGAGGTAGCCGACCCATCAGATGCGCAGTTCAAAACACTGGTGATCAGGATGCTCACAGAACTGGTTGAATATGGTTGCAAGGTAGATGAAAAAATGAAGGCTATGCTAAGTGAAATAAAGGAAAATGCACAGGGAACGAACAGTGACGGGAAGGAAACCGGGACTCAAATCAACGATGTGGACCAGAAGAAAGAAACATTCAACCAGAACAGAAAGAAGAAACAAGAATTCAAAAAAATGAGCAGAGGCTTAGGAACCTCCAGGACATCTTTAAACGTTCCAGCATCCGAATCCTAGGGGTGCCAGAAGGAGAAGAGGAAGAGCAAGAAATGGGAAACTTATTTGAACAAATAATGAAAGAAAACTTCCCCAATCTGGCCAAGGAAACAGACTTCCAGGAAGTCCAGGAAGCTCAGAGAGTCCCAAAGAAGCTGGACCCAAGGAGGAACACACCAAGACACATCATCATTACATTAGCCAAGATGAAAGAGGAGAGAATCTTAAAAGCAGCAAGAGGAAAGGAGACAGTGACCTACCAAGGAGTTCCCATCAGACTGTCAGCTGATTTCTCAAAAGAGACCTTGCAGGCAAGAAGGGGCTGGAAAGAAGTATTCCAAGTCATGAAAGGCAAGGACCTGCATCCCACATTGCTCTATCCAGCAAAGCTATCATTTAGAATGGAAGGGCAGATAAAGTACTTCCCAGATAAGGTCAAGTTGAAGGAGTTCATCATCACCAAGCCCTTATTTTATGAACTGTTAAAGGGACTTATCCAAGGAAAAGAAGATAAAAAATACAAACAGTAAAATGACAACAAACAGAACTATCAACAACAGAACCTAAAAAACAAACACTAAAACTAAGCGAACAACTAGAATAGGAACAGAACCACAGAAATAGAGATCACATGGAGGGTTATCAGCAGAGAAGGGGGAGAGAGGGGGAAGGTACAGGGAATAAGTAGCAATAATGGTAGGTACACAATAGACAGGGGGAGGGTAAGAATAGTACAGGAAATGGAAAAGCCAAAGAGCTTATATGCATGACCCATGGGCATGAACTAAGCTGGGAGGGGGGTAGAGAATGCTGGAGGGTGGGGTGGCAGGGCAGGGGGGAGGGGAATAAAGCAGAGAAAAAAAAATTGGGGCAGGTGTAATAGCACCATCAATAAAATATACTTCAAAAAAGCTGGTGTCTCCCAGGAATGCGAGGTTGTTTCAGCATTCGGAAGATCAAGAAAGGCACTTCCTCAAAATAATAAAAACCACCTTCCAAACCCCTGCAGTTCTGCTAACACGTAATCGTGAGGACCAAAGGCTCACCCCCTTAGGGGAGAACAGGGCGAGGACCCCGTGTCTGTCCCGGTCGCTGCGGCCAGCGTCAGCCCGGGACGGTCGCCAGCACCCCGGGCGTGAACCGGAGATGACAAGCACGGGGGCTGGGGAAGAAGGACCCGCCCCCTCGCCCACGGAGCGGTCCCGGGACTGGAACCGAGGGCTGAAGTCGAAGGTAGTTGCGGGTAAATGCGAAAACCGAGGAAGTTCCAGCGAAATGACTCTGCGGCCTTGAGGAAGCAGAGATTTCTTCGCTCTGACCCAGACTGCACAGGCACCAAAGGAGGTGTTGACAGATTGGACTTCATAAAACTCAAAGCGCCTGCTCCTCAAGGACATCCAGGGGAAATGAAAAGGCGCGCCCCGGCCGGCGGGGCGGAGTCCGCAGCCATAAATCTCAGCCGAGGCCTGGCACTGGGAGCGCGGAGGAACCCCTCGCGCAGCTAGACGGAGACGGAGCGGAAACGGAGGGACGACTCGAAACGAGCCTCGGCCCGAGAAGATTCGGTAACAGTCCGCAGAACAGGCGCAGAGGCCCAGCGTGACCCGCCACCAGCGGGGGGGGGGGGGGTTCCGGGGGAACCACGCGGGCACCCGAGGCCCGCCAGGCGCACGGCAAACGGGGCGCCGGCGGAGGGCACGCGGCTCGCGCTCCGTGTGCGGGAGGAGGGCGCCAGAGGCTGCCGTCACCAGGGCCTGGCCCCGCGAGTCCTGCGCCCGCCCTGCGACACAGACACTCCGCCCAAGCAGCAGGAAAACGTCGCCAGGACGTGCCGGGGAAGGCTCCTCGCAGCTTTGTTCAGAAGCGCCCAGCGTGGCCCCAGCCCCCGGCCCAGGTGGCCGCCCACGGGGAGCGGGCGCGCAAATTGGGGCGGAAACACGCGATGGGGTCCTGGAGAAACACATACCGCAAAACCACACAGGACAAGACACCCAGAAACAGACCAACGGACACCACCACGTGGGACAGACAGCGTGGGGACTGTGACGTCACCCCCCCTGAGTGGCAGGGCTGGAACAGAGGGGCGCCTGCCGTGTGGCCCGATTCACAGGAGGCGCTGGAACCCGCAGGAGGGGCCTCTGTGATGGAACTCGGGTCAGTGGTGGTGCGTGCTGGGGGTGACAGCAGAGAGAGTGACCGAGGGGACTCGAGGTTTCGGAAACACTCTGTGTCTTGGTGGCGGCAGTGACGGTTACACGCAGGGGTACACTGGTCTAAATTCACCCATCCGTGCGCTCGAAGGGACCGTGTAATTTACTGTGTGTGCAACATGACTCAGTGAGCTGCTTTCGAAACGAGCGAGACTTCATCGGACACGTCACCGAAGAAGATGTAACACGGCCACTACGAGGGCCCCGTGGACACGGACCTCGGCATGGGGGTTGACCGTGGGAGGCGGGCTGGGTGGAGGGGGGTGGAGGGGAAAATGGAGACAACCGTAATAGCATAAACGATAAAATAGTTTTTAAAAAATCTTTACTAAGAAAAAAAATGTGGCAGGGCAAAAGGAGAGGGGAGGGGAGGGGAGGGGAGGGGAGGACCCAGGCGCCTGGTGTTGAGGTAACCTTCAGGGGCAGGGGCTGGGAGTGGGAAGGGTCCCTGGGGTGGGGGGCCTGGCGACCCACTGGACGTAGGGGAGGAGCGTTGGCTGGAGGTGCTTTAGACTCAGAGGGGCTTCCTTTCACTCGGTGGCTGGTGTGGCCATCTGCGCGCTGGTGTGGCCACTGTGGTCCAGTGCAGCGGCAGGAGGTGGCGATGTGGGGCTGCTCGGAAGGTGGGGATCCCGGTGAGGGGCACAGAGGGAGTCCCTGCACAGGGCGGGGGGACCCCGGGCACCCTGCCGCTTCACCCCCCCCAGAGTGTGGGGCCAGGACAGGAGGCAGAGGGGTCCAGGGGAGAGGCTTCCTGCCTGGCCCCCTCCCCTTTCTCAGAGAAGCAGAAACAGGGTCGGGCTTGTCCTGCCGGGCCTGCCAGAACCACCTTGGTTTCTCAGCACTCGGGCTGGGCCCGTCGCCGGGTGGCCAGCCGCACTGCCTGTCTGCCCGGGTGCTAAGTGACAGCCACGGGATCCCACCCGGGAACTGTAGGGGGAGGGGGACACGCGGAGATGCCTGCCGCCGGCAGCGCCCGAAGAGGAAGAGCGCTGGGAAGGGCCTCACCTGTGTTGCGGCAGGAAAAGGGCCCAGACCACCTGGCCGAGTGGACTTCTTTCTCCCCGTGGCCAGCGGTCAGGCCAAAAACGTGCCCAAACGCTGGGTGCGGCTCACCCAGAGGCAAGAGTTTATTTTAAAACCCCCCAGACTCAGGTTCTTACGTGGAAAAGTTGCCTGTCGACCTGGAATGATCGCACTGAGGACCGTGGCCTGTCCCAGCCATTCTCAGCTTTCTGCCTGGGAACGGGGTCGGCGCCCCGCCGGCCCGGCAGAGCCTCGGCCCGGAGCCCCGGCCGGCACCAAAGTCGCCAGGGGCCCCCAACACGCCGGCATCGCTGGCCTTCTGAGCCCTGAAATGCTCCTCCTTTAAAGTTGCATGAACCACATGGAAATGGGGTGACATTTCACAACAAAGCTTATGCGGATTCAAAGCAAAAACGTCGACTCGGAAGAGCGAGCTGGGCCGGCTCCCCCGCGGCGGTCGGCGGGGCGGAGATCGGGGCTCGGCCGAAGACTGATTGGGACTCTGGGAGTGCCATCTGCGGGTGCCGGGGGAGACGTCGTCGTTATCTTGAAATATTCGATACAAAAAGTTCAATTAGATTCAAAACCCATTTGCATTATCGCAAAAATTCCAGCAGTCTATTTGTCAGCGGGAGGAGGAGACGGCGGTTAGGGTGGAAGGATGAGCCTCCCTCCAGACTCGGTTTGGAGAGCGGCCGGTCCGAGCTGCGGCCGGCGGTGAGAAGGGACGCGCCTCCGGCCCTGGGGTCCAACGGTCCTCGCCGCGCGGGCCTGAAGCAGCGTCCCACAGCAACCTGATGGTACAGGGGCCGTGTGGCGAGCTCTGTCCCTGGCTTTAAACTTCTAGAAGGGTTTTATTTTGAAGCTTTACGCAAGTTCAGTATCCAGCCTTCCCTACTCTTTGCACAGTCTCTTAGAACAGATAACACGAAAGTACCTGGGCACCTGCCCCGGGCCCCATGCGGACGCTGCTGCATCCGCTGCGATTTGTCCCCGAGTGGTGTGCACCTGTGGCGCGTTCTGTGTCCGCCGGGAAGCCTTGCAGTCTCGGGCCCGGGTCAGAAGGGGGGGGCCCAGACACAGGGGGCCTGGAGGGGGTGCCGCACGCCACCCACGGCGGCCAGGCCCAGGCCCGGGCAGAGACAGCGGAGGACTCTGGGGAGGGGCCGGAGGCGTGTGGCAAGCCCGGGGACAGAGACAGGAGGCCCCGCCCCGGGAGAAGCAGCTGTCCCGGCTGCTCCCAGACAGGTGGTCCCGCCACCTCAAACACCCCCATAGGACGGCGTTCTTCCTCACCCCCCGCGCCGAGACCCTCGGAAGTCGGGAGCCCGGCACTGCCTGCGCCAGGACGTCGGAGCACCTTGCCCTCACACGACTGGGGCTCCGAGGAGCCAGCCCCGTGCCCCCTTGTGCCCCCAGGCCAGGGCGGGGGGCCCCCTCTGTGTCGTGAGGAAGAGCAATTAGAGGACAAAGGAGGAGCACAGGGGAGGTGGCAGAGACCTGTGACCTGCAGGTGGGTGTCCCTCGGAGCAGAGACACCCCCGTCAACGCCACCGCCGCAGGTGGCTGGGGTCACACTCCCACACCGTGCCGGGGAGGAAGCGGAGGCTCGAGAGGCGGCGGACGGGTGTGGGCCCACGGCGCGGGCGGGGGCAGGGAGGAAGTGCGTGCAGAGCGGGAGCAGGAGTGAAGGGGCGTCGTCTGCCAGGAGCCTGCGGTGCGCCCGGCTCCCGGGCGGGCCCTGTGCGTGCAGCACCCACCTGCTACCTGGCGCGGCCACCCCTGAGGTCCATGAGAGAAACAAGAGGCTCAGGTGGGGGGGGGGGGCGACCCGCCCACGGTCACACTGCTGACCAAGGGCTGGGCCAATGTCAGACCCGGGCAGGGGCCAGGCCCAGCACCCCCATCATGCCCTAGACGCGCTCTCTTGTGTGTTGTGTGTGGGGAGCCGTGAGCAGGGCAAGCAACGAGGAAACAGGAGCACACACAAGCGCCAGGCGACCGGGTCAGCCTCACCCTCGCTGAGCCTGCAGAGGAGCTGGACACGGAGGGACGCTGTGCAGAAAACAGGGACAACAGGCCAAGGGCCAGGATGGGGAGCACACAGGGGAACACCCACCCGGACTGTGGGGGTGAAGGAAGGAAGGCTTCCTGGAGGAAGGGACATGCCATGTGCAATAGAGTGGAGGGGTGTAGCGAGGTGTATCCGTCACCGCTGCTGCGTAACAGGTGGCTCCACTCAGACACTTCCAACCACGGTGTGGATTCTCAGGCCCCCCGGCCCACAGGCCCCCTGCAGATGGGCCGACCAGGCTGGGCCTGCAAGCCAGTCCTGCTGTGGTTGGCCGGGTCCAGGACGCTCCCTCCGCGTGCCTGGCAGTGGGGTCATGGGCACAGAGGGCGAGTCCAGCCACAGTGATGCACACCGGGTCTGCTGGCCTGCCATTCCCGGGGTGGGAGAAGTGGGCGGCGGGGAGTAGGGCGGCCAGGAAGAATGTTCCAGAGTGTTCCGGAGTGCCCTAGGGAACATCCCACAAGGACGCAAACCCACGGCTACAGAGAACACAGAAGGGAGTGGGACCCCGAGTGTGAGAGTGTCCCCAAAGAGGACCAGAGGACCCCGACCCCGTGTCCGTGCCCTTGGCCTCCCTCCTCTGAGCAGGAGAGCGGTCCTGGCGGAAGGATTTGGGCACCCACGGGACTGTCCCATGTGGTCCCTGGGCCACACAGACCCCAGCAGCAGAGGGACATCTTCGTGTGAGGCCAGGACCCACCATCACCTTTGTCCACCCAGACACCCCGCAGCCCCTGCTCTGTCCCCGGGGGGCTGCCGGGGGCCTGGGGGAGGGGCCCTCCTGCAGGCCCAGTTTCCAGGGCGACACTATGGGAAAATGCCGGCGGACACCTGAGAAACAGGCACGGAGCACCCCCTCACCTCCAGGGGTCCAGCGGAGTGTGGTTGGGGGGGGGGGGCCACTGCTGACAAATCAGAACTGGCACGCACGTTTTCCCGGCACCTGCTCGGCCAGCCCCAGCCCGTCCTCGCCGCTTCAGAACCCTGACCCCCCCCACCGATGCGGCAGCCGACGAACCCCTAATTAACTCCCAAACCTCCCGTGCAGACCAGTCTCCTTTCATTCTCGTCAAACCCCCTTAATTACGGACTCGCAGCCGGCCAGCCTGCACACGCGGCTGAGCTGAGCGGCGGCCTGCCTTCTGCCACACCAGGTTTCAAAGAGAGGCTTAATGAGCCTTGCATTTCAGCGAGGACGTGAACTTGATAAGAGACACTGGTACCGGGAGTCCCGCCGCACACCCACCCCGCAGTCCCCTTCGCGGGCCTTGGAGACAGCCTAGGGCCCCCAGCACAGGCCCCACGTCCCACCCACTCCACTTGCAAGCACCCCACTTGCACTGTGGCCTGGCCACGTGACCCACAGGAGGGGCATCTGACCTCCCTCTTGACTCCAGGAGGGTGACTTGCAGTGGCAAAGAACTGGGACGTCGGCGCATCCTGAGCCTGGCCCTGGGGCACCCGCAGGCCCTACCCCCCGCCGGCCGCCACGCCCGGAGAGAGCCAGGACCAGCTGGAGGACAAGGGTCGGGCGAGGCCGGAGGGTCGTCCGTGTGAAGGCCACGCTGGCACAGAGGAGGCACGCCCCAGCGGGGGGAGGATGGCGAGTGGACACGGGGAGAGAGAGAGAGGCCCCGCCCCTGCCCGCCCCTCCCGGCCCGGGCCTCGGTCAGTGTGCGGGGCTCCAAACCCGCCGGTGTCTATTGTGCCTTTGGGGCCCAGAAGGACGAGTGTCTGGGGCCGTCCTCGGCCACGGGACGGGATCTGGGGAGACCGGGGTGGGGGAGCCTCGGCCCTCACCCGCTCCGCCCACGCGGCCGGCCCCCGCGGGCTGCCTGCTTCTGTCTCCACCTGGAGGTTCCGAGCCGCGCAGGCGCCCCCTTGCGCCCCGCCGGCGCCGTAATTAGTCCGTGACCCCGCACTCTCCGCGCTTTGAAACCCGCCCGGAGTCCCGCGCTCGCCCGCCCGCTGGGCTTCGTTTCCAGCGCCCGCGCGCTTTCATCTCCCGAGCCGCGCTCATTAGCGCGCGCACCTGAGCCCCCGCCGCCGCCGCCGCCGCCGCCGCCGCCTCTGCTCCCGGGCGGCTGCCAGCCCAGCCCTGCAAACGGAGCGCCCCCCGCCGCCCCCTGGCATTTGCACCATGGGGAGCGGTCCGTGTCTGCAGCCCTGATCCCCCTTCCCTTCTCCTCCCCAATTTGCAGAGAGCGTTTGAGCTCTGCGGCGAAGGGGGTGGGGCGGGGGGGGGGGCGTTAAATGGCAGAACCACCGGACCAGCGAGGCCGGTGCTGCCCCAGAGTGGGCGAGGGGCTGTGGCGAAGCCGCCGTTTAATTGGTTACCTGTGACCCCCCCTTCTGCTTTCCACTGAAATTCTAACTCCTAACATTTGAAGCCGCATCAATATTCATGAGCGCTGCCCCCTCCTGCGTCCCTGCCCGCCCAGGGAAGGGCAGGTCCGTTTCTCAAAGGTGGGCAGGCAGGGTGGGCAGCCTGGGACGTGCGGGGAGTCCGGGACAGCAGCCCGGCGCCCGGCCGTGGGGAAACTGAGGCCCAGAGACAGAGTGCCCGGGGCCGGGGTGTCGCAGTGTCCCGATGCGGGCCGCAGCCTCCCTGCCGCCCTCGAGACCGGCCTTAGGTCTGCACATCACGGGACGAGGGAAGAACCCGGGACAAGGGGGGCCGACGAGAGGAGGGGACAGCGCCGCTCCGTTTCCATTTTCAAGTCCGCCTGCGTTCCTGGGGAGACCTGGGCCCCCTCCTCGCAGGCCCCGGCGCCGCCCGGAGTCTCAGCCCGGCCGCGCCCTCCGGAAGCCTGGTCCGCGCCATGGAGTGCGGCCCCTCGCAGACGCCCGCCCCGACTGCAGGCGGCGCTCACTCCCTCGGTTTCAGGGCCGGCGGCCGGGCTCAGCGGCCGTCCCGAAACCCCACTTCCCGCCTGGCTGCGTGCGGAATGTTCTGTCCTTCTCGGTAAAACCAGCAGGTTGGCGCCGCCGGACTTTCTAGCTGCCGTCCACCACGGCCTCGCAGCCCCGGGGCCGCTCACCACGGAGATTTATCGGGTCTGGGCTCTCGGTGCGGAGGCCTCGGGTCATGTTAATAGATGGTTCCTTGTGGCAATAAATCCCTCCGCGCTGCAGAGAGAAGTCTATTCCGGATGATTCTCCAGGGCCAACCCCCCTCCCTTCCGAGAGCGGAGGGTCCTTGGGCTGGACCGACACCGCCCAGCAGGCAGGAGCACTCCCGCGGGCCCAGCCAGGTGCCCACCTCTGCCTCCTGGGACCCGAGCCACAGGCAGACGGAGGCGGCTCGCTAACACATGCCGATCACACCTGTGTCTCCAAACCACCGGACGTGGGGTGCGGCCACCCAAGCGGCGACAACCGGGCTGGGGGCCAGGGGCGGGGGGGCCGGGCGGGAGCAGCAGCTGCTCTCCGCGGGGCCGCCCAGCCACGGGCTGTGGTCTCGGGGCTGAGACCAGGGCCTCCCACGCTGCTGCTCCGGCAGCTCCAGCCATGGGGGGCCGCACTCAGAGGGGCAGCGCCTGGGCCGGCAAGGCCCCCAACCCCGCTGCACGGAGTTTCGGGCGAGACTGTGTGCCTGCAGATGAGCCTGTGCTATTCCAAGTGTGACCAGCTGGAGGCGCCCCTCCTTCGTTCAGGGTTAGGGACAGCCCACCTGGGATCGGGGGTCGAGTTCAGCACCTCTGCAGGGCGCCGGGGTGGCCCTGCCCGCCCTGCAGAACGGGGCTGTAGCCACACTCCCACATGCCTCCACGGACCTGGGCAGGGGCGGTCCGAGGAGAGGGGTTTGCAGCCACACGAGGGAGACGGGGCCCCGTCGTCCCGGGGCACCCCACCCAGGAGCCTCCCTCGGCACCCCACCACCTGACCTGGGGCCCTCCTGGATCCTTCCTGTTCCAGCCAACCCTCACTCCCACCTCCTCTCCGCTCCGGCCACAAGGAACCACGTGGCGTTCCCACCGCACGCCCAGGGCCCGCGGCCTCCAGACCCTGCTGGTGCCCAGCCTCGGGCCCGCAACGCCCTTCCCGCGGCCGCTCTGCCTCTCCGGCCGGCAGCCACGGCCGCCCGGGAGCACCGTGCCGGCAGCACGGAAAGGCGCTGTTCCTCCGCGGTCCACGCCCATCTCCCCCACCCCCGCCTGCAGGGCCCGGGAAGGCTCGGCCGCTGCCCTCCCTGTCCCAGGGCCAGTGCTGGCGGGGGTCCGACGGGGACCCTCCGTCCCCAGGAGAGCAGCGCAGGGTGCTGAGGGAGCCTGGCCTCAGCAGGCAGAGCGGGCTCGACATCCCGTCTCCGGGGGGACTTGTCCCCTCGTGACCCCTCCTGGGTCACCATGGCACGAGCCAGGAGACTAGCGGTCATCGTCCCCGGACGGCCTGGTCCCCAGGTCAGCCCACTGATCTGGCCCGAGCCTGGGGAGGCCGCAGGCCCCGAGGCACGAGGACCGCCCCCCCCAGGCCCACGCTCTGAAGAAGGGGCTGCCCGTGACTGTCCATCGTGGGCGTCTCCGAAGCCCGGGACCCGCCCTGCGTCCGCTCCCTGCCCACAGCCACCGCCGGTGGAGGCGGAAGAATCGTGCGGAGCCGTGAGGAGCAGAGTCAGGGCCACCCCGTCTCACGGTCCCCTCCATCCTGGGATGAGCGTGACGTCACCGTCACTGGCGACGCTGACAGAACGTGCTCCCCGAGCCGCCGGTGCCCAGACCGCAGAGCAGCTCGGCCGCCGGAGGGCTTCCAGCGCCAGACCGCCCGGTGGGCCCGGACGCTGGTCATGGCGTCCAGACTGTCCTTCTAAAGAGCGAGAAACACCCGGTGGGGACGAAAGAGAGAGAAACAGAGAGAGACCGGCCGGGGACACCGGGCTTCCTTCTCCTGTGGGCGGCCGCCAGGTGGCCTGGACTGGACGGCCGGGCATCAGCAAGGACCCCGAGCGCCTGCCTCGGCCTCAGGGACCATCTGGTCAGCAGCACCCCAGGGCCCAGGCCCCCTGGGGAAGTGCGGGGACAGCGAGGGCCTGGCCCCCCTCTGCCTTGCCGGCCAGCTCGAAAGGTCGGATGCCTTCCCCGCCTGCAGGCTGGGCGGCGCCCCCCACAGGCACCTCGGTGCTGGGCAGGCCTGGGCCCTGCCGGCTCCAAGGGCTCCGATGCTGCCCGCCCGAAGGGGACGCCCCCACGGGGGTCTCAGACGGACCAACGTTCCCAGAGGAGCTGCCTGCCGGGCAGCGCGGAGCCCTCTCCTGGCCTCGGCCATCTCTGGCCCCCAGGCCAGCAGCCCCACCCTGGCCGGCTCCCGGGGGCCGCCCAGCACTGTCCCTGCCCGGGCAGCGGTCACTGGGGTGAGATGCAGAGGCCACTGCTCACAGTGCACCCCAGGCCTGAGCCAGCCTCGCGGGAAGGACAGCTGTCCAGGGTCACAGGGAGACCTCCGACGCTGGCAAGGCCACACGGGGGGCCTCAGACGAGAGGCGGGAAAGGGCCACATGGTGCTGGGGCGTGTGGCTGTCCGGGGTTGGTCCGGACAACCGGCCTCACTCTGCTGCTCCCGGGGACCCACCCTGGTCTCTCGTTCATCCCGGCCCCTCGTCACAGGACCGGGAGGGGCCGAGCCTGCGGCCCGAGAACTCCGGAGATGAACCAGCCCTGGGCACCGAGGGGCCCCTCAGAGCAGGAGAGGGTCCCGAGGGCCCACCCACGCCCGCCCGCACGCCCGTGCCGCCGTCGCAGGACCTGACCGAGGACCACCCGGCTCGGAGGCCGAGGGGCTCCGGCGCCAGCCCCCGACCTTTCCACCCGCGTCTCCGGAGCTCGCGTCTCCGGAGCTCGCTGCTGGGAGCCGCCTGCCCCGCTGCCCTTTCTCCCGCTCAGCATTCCCTCCCCCACCGCGTCGCTCCGGCAGCAGCCCCCGTGAAACGGCGCGGCCCACGTGCCTTCCCGACGCACTGACCGTCCCGTGGAGCTGCCCCGGGTCCCCAGCCCCCACCTGAACCGTCCTGGGGGCGTGGGGACCACGGAGGGGGCGGGCGGGCACCCGGAGGACACGCCCCCCTTCCCTGAGCCCCCTTCCCGGTGGTTCTCGCCCTCGGCCCCGCCCCCGCCCCAGCCCAGTGGAGGTCGGCGCCGGCTTCCACCGGCAGGGGCCGCCTGGATCCGGGAGCTAATTGTATCGACATTAACCTGTTTTAACGGGCCTAACGCATCAATAAATCATTTTTTAGTGGCTCCTCTTATTACCGCACTTTGCTAATGTATTACCCTTGAAGTGACAAATAGCCCGAGAAATCATTGCCTTCCTGTTAATACACTTGGTCTCCCTAAGCCTCCTCTGGCCTCCCGGCGGTTCAGATCCCTCTGACGTTGATTTAGGGGCGAGTGCGGCGCGCGCCCGGCCGACGCCGCCCGCAGGGCCGTGGTCCTCCGCCGCCCGCCGGCTCCGGGGCGCGCCGGAGCGCGGGTCACCGCGGGTCACCGCGGGTCACTTCCTCGTGGCTGCGGGAGGAGGTGCGTGCAGTCGAGGACGGTGGGGAAGAGCTTCAGGCTGAGGACCTCGGAGAAAAACCGTCCTTCACGCGTTTTCCAGCTACAAAAATCCACAGGTGAGGAAGGAAATAAAAAGCACAACGTTGTCCGCTAACTTCGGGGTTGCCAAACTCCAGCTCCGAGCCGACGGGCGGCCGGGGGGAAAAGAGAAATACTGCTTTGCATGTAACTCGTACTTGGAATAAACGAGAAGCTGGCTGACCTTTCGGGACCAGCGAGCGCCCTTTCGGTGCTGAGTTCTGAGAGGGCTTGCTGGAGCCGGTCGGAGCCCGTGGGCCCGAGAGCTTGAGGGGCTGTTCCCGGCGACCTGGGGCCACGGCGGGGCGGGGCGGGGCTCAACCTGCACACGTCACGCATCCTCCGGTGCGTGAACAAGGGGACACGGGAAGAGGAGCACCGCCAAGAACACAGCCCCACCGACAGCCCCGCGCTGCCCAGGGGCTCGCACACCGTTGTCAGCCCTTAAAGCCGGTGACGGGGGACGTGCCGGCCGCGGGGCCTGGCCCTCCCGCTGGCTGGAAACCAGGGCCTGGCCCTCCCGCCGCCGGGTCGGCCTCCACCTCACGTGTGACAGTTCGCCCATCGCACATCCGTCTGCGCTGGTCTCCACCCGTGGGCCTTTTCTCCCAGTTCCACCGAGGCCCAGGGGCCTCCCACAGCCCACGCACAAAGCCCCTGTGCCCAGCTCCACGGGCTGGGACATGCGTGTGCGCCCGGGAAACTATGGGGGGGCACCAGACACGCCCGTCCGCCCCCGTGTCCTGTGTCCCTCGATTTCTGCTTCTTTGTCCCTGCATTTCCGTGTGTTTCCTGCGGACAGGACACACTGTGACGTGAGGGCTGCTCGCAACTCCGCCGTCCGGGGTGGACATGGGGACCGTTCATCCGAGTGAGCCACCGTCGTCCCCGCAGCGCCCCCTTGTGCCGCGCCCCGGGCTCGGCATCCGGCAGCGTGGCGGTTTCCCATACGCTCGTCCGGCACAGTGAGCAGGCGTCTCTTCGAGCTCCTGGTCCCGGCGTTTTGGGGAGGACACCAAGCGCCGGGGTCGCTGGGTCACACGGCCGTCCCCTTTCACCCTTTGTGAGGAGCCCCCACTGCTTTCCACGGGGGTGGGGGGTGCATCACTTTCCGTTCCCACCAACAGGGCATAGGTTTCCCCCTCTCCACGCGCCCCCTGCAGGAGTTAACCTGGGGCACCGGAGCACGGTTTACCCCGACGACCGGTGTCCATGGGGCTCTCCAGTTTTGGGGTGTGCGAGCATCCACCTGTTGGGGGCCCGGAGGAGCACGCGACCCTTGCAGCCCAGGGATGCATGCGGTCCCACCACGAGCCAGTCTCCAGCCCGGAGGCGTCAGCCCAGACTCATGGCCACGGTGTCCCCAGCCCTTACGAGCGGAGGTCTGACGCCCCGCCAGGCCCTGAGAAGCCCCGGGTGCCACCGCCGGCACAGCGGTCTGTCCGGCGCGGGTGCTGCACTGCTCCCGGGCAGGTGCCTCTCAGTCTGTTCAGGTCCGGGGCTGGCAACGACGACGTGTCACCTGCAACTTCGTTACAACAGTGAAACACCATCAGCAAAAGTCCAAAGGCATTTGGTTAAATTCCAAATCAATATACAAGGGGGGGCCCAAAAAACTTACTCATGAGAAGCTGTGTATATACTCCCACATGTTTACACCTCAGGCTCCTTCCAGGTCCTCCCCCTGGACGCGGTGCACCCGCAGGGACCGTCTCCTCCCCCCTGGACGCGGTGCACCCGCGGGGATGGCCTGCTCTGCCCCAAACGGTTTCTGAACGCGTCACTTTTGATGCCTTTTGGTGCTTCCGCCCTTTGGTGTTTCGCTGCTTCCGCTTTGGCAAAACGTTTCCCTTTGAGGACTTTTTTCATCTGGGGAAGCAAAAAAAAAAAGGTTGCTCATGGCAAGAGAGGGTCAATGGGGGGGCACGGGGGCCACCCCTGATCTGGTCAAAAACCACCGAACACTCAGCGCAGTGTGGGCAGGTGCACCCGTAAATCACCCAGCAGGAAATGGGCAAACATGTTGAAAGAATCTTCAAAGAGCATTCACCAAAGCCGAACACATCCTCTCACAACAACCCCAGCTGGCGCACTGGTCTGGATGGGCTCCTAGAACACCCACCCAGTGGGGGAGCCTGGACTGCAAGGGGCCCGCCCTCCAGAAGAGAATTCTGGTTTGGGGGGTCCCCCTCACATTCCTTTCAGAATTTTTCGACCCCCAGCTGCTATTGCCTCGACAGATCGAAGTTCCTCCACTGAAACTCATTTTCCAAGACTATCAAAGACCAACCGGGACCCGAGAAAGGGTGCTCATTCACCCTCGCTGTCAATAAAATGCAAATCCCGCGAAAATCTTAATTATAACCACATAATTAGTGGCAATGCAAAAACGAAGGCAAGAAAATAGACCCCATCGAGCCGACGTGTGATAATCCATACGCTATGTACCTAATCCATACACCGCGGCTGCACCGCCCACCGGGGCGCCGCCGGCCCGTCCGCAGAGCGTCCAGCCTCACGCGGAGGTCACTGCGTTCCCTTCTCCTCGACACGGTGCCAGCGTTCGGCCATCAAAGCATAACCCGTGATTTTATACGTCTCTTCAATTGTCTTATTATGAAGGTACATTTGTCAAAGTGGGAGGCTGGAACATTTTTTATTTAACAGTTCGTTAACTTGATTTATAATTCATAAATATTTCGACATATGGTGTGTGGGACCGTGTGTGTGCTCTGCTCCGAGCCCCACCAATGTGGGGAGGGGGGATCAGGGTGGGGAGGGATAATCGGGCAGGGGGCCCAAGGCTCTGGAATATTCCATCCTCAGGGATGGAGGCAGTGTCTTTCTGGGTACTTTTCTGTAGACAGTATTTATATTGGGTGCCTTCTTGTATGAAATAATCAACAGTCAGGAAATAAAAATAGGGGTGGGAAAGAACACGCCCCGATGAGCAGGCCAAGGTCATCTGCGTACCGGTCAAGGTCACGGGCAGGAAAGCGGGTCACACCCAGAGACCCCCTGGCTCTGGCGCAAACCGTCCGCATTGTTTATCTGGCTCCGGCCCCCCCAGGGGGACTGCACATGGCCGGCTTGGTCGAGAATAAAAATGCTGTTGACATTTTTCTTACCAGAATTTTTAATAACATGCTTCCTTCTGCGCTGGCTCGAAACACAATGCGTGCCTCTTCTGGAAAGTCTGAAAGCGGAGAACGAAACGCAGTGGGAATGCAAGCAGGCCGGTCGCGGGGGCCCAGCGAGGCGCTGCAGGGGCGCCGGCGCCGGTCCGTCCGGGAGAAATCGCACTCACCGCCCGAAGTGCAGCTTCGCCTGGTGGAGCCCCGCCCCCCCGCGTGCGACTGTCGCCTTGTTGTGTGTGTTTGTCACTCAATGCGCCGGACACCTCCCCACGCTGTCACACTCTCATCGTGAGCATCTCCGGCTGCGCGATGGGCTGGGTCATCTCCCCGTCACGGGGCCCCGGGCGGCCCTCCCTCCTCCCGCTCACCAACCGCCCGGGGCCGGCAGACACCACTGCTCCCGGGTCCTGAGCGGACCCGCGGTCTCCTCCTGAGGATCGGCACCCGGAACTGACCTTCAGAGCTGCCACCTTCCAGGCACGGCGACCAGGATCAGCGGGTGGGAGGGCCACAGACAGTGTGGGCGGACACCTGGCCCACAGCCTGACCCGCGGCAGGTGCCCGGTAAAGCCTGGCTGGCGCCAGAGCCCTGCAAAGTGCCTCTTTCCTAATGACTCCAGAGAAGGATCCCAGGGCAGCCTCTGACTGGCCAGCCTGGAGTCACATGCCCCTGTCCAAGCAGTTCCCTGGGGCCGGGACACGGTGGGCGGGGCTAGGGGGACCCTCAGTGCCCTCAGCGTGGCAGGTGCCCCAGAGAGGGGCAACGGGAGGAGCCCACTGGGCGAACCCACACAGAGGAAGTGTGGGGGGGGGGGCTGGGACTGCAGGCCGCAGGCGGGCACCTGACCGGAAGATCGGGCGAAGGAAGCCCAGGCCCGGTCTTCTGAGCCCCCTGGTGACCCTGACCTTCAGAAGGGACGGAAGCCCACCACCTCTCTTGCACCGCCCTGGGCCGAGGGAAGACTGGTTTCCGGGCTCCAGGCGGCGTTGCTGTGCCCTCCTGCCCCCCACCCACCTCCTTGTGCCCACCAGCTGGGACGGGGTGGGCCCCTTGGGGTGCCAAGTCCTTGAACTCTGGCCACGGGTCGGAGGCAAATAGAGGAGGGGAAGCCCTCGGCCGGGACTGGCTCGAGACCACGTGGCCTCCTCGGAGTTCTGTGGGCGGAGCCCGGTCAGCCCCGCCTCCCCGCAAAGCCCCTGCTCCTTGCATGGCCCCGCCTCCCTGCACGGCCCCGCCTCCCCGCACAGGGGGCGCTCCCTGCTCACAGGGCCCCCCAGCCCCCAGGGCGAGGTCCTCCCTGTCCACGCTCCAGGCTGTGGTCGTGACACAGTCAGACACGACTGCAGCTCCGGGAGCCACACAGCCTCCGAGGTCCGGGCAGGAAAGGCCGACGTCGTTTCAGCCACCAGCTTCCGCACACGTGGAGGCAGAGGCCGGGCGCCGGCCTTCCGGGGCAGGGGTCCTGGTCCGGGTCACGGCTGTGTCCCGGGTGCGCAGACCAGCGCCCGGCCGGGAGCAACCTCGCTGCTCCGGGCCGGCCCGGGCTCGGCCGGGGACAGGACGGCAGACGGCAAAGTGGGACGCAGCACACGACGTGCCGGGCGGGAGGGAAGACGGGGGGCGGGCGGGGGGGCGGTGACCCGTGCAGTGTCTGAGCCGCTCACTGCGCGGCTCTGCTACCTCTGTCCCTCTGCGTGACGCCAGCAACGTCCTCGCCGGAGGGGGGCGCCCCTCAGCCGGGTCCCGGGGGGAGGAGCCGCAGCCACTCAGGACGAACGTGGCGTGAGATCCAGAATCCGAGGGAGGTTCGTTTCTGCCCGGGACGCGGCCCAGGCTGACTGATGGCTATACAGCCGGGGTCGGAGGCTGAGAGACGTGGGCGTGGTCACCGGTGAGCTGGTGGCGGGGCCCGGCCCGGAGCCCAGGGCTCCCGGCCCTTGGCTGGCCCTGCCCGCTTCTGGGGAGGGGGGAGGGCGCTCCCGGGGAGCGCGCAGCGGGCGGGGCAGGGCGAGGCGGGGCGCCCGCCAGGCGAGGGCAAGCAGCGGTGAGGTCGCAGCGTGAACAAGACCCCGCAGCTGGGAGTTGGCCGCGCACCGAGTGTCCCATGTCCAGCGCGGGGCAAGGCGCTCTCCAGCCTTCCGCCCTCTCCTCTCGGTGACACCGGTGACCCCCCCACAGTGGGAGGGACTCGAACCCGCACCCGACAGGCGAGAAGACAGGATCACGCGATGTCATGTCAGTGCAACTCTGCCGCCGTCCTCGGCACGTACCCAATCCCTGCCTGAAACCGCTGGCTTCCCCTGCAGCGGGCCACAGCACAGGCGGCAGTGCATGAGCAGGTGCCGTGTGGGCTGAGCGACATGGGCTCCCAGCCGCTCCTGTGGACACCGACAGGGACTCACCAATCGCCGTAAAGAATAAACAGCATTTCACGTCCTCACGGCTGCGACGCCCTTTGCCCCACCCTGCCTGTCTTCACCGACGTGGGCTGCCGGTTCTGTGGGGCGGACCCCGAGGGTGGCGTGGAGCCAAAGGAGAGACACGCGTGCTCCGTGTTTAACGGGAACTAGGTACGACTCACCGGAAAAGCAAAGGCAGTGCCTGCTTGACTAACTCGGGGGACGTGTCCCGCCTGAGTCCCCGAGCTCTGGGGGCTGAGGCCCAGTCCTGCCCGCTGGGCCTGGACCACAGCGGGGCTGGCGTCCACGGTCCTCCGTCCACGGGCACTCAGAGTGGACGGACCAGTTGAAAACCAGAGCTGGACTCGTGGACCACCGGTCACCCTTTTTCCCACAGTAGTTTGTGGACTCGTGTAATAATGAACCTGGCTAGTTCTTAAACCATGACTTTGGTTTGGGGGTGTCGGTGCTGGAAATAACGTGTCCCTCGCACTGCGCTGCCGTCCAAAGCCAGGAAGAGACACCATGGCCTGGGGACCCACGTGGCCCCGAGGGCTGGGGCCGAGTCCGAGCTCACCTGCGTTGCCGTGCAGAGTTGCAGAAGAAGACGGGGGTGGCCAGTGCCTCTCTGACAGGCGAGTTTAAGTAAAAGCAGGACAGGTGCCTGGCTCCCCTTGGGGGCAGCCAGACAATCAAGACAGGTGGGCGCAAGGATGGGACCACCCTTCGCAGAGACACTTGGCCGTCCAGGCGGGATCCATTGACGAGTGACTGGAAGTGAGACTGAGCCACTCAGGCCCACGGTGCTGGGACTGGGCCCCGAACCCCACCCCGAACACCACCCTGTGCTGAGGCCACTGGTGTCGGTGGCGAGTGGGTGGAGCTCTGAGTGTTCTTGTCGGTGGTAGGGAGGTCTTTGACACGGTTGTAGCCGCTCACACCTTCCCCGTTCCGAGGGGGGGGGAGAGACACTCGGGACTTGTTTGGTGAGCATAAAACCACGCCATTAAAGCCCTATTGGTACTTTTAGAGAATTCACCCATGACGCTAAGAAAACACACAGCCAAACACTGCCCCATCCGGTGGCCGCAGACCGGCAGCCTGACCTCCCGGGCCAGTCCCCTTACACGGCAGCCACTGGCACGGCAGTTACCGTACACGCGTGCTAAGCGTTTCCTGTGTGCCCAGGTACACATGTGTTTACATAATGTACATGGCATGTGTGGTTACTGACCATTAAATTGGTGTTATGTTGGTGGGCCTATTATTAAAAGCTTTTATTAAAAGTAGTTTTGGCCCTGGCTGACGTAGTTCAGTGGATTGAGCGCAAGCCTGGGAAGCAAAGGGTCACCGGTTCAATTCCCAGTCAGGGTACATGCCTGGGTTGTAGGCCAGGTCCCCAGTAGCAGGTGCACAAGAGGCAACCACACATTGATGATTTTCTCTATCTCTTTCTTTCTCTAAAATATAAACAAATAAAATCTTTAAAACATAAAAAAGGAATAGCCGGTATATATTAGGAAAAAGTATTTTTTTTAGGAAAAGTAACTTTTAATAAAAATTTAAATGTAACGTATTTATGTACATTGAAGCAGAATTCTAAAGCTCTTTATGTGATTACCTAAACATTAGCATTTTATGAAAATAAAGCTATTGTTCTTAATACATATTAATATCCTTCAGTCATTCTCCTCCTGATACACATCCTAACACTGCGTCCCTGGCATTTTTCAGAGGAGCATTTTTTTAAAGATTTTATTTATTTATTTTTAGAGAGGGAAGAGAGGGAGAAAGAGAGAGAGAGACATCAATGTGCGGTTGCTGGGGGCCGTGGCCTGCAACCCAGGCATGTGCCCTGACTGGGAATCGAACCTGCGATGCTTTGGTTCGCAGCCCACACTCAATCCACTGAGTTACGCCAGCCAGGCAGAGGAGCATTTAACACGGTATCATCATCAGTGTTTCTGACAGTGTGTGCGCCGTCTTCAGACGGTGTCGCTCGCCGCCAGTGCCCACCCACGGCTCCCCAGCGGGCGCACTCCTTGAGGCCCGGGATCACCGACCCCTCGGGGGCGGGGCCCCTGGTGTGCTCGGAGGAAATCCCTGAAGTGAGAGCATTTTCCGTCCTGGCACCGTCCCGGGGACACGCGTGCGCACGGGCCGGCAGGAACCTTGTCACACACGCCGCCTTGGCCTCTGCGCGGGGCGCCCCTTCCCTGGACACCTGTTTTTTCCGAGCAAAACGTGTGAGGTGCCTCCTCTCCAGCCCCGAGCCGGTCGCAGCAGAGCCCGGGCCTCCCCACTGGACGCCCAGACGTACCCACGCACACAGAGGGGCCGCGCTGGACTCCCCCCGAGGTCGTGCCAGGACGCCGGGTCAGTAAGGATCCGGCTAGCGAGGGGCTCCAGCTCCAGCTTCGGCAGACGGCGCCCCCCCACTTCTTCCACCACCCCCCCCACCCCCTCCCGCGTTCAGTTCGTACAGGCTCCAGCCAACGTCTCCTGCTGTTTCCAATGGTTACAATTTGCGGGAAAGGTTAGTAACTGACATTTTGCAGCTTCCAACCACCAAATGCTTCAATTAAAGATTCCCCACCAATCCCACACAACGGCAGCCAACACGGAGAGGCTCTGTTGGCTCTGTTTACGAGAAGTGGGGTCCGTGACAGGACGTGGGCCGGCCTGCCAAGGAGCCTCACCAGGGCCCCGCCGTCCCCCGCCCCCGTCGGGCCGACAATGACAAAAGTCAGAGCAAGCGTCCCCACATCCGACTGCGGGTTTTCACGTGCAATGTTCACGTCACAGACGTGCTCTCTCGGGTCATCCTGGGCACGCGTGTGCGCGTGGAGAGCTTGGACGGCAGCCCCTGCCGGGGTGGCGGGTTCCCTGGGGTGGGGGGTAGGATGTCCCGGCAGGACCCCAGTACGAGCGCCACCCGTCCACCGAGGAGGTGTTTGCGCCGTGACGCCGGCATCGCCGACGTCACCAGCTGCAGCAGGGAGTGGTGGGGGGACTTCAAAGCTTTCCCGCACCCCGTGAACTGGATGACGGCAGTCCGGCGGCCATCTGGTGGAGACACTGGGAGGCTGGAAGGGCGTCCTCGGTCCCGAAGGTGCTGGCGCAGCCGGCACGTCCCCGAGACCCCCTCAGAGAAAGCCGCCCGCCCGCGGCAGGGAGCGAGGTTCACGGTCCCCCAGGGCCGGCCCACCTGCCGACCAGGCCCGGCTCCCACCCCGCGTCAGGTGACCGGCGGGGGGTGGGGGACCAGACGGCGGCCCCACGGCCTGGCCACTGCGGGCGCACACGCAGCCTCCACCCCGCCCGTCTCTCAACACGACTCGTGACGTCACCTTTCGTTCCAAAGGCGGAAACTGGGGACAATGCCAACAGGAACATGGGCGAGCCGTGTCCCCTCGCCTGGGAGGCGGGGCCCTGAGGGGCCCCTGTCCTGGGGCTGCCTGAGGGGCCGGCGTCGGAGACCTGCACCTGCTCCTCCCGGCCGGTGCGTGCTGCCTCAGTTTCCCCTGCAGACTCAGACACCCACGCCCTCAGGGGCCACCCAGGGCCCACCTCTGCCGGCTTCCCCGCGGGGGCTGGTTTGGCTGACACGTTCCAAGAGAAGACCCTGTGTCGGCCAAGGAGGGGCCCGTCTGTAACTGATGCCTTAGCAGCCGGCACCAGAACCTCATCAGTCTGCGTATCCGGACTCCATAAACACTCACACCAATAAATCCCAACACGCTGCCGCGGAACCGTGCTGGGCTCCGCCCCCAGAAAGCCCTGCACCGCCTGAAATGCCGCCTCAGCCTCAGCCCGTGGCCCGCGCAGCACCATGCGGGTACCCCCTCCTCCAGGAAGCCCTCCCTGGCCGCCTCCCTCCTCACACAGACCTTCGGGACAGCACGCATTCTGACTCCGGTGCCCAGGAAGCCGACCAGACGGGGAAACTGCCCACAGGGAGCCCCACTCCGTGGGGCCGGGACCGTGCACGGGGCTGCCAGCGCACAGAGGCCGAGTCCAGTGGGGGCCCCGAGACGGAGCAGCGACGGGGGCTGGGGGCAGATGGAGAGAAACGGGGGAGGGGAAAGGAAGTGGGGGAGGGGAGGAAAAGGGAGTCACGGCAGGGTGGAAAGGGGGGGGCCATGGGGGCGGGGGCAGGGCTGGGACCCGGACTGGAGCGCCAGCCCACGCACCAGCTGTGCCGTGGCCACCGGCTTTCTGTGGCCCCTCCTCTGGGCCAGAAGCTCTAAGAGCAGGGACAGGCGTCATTCACCACTCACTCACTCACTCACTCTCTCACTCACTCATTCATGCTCGCTCCACGCTTCCAGAGCAGCCCTGGGCACTGTCCTGGGTGCTGGAATCTCAGTGCCCGCCCACCCTCTGAGCCCACCTCCGAGCCCCAGCCCCGCGCCTGGCACAGGCACACGTCGGGACATGCCGGGACATGCCGGGACACGCGGGGGGGGAGACCCCGGCCCGGCGAGCGGGGACTCTCAGGCGGAGCTGCACTGTGGGGCGAGGGATGCGCACGCTCTGCAAACCCCTCCCTGGCCCCGGAGCGGCTTCTGGGTGCACGCCGTGTTCTTGGGGACCTGCCAACACCCAGCGCTCTGGACGGCCCTCAAACGACCAGATGGACGGGCAGGTGCCGCGCTGTTCTCGGCGAGTAGCAAGGAGGACCCACGCCAGGCTGACGAGCGACAGACAAGCGCCTCTGGGCTGCGTCCCCCTCGCCTCGGCCCGCTGCCCGGAACGCTGACCGCCACAGAGGCTGGCACCAGAGCCACGCCCACCACAGAGCCGGGAGCCTGGCTGGGCTGTGGAGTCCGGGGAGGGAGGGAGGGAGGGAAAAGGAGGGAGGGAGGGAGAGGGGAGGGAGGGAGGGAGGGAGGGAGGGAGGGAGGGAAAAGGAGGGAGGGAGGGAGGGAGGGGGGAGGGAGGGAGGGAGGAAGGGAAAAGGAAGAAAGGAGGGAGGGAAGAGGTAGGAAGGGAGGAGGGAGGGAGGAAAAGGAGGGAGTGAGGGAGGAAGGAAGGAGGAAAGAAGGAAGAGAGGGAAGAAGGAAAGAAGGAAGGGAGGGAGGGAGAAAAGGAGGGAGGGTGGGAGGAAGGAAGGAGGAAAGAAGAGAGGGAAGAAGAAAAGGAGGAAGGAAGGGAGGGAGGGAGGAAGGAAGGGAGGGAGGGAGGAGGAAGGAAAGGGAGGGAGGAGGAAAGGAGGAAAGAAGGGAGGAGGAAGGAAGGAAGAAGGAAGGGAGGAAGGAGGGAGGGAAGAAGGAAGGAGGAAGGAAGGAGGAAGGAAGGAAGAAAGGAGGAAGGGAGGAAGGAGGGAGGGAGGGAGGAGGAAGGAAGGGAGGGAGGAGGAAAGGAGGAAAGAAGGGAAGGAGGAAGGAAGGAAGAAGGAAGGGAGGAAGGGAGGGAGGGAGGAGGAAGGGAGGGAGGAAGGAAGGAAGAAGGAAGAGAGGGAAGAAGGAAGGAAGGAGAAAGGAAGGAGGAAGGGAGGGACGAAGGAAGGAGGAAAAGAGGGAGGAAGGAAGGAGGAAAGGAGGGAGGGAGGGAAAAAGGAGGAAGGAAGGAGGAAGGGACGGAGGGAGGGAGGAGGAAAGGAAGAAGGGAGGAAGAAGGGAGGGAGGAAGAAGGAAGGACAAAGGAAGGAAGGAAGGAGGAAAAGAGGAAGGAAGGGAGGGAAGAAGGAAAGGAGGAAGGAAGGGAGGAAGGAAGGAGGAAAGGAGGAAGGAAGGAGGAAGGAGGAAGGAAGGAAGCAGGAAGAAGAACGAACTGTCAGGTCTAACCCCCTTGGTTTACAAAGGGAGAACCGGGGGGCCCACACGTGGGAGCCTCTCCCCGAGTTACCGAGCATTTTCGGGGTGGGACCCCAGAAGTCTACCAGACGGAGGGGAGCAGGGCGCCAGGGCCAGGGCCGGGGTCCTCGCCCGGGTGAGCTCTGCACTCCAGAGGCGTCACTGGGGCCCACAGAGCCCAGCCCTCGGGGACAGGTGCAGCTGCAGCGCGGAACCCCAGGAAGCACAGGCTTAGCTCAGACGCCCCCCCCCCCTCCCCGTTACCCGGGCTGCGGCGACCGCCATGCTCACCGTGGCCCGTTCACCTGGACCCGCCCTGGCAGGCCCTGTTCCCGGTGGGCGGCCGCCTGCCCGCTGAGCCCCCTGCAGGGCCCTAGAGCGCCCCCTGCAGGCCAGGGCCCAGGCAGCGGCTGCGCGCCCTCCATGACCCACCGGAGCAGCCCCGCGCAGGGCCCCACAGCGGCGGCGGTGGCCGGCGGCGGCGGAGGCGGCCGGCGGAGGCTGGGGGCTGCACTGTTTGCGAACGCGGCGCTCCCTCCCCCGCCGCGCACTCTCCCTCTAAGTGTCAACGCTGTCATTTCCCTCTCAGGCCCCTGCGTCTGTTTTGCAAGAAGGTGATTACACATTCATGGCGCATTAATGATCTATTAACGTGGAAAGGCCGGGGAGAGAGAGCTCGGTGCCGAAAGAACACGCATTTTTATTCAGAGAAACTACACGGATGTTCGATGGGAGTGCCCCACTTAGAAGGGACGCGGAGTCCCAGGTGCTCTGGGCGTCTGCTGCCGGCTCCCCCAGCATCGCGGCCACCGGGCAGCGGGCTGGTGGGGAGGAGGCGTCTGCCAGCCCCGGGGGCGTCCGAGGTCCCTGCGCTCCCACCTCGGCGCCTGGGGTTCGCCCCACCCTCCCCGGCGTTGCTGCAGCAACGCATGGGCCTCGAGGGCTGGCTGGTGCAGGGGACGGAAGCCCTGCCCCACAGGACCCCCCCCCCCCCGCGGCCATCGGCTCTGCCTCCTGCAACCGGTTCACCACGAGGACGAAAGGTCGGTGCCATCAGCCACGCGGTGTCTGAGCCTCAGCGCTGCCCGCTGCCCGCGAGATGGAGCCCAGACCCCTCGGCCTGGCGCCCGGGGACCCCACGCCCTGCGCCCCGACCCCAGGCCCCTCAGCCTTGTGTCTGGCCCCTCCTCCACCCAGGCCAGGCCCCTCCACACGCCGCAGCGACAGCACAGGGCACCCTCTGCTCGCAAACCAGCTTCCAGGGGTTCCTCAAGGCCCCGCTGACGCCGTCCACCTCTCCGGAAGCTCCCCTGGTTCCCCAGCAGACACCCCCCGCTGCTGAGTCCCCCCAACACTGACCACGTCCTCCTAATATGTCTGCTGACCAGCTGGTCTTCCCCAAGTTCACTGTCAAAGTCTCAAGGGCTCACCAGAGCAGGAGCTGCTCTGAACCCTGGGGCCTGGTACGGAGGGATGCTGGGGGAGTGTTTGATGGATGGATGGCCAGGAAGACAGATGGGTGGACAGATGGACGGATGGATGGATGAGTGATGGATGGATGATGGATGGATGGATGGACACATGGATGGACAGACGAATGGATGGAGGATGGATGGATGGATGATGGATGGATGGACACATGGGTGGACAGATGGATGGATGGCGGATGGATGGAGGATGGATGGGTGGACAGATGGATGGATGATACGTGGATGATGGATGGACGGATGGACAGACGGATGGATGGGTGGATGGACAGATGGATGCAACCTGGGAGACAGACGCTGGAAGAGGAGGTGAGGGTGGAACAGACTCGAGGAAGACACACCCGAGAGTGGTGGGAGCCGCCACGTGCCTGCCCTGTGCGGCCGGGGAAAGCCGTCACCCAGGAACCCGGGGTGTCCCCCAGGGCCCCCCCCCACAGACTCTCCCACTGTCGGAGTTTGCAAACCCATGTGGGCCCCGGGCACAGCCCCCTGCCCCCAGCCGCCTCGGGCTGCTTTCCGGCGGCGGCGACAGCGGGGTTGAGTATCTGCAACCGCCCCGCACGGCCGCAGAGCCGAGCTATTTACGGAAAACGCCGCCGCCCCCACGGCGAGAAAGCCCAGCACGGCTCTGCTGCCGGGGCCACGCCGGGCCGCCCCATCAGACGGGGATAAAAATACACTTATCTCCAGAAAACGTGGTGCCTCGGGGCACCGCTAAACCCTGCCAGTCCCCCCCCTCCCCCCTCAGTAATCCGCGGCGGAGCGGGCTGGACGCGGCGCACGGAGGACTCTCCACTTCCAATTAGCGCCCGCGGGGACTCGGAAGGACGGCGCGACTGTGACACGGGAACCGGCCGCAGCTTTTTAACGGGGGATTACAGAACAAGAAAGGGCCTTTGAGGTTAAAAGCGGGATTGCTGAAATAACACGGCTGGAGAGGAGCTGCGGACCCAGGGCTGAACCCGCCCCGGGGAGCGAGGAGGCAACACCATCCGGCCCCGCGGCCCGCAAGAGGGAAGGGCGAGAAGGGGTGAGGCCGAGGGACTGAGGCTGAGGGACGGGGACGGGAGACCCGAGTGCGGGGTCACGCCAGCGGGGCCCGAAGGGCACGGGGGTGTCCCACAGCAGTGAGAGCACCGCCTCTGAAGCAGGGAGACGCGAGCCTGCAGACCGCAGCGTGGGGAGCAGGAGTAACGGGGAAAGGCCCGCTCCCTGGTGCGCTCGGGCCCCGGGGAGGTTTCTCTTTTTTAAAACAGCTCCACTTTTTTTAAAGATGTTATTTATTTATTTTTAGAGAGGGAAGGGAATGAGAGAAACATCCATGTGCGGTTGCTGGGGGCCGTGGCCTGCGACCCAGGCACGTGCCCTGACTGGGAATCGAACCTGCGATGCTTTGGTTCGCAGCCTGCGCTCCATCCACTGAGCTACACCAGCCAGGGCTCTGGGGAGATTTCTGACTCAGAGGATAAGAGGGATCCGTGAGCGTGCCGAGTTCAGGGGGGAAGAGGAGGAGGGTTGCTTCGAGAATGAACAAACGCCCCACACGGGCCGCTCCGTCTGGAAGCGCCCACTGCGCGCTCGCCGCCGAGGCCCAGGACACAGGCGCCGCGACGGGGACCGGGCACCATGCGTCCACGGAGACGGGCCGGGCGGCGAGTCGTGTCTGCCCCCTCGCGAGGACGCGGGCGAGTCCCGCAAGCCGTGCTCCCTGGGAAAAACCGCCGCCGTGCGCTGCCGCTCGGTCGGTGGGGGGAACGGGTTTGGGGGAGGGCGGGGGGGGGCGGCGCCGGCCCGAGAAACAGGGGCGAGCCCAGAGGTCGTTAAAATCACCGTTTCCGTCCGGTTACCGGGGAAACGAGGGTGGGCGGAGCTGCGGGAACACAGGCCCCGAGCAGACGGACGGGCGCCGTGCTCCGGACGACGGGACTGACGGCCCGTGAGGGAGTCCATGGTGTTCGGGGAGGGCGGCTCTGGGTGACCGCGAGGAAACCGCGCTGGACGTCTCCCGCTCCCGCTCAGCGGTGGTGGTCTGGGGGCGCTGATGCGGCCCGAGGACCGAAGATGTGTGTCTTGTAGGGTTTACTGTCCAGGGCTCCCCTTGGTGGCCGGTCTCACAGGACGGTGCGGGGACCTCAGGACGGCGGGGCTGGGCCGCCCCCGTGGGCATGGGGGCGAGGGGCGGGTCGAATGTGGGCCCCCCACCCACCCCATGCTGGGCCCCCAGGCAGCCCCGTGTCCCCTGTGCCCAGGCTCTGCCCACAGAACGTCCCCCCAAAGCCCACGGCCCGCCTCTGGCCCCGCTCTGCCCGCTCTCGCCCCCGCCCCTCGCTGCCGGGCCCCTGGGCGGGGGACAGGATGCAGGGCGACGGTGACCCCTCCCTGGTGACCTCAGTGTCAGGGTGTGTCACCGCTCCCAGCGCGGCTGCCCCATGAACCCCAGGCCCCTGGACAAGCGCCTGCCTCCAGCTGGCCACTGGGCCTCAGAAGCCAGTTGGCCGGCCGGGCAGCAGAGGGAGGCTGGGGCGGAGCTGAGTCTGGCCCCTGGAACGGGGGGAGCAGGGGTCCAGGGCAGTATGGGGAGCGATAAACAGGTCACATCACCCAGAACCAGCAGAGCGGCTGCCTGGCTGGCGAAGTTTAGGCTCTGAAACACTCACAGTGGAGCGGCCAGCCCACAAAGGGCTCCGCTGCGGCTGGGAGGGCGCCAGGCCCAGGGGGTGGGCTTCTCCCCACCAAGGACCCCCGCCTTTAATAAGACAACCAGACGGACAGACGGGCATGACCTGCCGGTTACTACCAAGCTGCCACACCCTCTTCCTGTGCCAGGGTCACGTCCGCGTTGGGGGGTGGGCCTGCTTTATTTTTCATGTTTTACTTATTTATTTTTAGCGAGAGGGGAGAGGGAGGGAGAAAGAAAGGGAGAGGAACATCAGTGTGTGGATGCCTCTCAAGCGCCCCCCACTGGGGACCTGGCCCACAGCCCGGGCCTGTGCCCTGACTGGGAATCCAACCGGCGACCCTTTGGTCCACAGGCCGGTGCTCAGTCCCCTGAGCCGCACCAGCCAGGGTGGGGAGAAGAGTCTGTTTTGAGAGGCACTTTGGGGACCAAGATAAGGCACCTCGGGGCCAGGCCCCCACCTCCGGACCGGGAGCTTCCCGTGGGCACCCCCCTCTCCCGCCGCGTCCCGCCCACCGGGAGCCCTGCGCCCCGTCGCAGGACAGAAACTTCCCCGTGGGAAGCTCCGGTGAGCTCAGGCCGTGTGTGTGGGCGTGACTTCCTGCGTGAGCGGACAAGGACCAGGCTGGCCTCTGGGGCACGGTGTCGGCCACCCCCAGGCGGGGCTCCGTCCACCCCCAGCCCCACCGCTGTCCCCAGACTCCCAAGGCAGTCAGTCCCCGCTCCACGAGGGCCCCCCGGGGGGGGGGGCCTTCCCCTGTGTGACTGACTGCGTGTGCCCCTGTGCTCAGGAGGGTGGGAAGTCGTGGGGCTCGGGCAGGGCTCTGTCCACGAACCTCGAGGCCACCATCCCTGAGCCAGCAGTGTCCCGGAGCCCGGCTCCACAGGCGGCCTGGAGACAGAGCCCTGAGGAGCTGGCAGCTGTCACTTTCCCACAGGTCCCCCAAGAGCTGACCCGATGCCCCGTGAACTCCGCAGCAGGGAGCTGAACTCGGAGGCCAACAATAAGGGGAACGGGGGCCGAGGGCTGCCTGCCGCCCCCACGCGGGACCGACGGCTCACAGTGGGACCGGCCGCCCCAGTGTGCCGTGTCATGGGCCGCGCGGCATCCGTGGCGACGACCCTGGGGGCCCAGCAGAAGGGCCGGGCCGCACACCCACGAGCAGGGCATACACAGGCGGTGTCCCCGCTGGCCAGGCTGGGGTGGGGGTGGGGCGGAGGTCTGGACTCAGAGCACAGGTGGGGGGCCGTGCTGGGGACCTGCCAGGCCACAGGGAGGGAGCAGGGCGAGCCTGGGAAAGAGAGGACACGGGGGCGGGGGCCCAGCCTTCGAATACCCGAGCTGGGGGGGGGTGGGGGGGCGTGCCCCAGGGGCCACATGTGGAAACCCCCGGGGAGCTGACCCCCGAGCCACCTCGCCAGCCCGGGGGGGGGGGTGGTAGTGGGCGGCTGCCAGGGTCCCTCAGCTACTGGGTCGTCGGGGCAGCACAAGGAATGTTGCAGCAGCTCCGGGACCTGGGCACACCGGCCAGCCCAGGGACACACTGTGAATGACCCACGGTCCACGCAGCCGTGGCCCCTAGCGAGGACCCAGCCACTCCCTCCACTCCGCCTCTCTCCAGGTCATTGCACAACTGGCCCCTCAGCCACAGCCTTCCTGCCCACGTGTCCTGTCAGAGCTGCTGGGCGGGGGACCGGTCTGGGCCGGCCACGGGCCCTCTGCCACCCTCACCCTGCAGGCACCCCCACGGTCGCTGGGTGTCCAGGACCCAGCTGACTCCCCATCAGCAGAGACCCCCCCCCCACCTCGGGCGTGGTGAGGGCCGCGGAGACCCCTGAGCACGCAGGAGAGCCGTGCCTACCCCGCTGGCACCGTGCCTGCAGGCGAGCTGCGGAGCGTGGGTCCCCGCCCTCCTCCCGCTCCCCCGGCCCAGGTCCGCCCGCCACCGCCCCTTCTCCTTCCAGGTGGTTCCTGCTCCTGCCCTTCCCACGATGCCCTCTCCCACCCAGCGGCCCCTCCTCGCCCCTCGAAGATGTCCCCAGCCCCCCCAAGGCGGACGAGCCCCAGGCACCCGTGTCAGTGCCGGGCCGGTCTGTGCAGGTTCTCACCGCCCGGGCCCGGAGCCGGCCACCACCCAGTGTGGGGAACCCCCGCGGCTCCCTCGGCCCGAGCTGGCGGGGGGCACAGGGTGTGCAGGAGGGGGCTCGGACAGGAGGGCCCGAGGGAGCTCTGGCCCAGGCACATGGGGCAACACCCCCGGGCCTCTGGTCGGACGGGAGGCGGCCTCGGGCGGCGGCGGGCAGCAGCGGAGGCGGCTCGGGGTGTCTGCGGCCTGGAACCTGGACCGGGCACCGACGTCTTCGCCAGGCGACCGGATGAGTTACCACGTCGGTACGCTTCACGCTGACAGCAACACCTTCCCACGAGCGTGCGATGACCCTGCAGAGGTCTCCTCGCACACACGCATGGTCCCCGCTTCCCCGACACGGCACTACAGCCCCTGGGCCGCGGGGGGCGGTGCACGCTCATCCAGCGAGTGGGCAGAGCTCCCTCGGGGCCCGCCTTCCCAGCTCCGCCTGCGCCCGGCGCTGGGGGGGCCGGGGGAGCCTGGGGAGACCCCTGGACGGCATCCAGCGGCCACTCCCACCCACGCTGCCCGATGGTCAGTCTTTCAGCCGGGCTGGACGCGTGACCTCAAGTCACCGGGCACCCCACCCCCACCACCTCCCAGCTGCGGACAGTGACGCCCACAGGGCGTCATGAGGATAGAGGGAGGGTGGGCAGGCAGGGGCCCCGGACCGGCTCCGGGAGCCCGGGCAAGCTGCCTGGCCGCCGTGCCTCGGTTTCCTCGCCTGCAGAGTGGGGTGTGCGCAGGGGCTTGGCGTGGAAGGGCCCGTGCTGTTGCTCTCCGCACCCCCCAGGGGTGCAGAGCAGACGAGGGAGGGGGGCCCCCGCCCCGACCCCTCTGGGTGGACGGGCAGGCGAACAGGGCAGAGGCGGCCGTCCCGCTGCGGCGGCCTTTGCCCAGACGAGAGGGCACGGCAGGGACACGCGTCGCCCGCCTCACGCGCTGTGTCTGTCTGTGTTTTATTCTCCTTCACGCAGCAGGACACACGCCCCGCGTCTCCACGCGGGTCCGAGGCGGCCACCGTGCCCTCCGCCCCGGCCCCCAGGGCGGGCCTCTCCGAGAGGGGCCGCCGCCGGCCGGGGCCTCCGGGAGGCGGTCGTTTGGCAAGGGCGCTCGGGGCGGGAAGGGCCCCGGGAGGCCGGGACCCCCCTCTGGCTCTCTTTGGCGTCTCAGGGAACAGTCAGCCCCCCCAGCCGGGCCCCGGGCCGCGCCGGACGTCCTCCAGGCGGACACCCCGTCGGGTGGGACAGCCCGTCCAGGCCGCTCCCGCGGCCGGCCCCGGGGGGCGCCGCCGCTCATCTCTTGTAGTGGTTGGGGGCGTCGGCGAAGGCGAACTTCAGGCGGTAGGCCTCGGCCAGCAGCAGGCTGACGTCCCCGTCGCCCCAGTGGGCCGTGGGCAGGCTCTGCAGGAAGAGCAGCAGCTCCTGGGGGAGAGACGGGCCAGGTCAGAGGTCTCGCAGTGGCGGGGGGCCGGGGGGAGGGGGGCTGTGGGCCTGGCTCCCCTCGGCACCGAGCGCAGGGGCTCCCTGGGTCCCCGGCCCACCCTGGGGCAGCCCGCAAAGCCCCCCACCCCTGGACCCTCGGGGGCCAGCCCGGACAGCCGGGAGGAGGCCCAGACTTAGGAGACACATCTGTGGGGCGGGGGGCGGGGGGGCTGTGACCTCACTTCACCAAGGGTCCCCAGCACCCCAGGGCCCGGGCGCTGGTCCGGCGGGGCCTGGCTGCCTGGTGCGCCCCGCTCCCGGCCCCACCCCCGGAGGCCCTCTGCAGGTGGAAGTGAGGTGCGCCCCGCGGACCCCAGGGTCCGTGGGCCTGCACCTGTGTGCACCCATCCAGTGACCCCGCAGCGGGGACCGGCGGGACAGGGACACACGGGCAGGCGGACGCCTGGCAGCTCTCGAAACGGTCCCTCACGCGGCTCCCGGTGCCCCGGGGGAAGCCCTGCCGCCCCGCCGGCCTGCCCGCAGCACCCAGGTCTCAGCTCCGGCCGCCACGGAGCTGCCCCCGTGGGACTCGGCTGCCCGGGCCCCCAGCGGAGAAGCCTGGGCGAGGGGCCGAGGGGAGCCGCCCCCTTTAGAACCCCAGCCGGGCGGGCGCAGGGGCAGGACGGCACCACAGCCCCGGATCCTGCGCCCGAACGCTGCCCCCCAGACACCAGGCTCAGGGCAGCGGCCGCCCCACCGCAGACGGGGTCGGCGTCGGGGAGCACAGGCCCGGCACCCGGCGGGGCCAGGCAGCAGGGGGGCTCAGAGGGCTGGGAGGCTTCCTGGTGGACGAGGCCCAGGGGCGGGCAGGGGATTCGAGGGAGGGGCCCACGGGCTCCGTCCAATGAACCCTCAGCCTCTTATGGCGGACACCGGGCTGGGGCGCGGGGGAGGGCGGCCGGGCTCCCGGCAGACGACGCGCGGTGGCAGAGGGTCAGAGCCAGGCCGCCCGCGCTGCCCGCCCAGACAAGGAGCGGCCGGAGACTCAGACCCTCAGCAGCAACCCGGCCTCTGGTCCACGGAGCCCCATGCTGCTGCAGGGCGGGGGCGGGGCGGGGTGCACAGCGCCATGACCAGGGCTCAGCAGTCACACCCCAGGCCCTCTCCCCATGTGGCCCTGGGCAGCTACCTCCGTCCCTGAGCCCTACCCCCCTTCCTGTACACGGCGGTGGTCCTGCCACCCGGCACCGCCGCCCACTGTGTGAGCCCGGGGCTCAGAGCCTGGCTAGGCCGGCCCCTGACCAGTGCTGTTCGGCGTGTCAGCTCGGAGCCCTCTCCCTGCCCCCCGGCCCCCTCCAGTGCTGTTCTCCGTGGCCACTTCTCCTCTTCCTCCATCCATTTCCTTTTGCATTTTAGATACTTTCCGGGGCCTTTAAATTGAATCTGCAGAGCGAGTCTCCCCGGTGCGGCGTCCCCGGGGACCGATCGGCGTCGGCCTGCTGCTGCCTTCCACCATTAGGAGCCGCGCACACGGACGCCAGTCCAATTCCGAGCAGGTCGTAAACAAACACCTTCGGTTTTACCTTTAATCCACTCCGCTCCACATGACCGTGACCCCGCTGCTCGCGAGGTGAGGAGCGGTCCCCTCCCATCACGGCGGCCGCACACTCAATTTCTGGACCTAATTCAGTCTGGGCTCGCGGGGCGGAGGGAGCACAGAGACGCCGGCGCTGAGCCTGCAGCGCTGGAGGGGGCGCTCCCTCCACCGGGCGACCTCACGGGACGGAGAGGAGAGCAGGCGGACGCGCCCTTCAACCCAGACTTCTCTCCCCCAGCAGCCTGTCCTGCAGACGCCAGGCAGAGGGGCCGCCTGCCCAGGCGCTGGGCCGCTGCCCAGCCACGGGCTGCTCTGCAGAGGCTGCCGCTGGGTCGCAGCCCAGGGCTCCGCGCCCCCGGGGAGGACCCGGCGGCGCCCGGCAGAGGGCACACGGAGATGGGCCGTCGGCGGGCCGCCCTGCAAACAAACTGCGCTCAGCCGCCGCTTCTCCGTGCGCCACGCTTCCCCGGCGACCTCTGCACGTACACGCAGCTCACCTTCCGCTCAGAACCGCATCTGAGGGGAACTGTCTTTGTGACGGCCAGGCCACCCCTCTCCGAGTGACAGAGGTGCAGAGGGGACCGGGGGGGCCGCAGGCTCACGGTGCCCACAGCTTCTCCAGGAAGACGGGCTGACGCCGGGCCACGCTCGGGCACGGCTGTCCGCCGCCTGACCATCGTCCTGTGGGGCCGGGAAGCCGGCGGGACCCCAGGCCCTCAGCAGGGACTTGCTCAGCAGAGCCAGGGGGGGACACTGCCCGCCCCTCTCGCAGGCTGACCTGAGGTGCCCCTGCGCCCCGCAGTCCCACGAGCAGGACGGCGACCATGTTAGCTGACGACGACACTGACGCCGCTGCACAGGGAGCAGCTGTGACCTGTCACCACACCAGCGACAACCACGGGACACCGGGCCCCAGAGAGGGCACCACGTGGTCTCGGCCGGGAGCTCGCCGGAGGCCGGAGGTGCTCTGCGGGGCGGGTCCCTGCCTGGGGGCGCAGAGCCTGAGCCTGGGGGGGCCGCCCCACGGGCAGGAGAGAGGGGCTGTGTCCTGGGAAGGGGCCGCGGCCAGCCCAGCGGACGTCTCCGCGCTGCAGCCCGTGCGGCTGGACCCACTGGCCGGCCCGCCCGCCCCACCGAGAGCCAGACACCCCAAATGAGAGCAGAGCAAACAGGTTTTCTTTGCATGAAGAATTAAAAGATCAATGAATGCAACGTCTTCTGTGTGCTTTGTCTCAGAAAACAAACGCCCCAAGACAGGACCGAGAAATCCGGTCCTGTTTGCCCTGAAAATCCTCGAACTAATTAGGGCAACAAAAGGAGCATTCGCACAGACCCAGCCGCGGCTTTCGGGACTGACGGGGGACCGCAGGCAGGCGGCCCGAGGAGCTCCGTGGGCAGCCCGGCCACCGCCCGCCGCCCGCACGGGGCGGGAGCCCATGCGCAGGGTGTCACTGCCGCCGGTGGGCCTCAGACCCTCGGGGGCCGCCCAGAGCCCCCGCAGCCCTCGTTCACCCCGGAGCTCGGCCACGACCCAGTTCCGCGCCCCCTTTCACCGGAAAGGACTCGGTCCCCCACACGCTGCCACCAGGGTCTCCTCGAGGGTGCGGCGGCGTTTGCACATGGCCCCCCCGCCCCCCCCCCCCAGCCCCTCCAGCCCCAGGACTGCCGCCGGCTCCGGGGAGGGCACCGGACAAGGCTCTCGGCTGCTGCCCTCCCGACAGAGGATGGCGGCCCCACCCGAGCCACACCTCCCGGGGGGAGGGGCCGGCGCGTCCCCGAGGCCCAGGCTCTGCCCTTCCCTGTGCCCCGCCCACCCGGCTGCGAGGGGCCACGCTTGACTCAGACTCCTGACGGCCTCCCAGCCCCACCAGGCCTCAGGGGGTGCAGGGCCCGGGCCCCCGGAGCGCCTCTTCAAGCAGCCTGACGACCACACAGCCACGCAGCCCCGCGCTCACACACCTGCAGCCACGCAGCCACGCAGCCCCGCGCTCGCGCACACCTGCGGCCACGCAGCCCCGCGCTCACACACCTGCAGCCACGCAGCCCCGCGTTCACACACACCTGCGGCCACGCAGCCCCGCGCTCGCACACACCTGCAGCCACGCAGGAGCACAAGGATCCACGTACAGATTAGCTCTCAACCGACCCGATTTTGTCTTCAGGATGTCTTGAAACCATACAGAAAGAGACAATTGATCTTCACTTGGCATTTCGTGACATTTGCTGCTTCGGGCGAACACGGGATGAAACGCGAACCCACACAGGCCCGTCAGCCCACAGGAAGCCGCTCTGCAGCCGGAGGCGCCCGTGCCCTGCGCCGGGCCGTGCGCACTCGGGGGGGCGGGGGCTGCCGAGCCCCCCTCGGGGTGTCTCGTGGCTCCTTGGACTCCCTGTCGGGCTCCCACTCTCTCTGCTCAGGGTCTGCTCCCTACACCCCCTTCCTCCTCCTGCTACCCGCCTCCAGGGCTCCCGCCCCAGCCTCTGTCCCTCCACAGTCGTCCTCCCCCAGGTCTGGGGTCCTGTCCCAGTGCCCAGCTGACCTGGGGCTCCCCTGCCGGGGGGCAGAGGGGGCAAGGCCGCCCCGACTGCTGTTTCCCCTCGGCTCACCTCCTGACCCTCCCCCCACGCCCACATCCCCGTGTTCCCCGCAGCCTCCCCGGACCCGCTCCGCCACCCAGCCACCCCTCCCTGCCCTCCCCGGTCTCTCTCCCCGGTCTCTCTGACACCTGCGTCCTGCCCTCCCCGCATCTGTGACCGCTGTCCCTCTGCTGCGGGCCCGCTGCCCCCGGCCCCTCGGCACCCACAGCTCATGGAGACCTGCTGTTCCGGGCTCCTTCTGTCCCCCCGCCGGCCGCCCCAGCCCCTGGTGGGAGGGACCCCAGTCTGGTGACGCACCACACAGGGCCGGCCCAGGGGAAATTCTGAGGGGCGGGTGGTAGACCAGGACCCCAGACAGCGGCGGACACAGGCCCTTCCACCGACAGCCACCCGTGGGCAGGGGGCAGAATGCAGGCTGGACGGACCCAGACCGCAGGCCTGAGCGGGCCTCAGAAACCAGGGTGAGGGCGAGGGGCGGCCCCCCCTCCCTGCCGCCCCCGCCCGGCACCTACAGGCGGGCCGCGGAGTAACGCCAGGAGGGCCTGCCTTTCCCCGAGAAAATCCTCCTCCACCGAACACGGCTCTGTTCCCATGGGGACGGCGCGGAGAGCCACGCTACCTCCCACGGGGCCCATCGCAGCCCTGCCGAGGCTGGGGCTTCAAGAGCCTCCCCCCCAACCCCGAACACCCCGAGGCCGGAGGCGGCTTTGGCCTCCGTCGCCCGGCTGTCCTCCGTGGGGCCAGAGACGTTCTCCGGAGACGCCACCTCAGCAGGCACGGCCCCCGGTGCACACCAGGGGGCCCCGGGTGCTCGATCTGGGTTCCACTTCCTTGTTTCTCGGGCCACTCGGTCCCACTGCCCACTCACGGCGGCGCGCACGCTCGCTCTCCGTCCAGCCCCCAGGACGGCGGAGCCCGGTTCATCTCGAGTCTCAGGGAGAAGCAGCCCCGCGCCCCCCGCCCACCCGGGCCTGTGCAGGGCTCTGCAGGCGCCGGGTTCTCGCCACAGGGCCGCCGGGCCGGGCCGGGCCTGTCCCCAGCCCCCACCGCCCTCCGAGCGAGGCCGGCAGACCCCGCCCCAGAGGCCCCGGTCCGCACCCGCCACACCAGGGCGCCGTCTGCGGGTGAGCAGCCGCACGCCCTGGCCCTCACGCGGGCGAGAGAACGTGGCTGCCCCCGCAGCCCCCACAGGACCTTGCCTCCTCCAGGCCCAGCTAGCTGCCCAGGCCGCACCCCCCGCTGTGCCCGAGACCCGCCCCCAGCCTGCCCCTCACCCGGGAGAGGAGGGCACCTCCGGCCCGTCAGGGCAGAGCCCGGCCCCGGTCCCCACGCACCGTTCTCGTCACTGCACCAGGCAGAGGACCGCCCACCCAGCACCTCGGCCACAGGGGGGAGCCCACAGGGAGTGGGGCCACCGCGCACAGACGCACAGCGGGGAAGACGGGCTGGGGACTTGGCCCGCGCGGAGCCCCTGGGTGGGCCCGCAGCCCGATGGAGGGGTGCGGGGGTAGCCCTGCCTCCACGTCGGTGAGGAACTGGGGCCCAGAGGCTGACCCTCACGCCCCAAGGCGCACAGCTACCAAGTGGCCGGGCCCAGGCCCTGAACGTTCCCTGACTCGCCCCAGCCCACTGCCACCCCTGCCCGGGACAGGGACAGCGGCCCCCGGACGGCCCCCGGGGCCTGGGGGCAGCCGGCAGACCAAGGCGGCCCGCAGACCGGCTGCCGCGCCTGCCACGCTCTCCTGCAGCGGGGCCGGGGGTGGGGAGGGTGGGCTGAGGTGCGGAGGACCCTCCCCGCACGGACAGTGGGACCCGGAGCCTCCCCCCCTCCCTCCCACAAGGCGCTCCCGTACCTGGAAATCGCCTTCCTCGAGGATCTCCTTCCTCCACCGCAGGAGGAATGCGGCGCAGACGTACAGGTGGAAGCGGGAGAAGCCCTCGGGCTCGGACTGCAAGAGAGAGGATGCGGCAGGGTCAGCAGGCGGCGTGGGCAGCTGCGCAGCCGCGGGGGCCGGCGGGGCTCCCCGGGGCCGGAGCTGGGGCACCCACACCCTCCCCCGAGGGGCGGGCTGGCTGGCGGGGAGACGGAGTGTGGAGGGCGGACCAGCCGCCGGCAGGTTCGAAGCCGGTGTCTGCGCTCTCCCCTGCACAGGTGGCAGCCCTGGAAACAGAGGGCGGGCCCATGGGCGGGGCCTGCCACAGGGGAACACAGGCGCCCCACCCCCAGGGCCTGGCTCCCCAGCACCGCCCCACGCGGACGCTGGCTCGGACGCTGCGCCCTCGGACGCTGCGCCCTCGCCCTCTGCGCTCCGGCCGCTCCCGTGTTTCTGGGCCCGGGGAGACCCTCCCCCTCTGCAGGCACGTTCCTTAAAACCACGCTGGCACCCGGCCCCCTTTGGTGTGTTCTGCGTCGGAGGGGCCTTCTGGACGCCAAGCCCACCCGTCCGCCAGAGTGGGAGCCACGGCGGTTCTGCTGATTCGCATCAGCAACAGACATAAGCATCGAAAAAGTGAAATGTTTGTCTGGGCTGGCGCTAAATCAGCCATTCGAACTCAAGGAGGCGCCACTGAGGGCTCTGCGAGGCCCACTTGCCCGAGCCCCCCGCCCCCCGCCCCCCGCCACCCCCCGCCCGCACCAGGACACCCAGGACACCCAGGACACCACACCACTGAAAGGCGGCCATCGCCCTCAGGACCACGTCCAGGCCCCTTAACGCAACACGTGGTCCCCTAAAGCCGGTCCCCGCCCCCCACCTGACCTCGGGCCTTCTCGGTGCCCCCAGCCAGACCCCACCAGCCGCACCTCTGCATCCCAGCCAGCGGGGATCCTTCCCCAGGCCTCTGGGCGGGCTGAGCCTCTCCGCCCCCCAGGCCTTCCCGGCTCCTCCTCCTCCTCCTCCCCTCGGGGCTGGGCTGGGTCACTGTCATCTTGGAGGCTCACAGGTCCCTCCCCCACCGCCCCGGGGCCTCTCCTGCCTCCGGCCCCACGGCAGGACGGACAGCGGACAGAATGCGGCCGCACCCCCGAATCCACTCATCCAGGTGCGGAGTGCAGAAGCAAACACCCTCAACAACGTAAGCTCTAGAAACCGACACGTTTGACCGCACGAACGTTTACTACAGTCTGCGCGTGACAGAGGCAGCACCACGGAGGTGCCTGCCGTCCAGAGCAGGACGGCAGCCTGCAGCGCGCAGGACGGCACCGGGCCGGCGTCCAGGACGCAGGCGCGCGGCTAGCCCCCCGGAGCCCGCAAGGAAGGGGCGCAGCGGGCCCGGCGGGCGGGACTCACAGGCAGAGCCGTGCGCACCCACTGGCGGTGCCGCAGGGAACACGGGCCAGCGCGGGGCTCGGGTCCCAGGTCTCCAAGGGGCGAGCCCGGGGCACAGGGCAGGGTGGGGCTGCTGCTGGGTGGAGGGTGGTCCGCCCCAGAGCCCCGAAGTTTCTCCCCCCAATCAGAGCATCTCCACACAGGGCAGGGGGAGACGCACGCAAGGCTGCTGGGCCAGCCGATGGTTACAACTCCAGCCCCCAAACTTGGAAACCACGTAACCGTGTTCCGGCAGGAGAACAGATACATGCTAGCACGTTCACGGCACGTAAAACTAGGAAGCGTGAGAGGAACGAGACGCAGTGGCACCCACCCAGGGGAACAGACCCTGACAAGCGAAGGGTCTCTGAGACGGCGGCCGGGCGCTGGCGGGGGCAGCCCGGGTGCGCACCGCGGCGGGTCTGCAAGTGGCCGAGGCCGCCTCTGGGGGGGGAGAGGAGGAAGCGTCCACGGTGGGCGTGAAATTTACTTTCTAAACGGGAAACAGGCAGAAGAGCTGGGGCAAAGCGGAGGTGCAACGATCAGGCCCGACGACGCCGGGCAGGGAACGCCCAGGCAGGCGCTCGCTGACTGCCTGCACCTCCCGCCCCGTGAGGACTTTTCGTGATGGAAAGAGACCGGGGACTGACTCGAACCGTCTTTCCCGGAGTGTCAGCAAGAGGCCTGTCTGCTCGAGTGACCACTGCTGGCTGCGGCCCCGGCCGCCTGGTCGGCATCCAGACTCTGTGGCCTCGGCTGCGCCCCACCCGGGGGTCCGACCTCCACGACCTTGGACGGCCCTGCTCAGTGGCCCCTCCCGGGGCCAGGCCACAGGCTGCGCCGGCCCCGCCCCAGCCCTGTGTCCACCAGGCCTCAGGGGTCCGCCCGGGCGGGGCTGCGGCCGGGCTGGCCCCCCGGCCGGAGGGCGAGCGGGGTGTCACGGCCCCGGGCGGCGGCGGGAGGGACAGCCAGCTGCCCCCGACACGAGGAGCCTTCCTAGAGCCGCACTTCGGGCTCTGCGGTGGAGACACTTTTGCTTAGAACACGGAAACATTCGAGCTCAAGGTGACTGCAGGTAAACTAAATGCAAATTACTTACGTATGACATGCTTGGTAAGATGTAGGAAAGGAGGCAAAAAAGCAGTTTCCTTTCGGCTTTCTCTAACAGAGAAAACGTAATAAAAGGAACGATTTTTCACCTTTAATTGCGTCATTAAGCTTCTTTATAATTTTCGGCGCAGAGATAAAAGCGAACGGCCTTCTGGCGTCAGGAGGTTTTCCGCCAGCTACGTGTTCACGGGGGCGCGTTCCTGAGGCCATTCCAGGGACAAGGGCCGCCTCCCGCCCCTCGCCCGGCCCACGTGCACCCACCAGCAAGGTCGGCGGGCCTCCGGGGGTCTCGCCGCAGGGGCCTCCCACGAGCGTCTCAGGCCAGCCGTTCCTTCCGGGGCGAAGCTGGAGCCCCGTGCCCCGCGAGGGGCGCGTCCAGGTCACAGGCGCTGCCCGTCCTGTGCCCGCTTCCACCTTTTCCATCTTTCTTACTTCTCTTCCTTTCCTTCCTTCCCTTCCCTCCCCTCCCCGGACTCGGGGACCAGCGCCCTCTCCACGTCCTCACGTCTGAAGGGGGGCAGTGAACGGACAGACCTGGAGCAGTTGCAGGGGCCCGCGCGCCCACCATGCCCCGCGTCAGCTACGCCCCCACGTCCCCACATCCAGGCAGCCCCCACACCGGTCCTCCAGTGCCCCCCACACTCTGCCCCCACGCCCGGCCGTCTCCACCTCGGCTCTCCGGCGGCCCGCTGCTCCTGTCCACGGCCCCAGAGGGTCCCAGACGTCGCCCCGGGGGGGGCTCTCTCGCGTCGTCCTGTCACAGCCAGACAGGAGCGCTCGGCTGGCTCCCAGGCCCTCCCACCCTTGGAGGGACTCGCTGCCCCGTGGGCGTGGCCACCGTGGGTGCAGGCGAGTGGGGCTGGGCGTGTCCAGCATCAGGGGCTGGGGAGACAAAGCAAGGAGCCCGCCTGCACCCTCGCTCTCCTACACCTGCACCCGGGCCTGCTCTGGGTGCTGCGCCCACCACTGGGACAGGAACGCTAAAGCCCCCAAGACACGTGGGCGAGGTGTCCGGTGACAGGGACAGCCCCGCACCTCCTCAGGGTACGGCCCAGAGTGCGGCTCCCCGAGGTGCCGTCCTCATCCACTCGGACCTGAGCGCGGCCCCAGGTAGGACGGACCCGGGCAGAGCTCCCCCACCGCGCCTGAGGGCTGGCACAGCTCCCCCACCCCGTCACCCTCCCTCGCTCGCCCTGTGCCCAGGGCACGGCCTCACACGCCCCGCCCCGTGTGCCCCCCCTCTGAGGGGATGCAGCCCCCCTCCTGCCCCGAGGGTGTGTGTGCGAACTCGAGCCAGAGGCCGGCCCCGCCCGCGTGCTCGTGGGCCCGGACGACGCTGTGTCCCCGCCAGCTCTGCCGCACTGACACGTCTGTTCCTGGGGGTCACCAGCGTCTCGGGGGCTGGGGTGCTGGGAGGGGACACTCGGAGCTCAGCGGGCTACGAATCCACCCCAGCACACACAGGAAGCGGCACGGGGCCCCAGTCCCCAGGACGCCCGCGTCAGCACGGGCCACTCTCGCTGCGCCTCGGCCCCCTCCCTGCTGGCCTGGGCCGGGCACCCGTGGGTGCTCACAGGGCGGCTGCTGCGGGGGCGCTGGAGCCAGAGACCCCGACAGCTGGCCCGGGGCTCCCGGCTGCGCCTGGTGGGCAGCAGCGGGGCAGCGAGGGCACTTCCACAGGACGGCAGTGGGGCAGCTGCCCGGAACCCGGAGCTCCGGTGCTCGGGGGCCCGAGGACGGCAGAACTGGGGGTGCCCCCGCCAGGGCCCTGCCTGTCCCCAGGGAGCCGCCGCTCAGAGCCCCCCAGGGGCTCCCACAGGAACACGTCAAGGAAGGGCACTGGACAGAGAGTGTGTGTCTGCTTTTCCAACCCCCCACACAGAAGTGGGTGGCTCGCCGGAGAGCCAGGGCCCAGGAGCGACGAGGGACCCATCCACAGACACACCTGCTTCTCTCCGGAGACAGGACGTCCAAGTGCCTGCTGCCAGCACCCCCTGCGTTGTCATGGCGACACTTCCGGCCAGGAACCACTGATGCCCGCCGGTCCCCTCCCCTGGGTTCTCCCAATAGATGCCTGCGGCCTGGGTGTCGGGGGCCTTCCCTGGCCACAGCGTCCGCCCACACTCGTCACCCCCCGGCGGGGCTCCGCGGCAGAGGCACCGAGGGGCGCCGGTGTGGACAGCGGGCCAGGCAGTCGTCGGGGCCCTCCCCAGCCTCGATGTCGGGGTGTCCTCAGCGGGAGGCGGGGCGTCACAGCGAGACGAAGGGGCCGGCGGCACAGCCAGGCCCGGGACACCAGCGCCGGGGGCAGGGGCACAGTGCCCTGCAGCCCAGCAGGCTCCTGCGGGCTCCTGGGCCGCGGCCACCGCCGCGCCGAGTCCACACTCCGCCTCGCCCTCCGCAGGGAGGGGTCTCTCAGAACCGTTTTTCCTGGAATGACTTTTTATCCATCATTTTTATGGCAGAATTAAATTTTAAGAGGGAATTAACAGAGATAGAAAATCTATTGCATGTTCCAGCCCCCAAAGAAAACCTTTATTGAATGCAGGACTTCCAGTTTTACATCCGAACCTGACGCCAGAACCACAAAGCTTTCCTTGTGGCCCGGAGTCCCCTGCCCTTCCCGCTGGAGTGGGGGGACGGTCTGCGGCAGGGGGGCGGGCTGTCCACGAGCTGCACAAGAAGTGTCCCCAGGAGCATGGCCACAGGGACGGAGGACAGGGTTGCACCGTTGCCGCCCGAGCAAGCTCCGGCAGGGCCCCCGAGTGCGGCCTGCAGGACACTGGGCAGCGCAGATCGGGACTCGGGGCCTCTCTGCACCCCCACCGTGCAGCCCCCCCGCAGCCCCAGAACAGTGGGGTGCAGCCCCCGGCCCCGTCAGGCAGGCCCAGCGGGGGTGGCGGCAGGCGTGCAGACAGGCCCGGCCACGGGAAACCCTCGCTCATGCTGCTGCACTCGGCGCGGCCCTCCCAGCCGAACGGGGGCCGGGTGCTGCCCTGCCGGAAGACACCCGCGCTGTGGGGGCCCTTTCTGGCTTCTTTTCGGAACCGCACTGTGGCCCCAGCCAGGGGGCGGAGGAGCGGGAGTGGCCCGGCCCCCCGCCGCCCCCGCAGTGCGGTAGCCTCTTCCCCTGCGCGTCCCCAGAAGCTCTGCGGCTCCCCCCAACGCCTCCGCCCGGGGGTCCTCTGCATCCACGCCTGCCTCAGCGCACGCCAGGCCTCTGGACGCTCGACATGCGCGTCCACCTGTAACTGCGAAGGCCTGGGCAGCACACCCTCGGGCCCCAGGCACGCGGGGCGGCTCCGAGAGGAGCCCAGCTCGGTGTGGGGCTCCCTTGGGGCGGGGGGCCCAGCCCAGCCGCCCCCCCACAGGACCCCACACCCTGCCCAGAGGGGCCCACGGCTGCTCCCCGCACGACGGAGAGACAGTGTCTGCGTCACACCGACGCCCTGGGCTCAGAGGCCCCAGTGAGGGGACGCCGCAGGCCTGCCGGGGTGCCCTGGCCGCCACCCTCTTTCCAGGAACGCCCACTCGCCGGGGCCACCGAGCGGCTCGCAGGCCCAACCAATCGCAGGGTGACTGGTGGCCGGTGCCCCCGACCCCGAGCTGAGGGTCCCCCGTCTAGCTGGGCCGTCCGAGCCAGAAGAAGTGGGAGCAGCCAACCCCGAGCAGGGCGGGCCCAGAGCCCAGCACCTCCGGGGCAGGGACGGCAGCCGGCACTGCCACCACAAACCGGCAGGACCGCAGGGACTGGCCGAGGGCCACACGGCAGCGGGGCACAGGCTCCCGGGACCCCGTGGGAAGACTGGGTGCCCACCCGCGTCCCTGGCTCCGGGCAGCCAACACCCCTCGGTGACGTGTGCTAAGGGCCACGACAGCGACCGCCCCACGTGCATTCTTCACACGTGGGGGCTCGGCCTCGTCCCGGCTCTCTCTCCCCTCCAGCACCGCGGGCGGCTGACCTCTGCTGCAGAGAGCTCTAAGCCACCCGCTGGAGCACGGCGTGCAAGTTCACCGCCAAGGCTCCCAGGACAGGGCGGCCGGCCGAGGCAGTGTGGGCTCCGCACAGCAGGGGTGGGGGAACGACCCCGTGGCGGCGCTGGGCTGGGGGGGCGCTCGCTCCTGCTGTACGGACGGCACTCGCGTGGGGGCAGTGCCGGCCGGAGGCCAGCCCGTGGACTCAAACACGGGCACCAGGCGGCGACAGACGCTGCGGACACACCGCCCCAGGGCGGGCGCGCCTCAGGGACGGGGCGGGGACGGGGAGGTTCTGCACCCTCAGCACTCGGCCGGGCTCCAGGCCCCCACTGGACCGCCGTACCCCCAGTGGGGGTGGGGGGCTCGGCGGCGGCTGCCGCGAGTGGGCCACGGAAACGAGGGCGGGACGTCTCGGTGCCCAGGGTCTCCCTGGGTGGTCCCGTCAAACGAGCTCCCCTCAAAACTTTCTCTTGCAACTTTTGTTGTACTAGACTCTGCGAGAGGACTTACTCCTAACAATGTACAATGTAATTAGCCACTTAATATCATTAAGAAAATTTATGAGCCTTTCTGAGCTGAAAAACAGCCTGGAGTGGTATTTATTGGCGCTCCGGAGCTAAAAATAGGGCCCCACTGCCTCAGTGAGCCACGCTGAGAAAAAACGTCCAGTCACAAATAATATGTCTAATTATGTATTAAACTAATTCTTGCCTTCACCTTTTGAATTTCTAAACTCCTTGCCTCATGTATCACGTTAATTGTTTCCCCAGCCCGCTCCCCGGGACGGGGGGAGGATTAATTACCGGCCGGAAGAGGCTGCCGGCCCTGTTCCCGACACACACGGCGGCCGGCCTCGCCCCTTCTCCTTTGTCCCCGACAACCAAGGGCCCCCCGAGACGGGGCGCGGGGCTGCCGGCCCCTGAGAGGCGACACGATCGTGCCCGTTGCCACGACCGCCCTCCTCTGCCGCCGGTGCTGCCGGCCCCGGCCTCTGCAGGCCTTGCTGCACCGCCCCCGACGACAGGGTGTGAGAGGACGCGGACAGGCCCCACGAGAGGTGGACGCCCCTCGGGGTGGAGGCCACAGCACGGCGAGGCCGCCCTGGAAGGGCCCTTCCCACCAGCGCGACCCGGCCACCACCGCGGCGCAACGCCCAGGTCAGAGGGCCCTCCTGACGCCCAGTACGGTGCACACCTGCCCCCCCCCCCCCCCGTGATGGGGACTCCAGCCAGCGGAGGGGACCGAGGGCCGCCCCCGGGGGCGGGCCACATGGAGGGCCACCTGACCCGAGATCGGCAGCGTCCTGCGGAAGCGGGCAGCCCGGCCCCCACGAAGGGCACCCCGATTTCCTGCCCGTGGGCCCCCCACTGCGGCTGGTGGAGGAAACAGAAGCCAGGACACCAGACCGCCCGCCCACCCACCGTCACTCCGAACACTCTACGGGCCGCTCCGGGGCCTCTGCTCTCCGACCCGCCTCCGCCGCAGGACCCTCCGAGGGGGGGCAGTCCTCGCTCGCCCCCCCACGTCCTGCCTGCCTGGGGCACGGGCGAGAGGTGGGCAGGCGGGCAGATGGCCGCCTGCCCCGACGTCGTCCGCTAACACCTCCCTCCCCCAGCATGTCCGCCTGGAGTTAGAGACGGGACAGGTGGGGACTGAGCCTTCTGCCTCCCGGCCCTGGGCCCGGGGCAAGGGGTGAAGCCCCGCCCCACGGAGAGCCACAGCGGCCAGGCAGAACTCGGGCCGCAGGCCCTACCTCGGGCCCCCCTGGTGACCGGAGGGGCCCCTGCGGAGGTCACGGGGCACCTGCTCTGGGCAGCAGGGTGGCCCTAGCGGGAGCCACGCCTGTGCTGGCACAACTGGGGAGAGGAAGCTGGAACACTTCCAGTTTTCATTAACGTGAGTGAGAGGTGGAAACCAGACCCCAAATAACCGTCATTTATGACAGAAGGAGCTCGTTTAAGGAAACACTGGTACACCCCTCACAACTGGGCTCTTCAGAACGACGAAGATTAAAGCGCACGGCTCATTCTTCAAAAGACGCTGTCAGCTGCGGGGAGGAAATTAAAGACACTCTTAGAGGTAACGTTTATTCTTTGTGAAATCTAATTAAAAGGAACTTATTCCTGACACCTCACGCACCGGATCCGGAGCCTGATGACGGACAGTCTGGCGGAGACGCCCGAGCGTGCAAGTGCCCGAGGCTCCCGAGGGGGTGCGGAGCGGGCGGGCCCCGGAGCCCCGGCGGTCTCCCCAGGACAGCGCACACACAGTGCCGGGAAGCAGGGTCCCTGCAGATGCAGTGAAAGCAGGGTCACGCTGGCCCAGCAACTGGTGTCCCCCAAGCGGAGGGACCCTGGATGCAGGCACACGAGGGCAGAGTGCTGCCCACAACAGGAGCACAGGCTGAGCGGCGTGTCCCCAAGCCGAGGACACGGGGGCGCGCAGCAGGGCTGGGAGCTAGGAGGGGGGCAGGGCAGAGGACTGCCAGGGCGGGTACAGCGGCGGCTCTCAGCGCCCGACCGTGGTCGGAGCCCGAGGCAGCACGCCGCACAATCAACGCCCTCTGTCTGGGCCCGGCCACCTGCCCCCGAGCCTTCCGGGAGCCTGGTGCAGGCTCCGTCTCCCGAGCAGGCCGGCCTCTCGGGGCAGCAGACAGCCCCTGGGCCAGCCCCACGCGGAGCCAGTGGGAGCTGCCGCGCGGGGAAGAGGTTCTTCCCCTGGCCACCCGCGCAAGGGTGTCAGGGGACAGAACACGGGCCCCGGCTTGAGAAACCCTCCTGGGACCCTCGCCCGCCCGTGACACCGGCACCGTGAGCGCTCGCGTCTCTCTCGACAGGGCGTCTGAGGACCAGACCTCAGACCCAGACCCAGGCTGCACGGCCCGGGGGGCGCAGCGGCACGGCGCCTACAGCCGGCCCTCCTCCCAAGAGCACAGGCCCCAAGCACCCGCCAGCACCACGCACGGGCACCACCTGCAGCCCGGAGCGCCTCAGGCCCGGAAAGGCTCCCGACTCACCCAGGGCCACGCCGCGCCAGGCCAGAGAGTCGGCCGGCCGGGGCCCAGGGCCAGAGCTTCCCACTCCTCCCCACCCCCACCACCGGCGCGACCCGGCCACCACCACGGCCAACCCACAGCCAACCCACAGCACAGCGGCAGGGCGGGCGCAGGGAAAGGCGCAGTGGGCAAGCAGGAGCATCAGAGCCCATCTATGCCAGGCACAAAGCCCGGCTCTGAGGCCAGTGGGGGTGGGGGGAGGGTGTCCCCAGTGCCCCCAAGTGGGACGCCTGCTGCCACAAAGCCCTCGGCAGCTGAACGCTGAAAGGTAAGAATGGGCTGACTAAATTACATTTGCATATGCATAGCCATTTTTGAATACTCAAGAAATAAAAGCTTGCAATACTTCTCAAACAATGCAGACTTCATGCATATTCAAATTTTCCTTTGTGTGGAGGTGCTTGCTCTGTCAGCGGATGGGCCTGACAGAGGCACCGAGGAAAGGCAGCTCCGGGTCACCAGGCAGGGACCCGCCCTGTGCCGGCCACTCAGATGGCCCAGCAGAGAGCCACAGGGCCAGGGCCCTCAGCTCGGCCCCGTGGGAGTCTGCAGCCTCTCTCTCTCTTCAGACTCCGGAGGACGGGCCCAGCACTGGCCAGGAGCTCCAGCAGCCTGGCCTGCAGACGCGAGGGCCCAGGGCAGAGCCGTCCGGGGGTTCCCACTCTCTGCCGCTGCGTGCACTGAGAACTGGACCTGGGGGGGGGTGCGCAGGTGGGGGAACAGGCTTCCTCTTTCCGCACCTTTGCAGCCCGCCTCTCCCCAGACAGCAGCCCGCCAGGGCCGGCTCCAGAGCATGCTACAGGCTGGGCCCGGCTGCCCTTAGGGAGCCCCCCACCCCCGGACCCCAGGGTCCAACAGGCACCCCCACAAGGACTCCCAGCAGCAAGCCCGTGGGCAGGCTCCGGGGGCGGGATGGGGCCGGGCTGGGATGCAGACTCCGTTCCGCCCCGCGGCTCCGGGGGGACGTCCCCAGCACGCCCTCTCCTCACAGTCGGCCCCGTCCCGCGTCCCCGCAGGGTGGCCTGGAGCTGCACTGGGACGGAAACGCCCTGCAGACCGCTGGCCCTCGAGCCACCTCCCCCGCCCGGTGGGCCCGCAGGCCTGGGGTCCGCTGGGAACCCCGTGCGTGCATGCGTGCGGTGGCCTGCTCCGGGAGGCGGCACCCCGCGCAGGCAGTGTGAGCGACCAGACCCGAGGCCCTAGGGATGGAGTGCCAGCCCGGGGGAGAGCTGGGGCAGGGGTCTCGGGGCGTCTTACTCAGAATGCAGGGGCCTTGGGAGCCACCCAGGAGGGATTTGATCAGAGCTCTGAGCCAAGAAAAGCGACCCTGCGACACTCGGAGGGGCCCCACCGAGACTCCACCGGCCGGCGTGCCCCTGGAATCAGGAAAGCGAGCCTCGAGAACTGGGACCACCACAGACCCCGAGAAGCTGAGCGGCCCCGGGCCCACCAACCTCCCGCGGCCCTCCGGTTTGGAGGGAGGCTCGGCCTCCTGCCCCTCCTGGGGACTCTGCTCTGCCCGCTCCCCTGGGCCCGGCTCCTCCCTTCGGGTCCCGCAGGGAAGCCAGGCAGCAGCACCCGGGCGATGAAGATGATGAGGGTGGCGGACTCGCCTGCCCGGCCTCCCCCTACCCACCCCACCCCACCCACCCCCCTTGCCAGCCTTCAGACCCACCCCTGGTCCACGCCCCCTTCCGTTTGGCGGCTGTCCTCACAGGTGACAGCCCCGGCCCCTGCCCACTGGCCCCGCCCTCCCTCCCCAGGGCTGTCACTCCAGCGGGAGGAGAGGAGGGCCCCCGGCTAAGCCTGGTCTGTCCTCCGCACGCTGTCTCCTGGCCACCGGTCCTTCAGGAGAGGACAGTACTCGCTCTGACGAGACGCAGTGTGGGCGTGGGTGCCGTGGTGTTCGGGAGGAAAGGCCGAGCGCCCCAGCCCCCTCCACAACCGCCCTCCTGCACGCGGCAGCGAAGTGGCTCGCTCCCTCAGGGACACAGACGGGGAGCGCCAGCAAATGGGGGGGGGGGGCGGTGCAGCAAGAGTCAGGGGGGAGGAGCCTGCACGGCATCTGCCCGGCGGAGCAGAACGCAGGGAGCTCAGGCCCGAGGGGCTCGGGTCCCCAGCCGCGTCAGCCGGCACTGGACCAGGCCCGGGGCGGTGCCCCTTCCCGGAGGCTGCCAGCCCCCACGTGCCGGCCGGCCGGCCGCTGAGGAGGGCGCAGGGGACAGCTCCGGACGGCCCAGCCGCCCGGGAACAGGGCCATCTCCCACTGGGGGGCAATTTCGGGTGGTCTGTGGCTTTTGCGCCCTCCCCGGTCAGAGAGGAGGCACCTCCTGGCCTGGCGTGGGGCCCGGGACGGAGCGGGGGTGGCTCGCTGAGCCGCAGGGCCACGGAGCTCCTGCACGGCACCGCCCCCCAGCCCGGAGCCCCGGGGTGGGGGGGTGGGGGGAGGGGCCGCCGACGGCCGCCCTGCGGTCACCGTGCGGTTTCACTGCCGAAGAAGCAACGCGGTTTCACGGGGCTGGGGCCTGCGCGAAGAAAATATCCCCAGCTTCCCAGATACAGAAGAGTTTATGAACAGGGGGCATCCCCGCAGAAACGAGTCCACGGCAGAGACGCGTCAGCTCGAGACAAAACCCAGTTCCAGGAAAACTAACTCAATGAAGACGCCACACCCTGTGCTTGAATTTTAATGCCTGTTAGGGGTTTCGGCGAGGGGTGGAGGGCCCTGGACGCGTGGCCCACCCCCCGGCTCCTCGGAACGCGCCGGACTCAGCACCGAATTGATCCGTGGCGGGGAGGGACTGCGACACGAGGCGCCCTCTGCGCGTCTAACGGGGGGCAGGGCGGCCGACGGCTGAGGCCGTCGCAAACGACCGGCGCCCGCCCTCTCCGGGAGGTTAAGCCCCGCCCCCCAGACCCGGCCGCGCGCCCGCCCTCCCCCCAGGTTAAGCCCCGCCCCCCAGACCCGGCCGGCGGCGCCAGGCTGTCGGCGGCTCTGGCCCAACGGCCCAAGGAAAGGCTTTATGTCCCGACAGACGCTGGTGCGCAGAAATTCTGCGGCTGCCAGGTCCCTAGAAAACCACAGCCCAAGTAGGACAGGTGTTTTTTTTTTAAATCCTCACCCAAGGATATTCTATTGACTTTCGAGGGAGGAAGGGAGGGAGGGAAGCAGAGGAGAAGGAAAGGGAGGGAAGGAAGAGAAACAGAGAGAGAGAGAGAGAGAGAGAGGAATACTGACTGGCTGCCTCCTGCATGCGCCCAACCGGGAGTCGAACCCGTGACCCAGGCATGTGCTAGATCAGTGATGGGACCCGCTACCTTTCGGGGCAGGGGACGACGCTGCAACCCGTGGAGCCGCCCAGCCAGGCCGATCCCCTGACGCACTGCACCGCCTGCAGTGACCGCGGTGTGGACAGTGCGGCCAGGAAAAACCACGCCAGCCCCCGAGGCCCGGGACCACGAGACACAGCCGGCACGCGGGGGCACGCGGGGCATGCGGCCGGCGTCAGGGCAGCCGGAGCACCCTCACCCACGGCCGTGCACTCGCGAGGCCCTGGTGGCCGAGCCACAGCGGGGCCTGGGACCGAGGCCGCCGCCCCAGTCAGTCTCGGCTCATCCCCACAGCCGCCGCTGCTGCCCGCTGCAGGGGTGCCGCTCTCAGGGAGGACGAGCCACCCCCTCCACGGCGTGACTCGGCCTGCCGGGCGCCCACGGGGCACCGCAGCCTGGCCTCGGCTGCAGCCAAACCCCAACAAGATGGGGAGGGGCTGGCCTAAGCAAGAGGACCCCCGGGGACGGAGGCCAGAAAAGTCACCCTCCCAAGGACACGGACGCCCTCACTCTCTCGGGGGGCACAGAGGACACAGGCTTCGTCACCAGGTCTGCATGAGCACGGCAGACGCGGCTCGGACCCACCGAGGAGTCCCCGGTCTGCCCAGGAGCCGCCGGCGAGCCCGAGGGCCGGGGCGCAGCACCGTCACCGCGCAGCGCAGCGCAGGGACATCGGCTGCACGCCCCGCGCCAGCATGTCCTCTCCCCGTTGCGCCCACTCAGACGCCAGGGACGCCAGAGACGGGCTTTCCGAGCCTGCCGTCGCCCCGGAAGCCCGCCCTCCCTGAACGCAGAGTCAGTGGGGGGCGGGGACTGCGCTCACCTGGGAGGTGTCCCACGGGCGCACAGTCAGTGGGGGGCGGGGACCGCGCTCACCTGGGAGGTGTCCCACAGGCGCACAGTCAGTGGGGGGCGGGGACCGCGCTCACCTGGTAGGTGTCCCACAGGCGCACGGTGGGGGGCGGGGACCGCGCTCACCTGGTAGGTGTCCCACAGGCGCACGGTGCAGCGCAGCGGCAGCTCCCTCATCAGCAGGTTGTTCATCCAGCGGAAGGCGAACTGCAGGTACCGCACCTCGTGCTGCTCCAGGTGCCGGTGCACTTGCTCTGCGCGACAGAGACACAGGGGCCATCAGGGAGCGCCGTCTAGACCGGGCCTTGGGAGCCACGCCCACCCTGCTAAGGGGCGGGGCAGAGCCAGGTCACCCCCGACCCAGCCCCCCAGGCCAGGCAGAGGCCCTTCTCCGGCCCCGGGCGGCACCGCCCTGGGCCCAGTGCCTCTGGGTTCCAGGTCTGGGGCACGGTGGGGTCTGCTGGGCCCCTCAGAGGGGCCAGGCTTTATCCCCGAGCCCCCCCACCCCACCCCCCACCGCTCTGCGGGGCTGCAGCACCTGGAGGGATCACTGCAGGAAGCGAAGGTGCCGCTGGCCAGAGACCTCACAGCGACCTCATAGGGACCATGACCCTCTGGAGGGCCTGCGCGGGGGAGCTGTCCAGTACAGCAGGTGCGTGTGGCGTGAGGGGCCAGGGGGACGGTCACTGTGTGGCGCTGGGCAGGCCCCCAGGGCAGCAGGCCCCCAGAGAAGTTCACCCGCGTGGACCCCAGGACACCCGACATCCGCCCGCACGGTGGATACGGCGGCTTGTCAGCCGGGGAGCCGTCAGGCCCCGTGTGCCCACAGGGAGCGGTCAGCCTCGGCCCCCAGTCCCGGCAGGAGCCAGGCTGCCCGGTGGGGACGGTGACGTGTACAGGGCGGGTCCTAGTCTGGGCCGCAGTTGGGCCCGGCGCTCAGCACGCTCGTTAAACCAGCAGGACGCGCCCGGAGCCCGAGTTCTCGGGACACACAGACGGGGCGGCCGGGCGGAGGGACGGCCATGGGACAAGTGACAGGCAGAGCTGCGCGGCCGCCCCAGCCGGGCCCCGACAGAGGAGGCACGCTCACGAGCTGGGAAAACAAACCGCCCTGAGGTACGCCCGTGGGGCACGACACCTTCCCAATACGGACCGGTGGACAGACCCGGAAACGAAGCCTCTGTCGCCGCAACAGCCCGACTGGGCAGGGCGATGGCTGACCCTTCTCCGGTACGCTGCGGCCGGCCCCCCCCGAGACGTGGCCACAGGGGACCTGTCTGAGGCCGGCCGGAGGAAGCCCGACCCCGCCGGAACTGACGGGCGGCTGCCTGGCGCCCACCGCCCCCGGGGCAGCCTCGCAGACGCCGGAGCCGCAGGCGCCCGTTTCCCGCTCTGCAGGCCACAGGAGCACGGGGGCGGTCGGGTCGGCGGCGATGAACCCGGACCTGAGATCTCCGTTCCACTGGGGGTGAGGGGACACCTACAACGCACGAGCAGGCAGATGCGAGGACGGCCACCTCTCGGGCCGAGAGATCTTTTCCACGAAACCCTCGGTGGCAGGCCAGGGCCTGGGGTCACCATGAAGGGGCCGGCCGGGGGGGCACGCGGGAGAAGCCACCGCGTCTGCCAGCCACCTTCCTCGGCAGACCTGCAGGTTGAAGATCCTGCTGAGACATCTCGTCTTCCTGACTGAAAACTAAACTAAACAAGCACGTGACACCCCCGGATTCACGCTGGGAGGAAAGAGCCCACGGAGCCCGCGGACACGGCAGGAACCAGAGGCCGCGTCCGCAGGGCCGGGCACTGTCCGCGCGGCTGCCCGTGCTCGGGTGCCTGACGAGGGAGGCGGCTCCAACCCCTCCGCAGGCCGGGGGCCGACGCGTGCAGCGGCCTCGCTGGCGCCTGGGGTGGGCTCTGATTCGGGGGGCGGTTCGACTCGCTCACCCCTCGGGAGACGACAGAACAAAAGCCGGCCCCTGGGAGCGGACGTGGCCGCTTATAGCCAAGAAGGCCTCCTTCCGCTCGGGGACGCGCTTCGTGCTGACAGCTCCACGAGACGCGGGGGGGGTGGGGACAGGAAGGCAACGGACAGGCCTCGGGCGGCCGGGCCCGCAGAGGGAGGGCTGCGAGCCTCCCTCGGCTCAGAAGCTGTCCCCAGCGGAGGCTCCGCCCACAGAGCAGCACCCCGCGGGGCCAGCAGGACAGCCCTCGGGCTGCTGCGCTACACGGGCTGTGGCCCAGCGCGTGGCCCGCTGTGGACTCCTGGGCCGCCGCAGCCCACGAGCTAAGGGGCAGAGGGGCAGGATCACAGACGGACGGAGCGAAAGGGGCCAGGCTCAGGGCCGGCACCAGCCGCGGGGACACCTGCCCTGAGAGGACCCCCGGCAGCACCCGCCCCGCCCCCACTGCAGCCTGGGGGGGCGAGGGGCGGGGCGGGCTGACGACACGCAGGCGTGCCGGACCTCGGCCACGGTCGTCACCGGGCACATGTCCTGACGGGGACTCCGTTCCTCACTCGGACACCAGACCGCCTTTCGACCACCACCACTGCCTGCCTTCCAAGGGACCCTGCTGCCCCCGGAGGCATCCTGGGGACCGACAGGCAGGCAGAGCCGTGCCAGTAACTTCACAACACGGTCTCGGGACCGCGCGAGGGCAGGAAGAGAGAAATCGCAGCCCCCCTGCCCGGCGCCCAAGCCCAGCGGACCACGGGGGGCCGCTGCACGCCCGCCCAGCCCCCACAGACAAGGACGGGTGGAGGGCGGCAAATGGACCAACGGACGTGAGAGCAGAGCAGAGGAGGGAAGAGGATGTCCTGTGAGTCGGGACGGACGGACGGACGGACGGATGGGACGGCTGAGCCCAGCGGGCCCACGGGGAGGGCCCCTCCCAGAGCCCCTGCCCCCACAGCTGTGGCCCGAGGCCCGGGCCCGGCCAGGGGACAGGACTTGCTCCGAGGGGAGGAGGCGTCCCACTCACCGTCTCCGAGCAGAGACGCCGACACGTGGCCAAGGGAACAACTCCGAGCCGCCCGTCCCAGGCCCCGGAGCCCAAGTCCACGGCGGGGCGGGGCCAGCGCTGCGCAGGCTGGTGTCTGACCACGGGCGCGCGGGGAAGGGCCCCGATGTCCAGTGCCTGCTGAGGCCTGCGGCACAGACCCGCCCCCCACGGCCACGCAGCCGTGTCCTGTCCACCCCGGGGCCCTCCAAAGTGTGGAGGGGCCCACACTGTGAGGAGGCCAAGCGGGGGCTGCAGGGCCCGAGCGGCAGACAGGGAGAAGCTGCGGGCCCCGGGCCCGGGCCGCCCCGCCTGGCAGCAGCCCCTGAGCAGGGAGGCAGGCGGACGTCCACGCACAGGGCGCCAGCCCAGGGCAAGAGGTCGGAGCTGCCCGAGCCCACTCGGCCGGCACTGCGCCCGGGCGGGGGCCGGGGGTGTGGCTGCAGCCAGAGGAGCACGGGGAGGCCACCCCGGCCCCACAGAGGACCACTCACGGAGGGCCCCGAGGGGCCACCGCTGGCCGCCCCCCTGAAGGCAGGAAGGGCTGCGCCGCCTCTCAGGGAGGGGCCGGCGGCTCCGGGGCTGGAAAGGGAACGACCCCACCGCAGTGCCCGTCCCCTCCAGCCGCCGCTGGCTCAGACACGGCCCAGCAGCAGAAAGCAGACCCTGGCTCTTTACGGCGGGGGGACAGAGCGGCTCACAGCCTCCCCGGCAACCGGTGACCACGGACAAAGCGACTCTGGGGAACCGTTCCAGAGCCAGGTTTGATGGCCTGCCTTCCAGCCCAGGACTGCTTCTCCTGCTTAAGGTCAAGGAGAATTGCTTTATTTGGAAGTCTCTACTTTAATTAAGTAGTCTCGGCTTGGCAATAAACTCTGAACATCCATCTCGGGACGGAGGGTCACAAAGATGTCATCGTTAAGGAGAAAAGCCTCTCAATCACGAACCGCGGGCGTCCCACGGGACAGCCGCCGCTGACCCCCCACCCCCGCCCGTGCGCGCACGCGCCCACCAGGGCGGCTGGAGCTGACCCTGCAGCGTGGCCGCGAGGCTCCGGGAAGGACAGTGGGAAGGGACAGAGGCTCCACCCCGCCCCCCGCCCCCCGCAGCCCTGCAGAGGGAGGCAGAGCGCAGGTGCAGGGCCCGGCCGGCCGGCTGAGGACGGGCCTGGAGCTCCGGCCAGGGCCGTAAACGGGGTCGGGGGGGGGGGCATCTCAGAGAGAGGGCCGCGGCTCTGAGCCCAGCTTGTGCGGCCCCTCGGCGGCGGCGGCGCAGAGCGAGGGCTGCATCAGAGCTCCCGCGGCCCCTGTCAGCGCTCGGTCTCCTCCTTGAGCAGGGCAGGGTGTCCTTGGTGGGCAGAACCCGGCCGGCAAGTCCGGGCGGGACCTTGAGAGGGGCCTGGCTCCCGGGGCCCGTGAGGGGAGGGGTGTGAGCGGGCCACAGGCCCCCAGGCCCTGTCGGGACCCTGCCGGCTCGAACGAGGGCGGAGAGCTGGCCCTCGGTTTGCGGAGAAGAGCCCCCCACCCTGCCGCCTGCCCAGGGGAGCAGGCCTGAGACCGGCTCCAGCTGCGCGGAGAACCAGGGGTGGGGCGGCAGTGAGGCCCAGAAAGAGACAGCAGGGGAGCGGGGGAGGGTCCGGGGGTCCCGGGTGACAAAGTCAAAGCCACGTTCTTCCAGCAGCACTGCCCGTGCTGGTGGCAAGGGGTCTCGGGCCTGACCCCGAGGTCCTGAGATGACCGCAGGAGACGCGGGGACTGGGCTCCTCCCGCAAAGGCCTGCAGGGGCAGAGGGCGGGCTGGGGCGGCCCTGCGCCACACGGGTCTGGGGCTGCGAGCCTGCAGGGCGTGGGCCATGGCTCCCGAGCCGCAGGGCCTCCGTCCCGGGCCTCAGAGCCCGAGCCCCTGGCAGAGCGGTGTCCAGAGCCCTGGGCGGACCGTCTGGGCAGCGGGAGGGACGCCTGGAGACCCCCGCACATCGGGCTCCGCCCCCGAGAGTGCGCTGTCCCCACAGCCTCCACGCTGGGCGGTCAGCGGGAGCAGCTGGGGGGGCCCAGAGGCCACAGCCGCATCGGGGAAGGCGGGCTCGCGCGGGGCAGGACCACCGCATGCTGGGACCGCTCCCGGACGTCCACGGGAGTCGCTGGACAAGCTCACTCTCGCCCAGTCGGCCCCCGAGGGTCAGCTGTGCTGACCGGGCGGAGTCTTTCCCTCACGCACACAGACGAGGAAGCCGACCGTCTGGAGACAGGACAGGACAGCAAGCACCGGGGCTGCCGCAGCCCCGACCCCCAGGCCGGAGAGGGGACAGTCCCCTGCTCACCACACTGCAGCCCCCAAGCCACCGCCACTGCGCGAGCCCCGAGCACGGGGCAACCTCTCCACCAACCCCCCAGCCCGCGCGGGCCCCCAGCTCAGGGCACTGTGCTGGCTGCTGGCCGAGAGGTGGGGGCGCAGCTCACTCCTCGCAACTGGACACGCCCGCCTGATGCTCCTCCTCCTCCCTCCCCTCAGGCTGCGGGGAGGGCGAGGCACCAGGCGGCACAAGCTAACGGCCAGGAGTCCCAAGAGGAGCCGCAGCAGTGGGGGCGGGTCTGGTGGTGGGTGGCCTCACCGTGGCCAGGCTGCAGCCTGCCGCCCCCCGAGGGAGCCCCGGGCACAGGCAGGCTGTGCCCACAGCACAGCGCGGCGCCCCGAGCAGGCAGGAGCAGGGGGGCCGGAGCGGGGGCCGGGCTGGTGAGCACACGCCTCACCGCACCTCACCGCACGGCTGGGAGAAGCCAGCAGGGTGAAGCGACTCGGGGGAAGGACTGGGGCCCGGCCTGGCACCCGAGGCACCTCTCCGACGCCGGCCGCTCTCAGCAGTGTGCGCGGCGCAGCGGCCACGCTCAGGGTCAGGGACGGGGGCCGGACGGGAACCAGGGCGTGTGCTCCCCACGCACTGTGCTTGTGCCACGCCCGACTCGCTCCTCTCCTCCGGTCTCGTGTGTCCCGTGTCCCGGGTGATGCACGCACCCCTCCTCACAAACACGCACCAAAACGCACCTGCAGGCTTCCCACTGCAGGCGCAGGGAGCCAGCCTGACTCGAGGGTCGTGACCCCCGCCGAGACAGAGGACGCCGGGTGGCCCGAGCCCAGGGACACAGAGCCGCGGTCACGCTGGGCAGGGCCCTGAGCGGCAGCAGGTCCTGGGGACGGGGCCACGGCCTGAAGCAAGGGGGCGGGCAGGAGAGCACAGCCCGCGGCACCCCGGCCTCACGGCCCCTGCACGTCCCGAGGGTCTGCCCGCACCCCGCCAACCACCACCAGTCCGCACGCCCCGGGCAGGACCTCGCCCTCGATGTGACGCTCCTGTCAGCCGTTGCGGGGCAGGACAGGGCGCACGGGGCACAGGGAGCCCGCTGTGCCACCGGAGGAACGGACATCCCGGGGCTGGAGCGGTGCCGCCGGCTCGGCCTCCGGTCTCCGACACCCCCTCGCAGCGGTAATAAAAACGTTTTCACTTGGGTGACGACAGAGCCGAACCTGGTTTAGCAGCTGTAACTAAATTCTCCCCTGAAAGAATAAGTCAATTTTAACCTCGTGCCGCAGCCGAGACAGCTTTCAGAGAAATGTCACCGGAGTCACACCGAGTCTCGGCTCAGAAACTCGGGGGAGGGGGACGCGCCAGCGGGCGCGAAGCCCGGGACATGCACAGGGCGGGCTGCTCCCCGAGAGAAAACGCCCCGTTTTGGCGCACAGGGGCCGGAGCACGCAGTTTCAAGAGCGACGGCCACTGCCACCCTCGGCCTCCCCAGGTCCGGCCAGCGTCGTCCGCGCTGACAGGTGTCCCGGGGGACGCAGGACCTGCCCGGGGAGCCAGAGCCACGCGCCGGCCCTGGCCACCCACCCAGGCCCGGGTGGCCAAGCGGAGCCAGCCCTCAGAACGGGCACCGACCGTGAAGGAGGCTTTGCAACCCACACACACACACACTCACACACACACACTCACACACACACACTCACACGTGTCTGCAAACCACACACGTGCACATATACATATGCCTGCACCCCGCACGTGTTACCATGTCCACAAACCACACACACATATACACACACACATGCATGCACATGCCCACAACTCACACGCGTGTGCACATACACATGCCTGTAAACCACAGACGTGTGTGTGCATGCACATGTCCACAAACCACAGGCACACGCGCGTGTGCACACGCAGGCACGCACGGAGCTGGCCACACGCCCCGGTCCCTCGGGTGAGAAAACCACAGCGCAGGGCCCGGCCACAGACGTCGGGGCTCGTAAACCTCGGTGTTCCCCACGGAACTGCTGCCCCGGCTGGGCGTGGAGAAGCAGAGGGAGAGGCCAGAGACCGTGGGCGGGGGGGCGGGGCGCTCCCCCCCGAGGGACCAGGGACACGGGCCAGCGGACGCCTGCCGCTGGGAGCCCGACGAGCAAACTCGGAAGTGGGTTGGGGGGGAGGGGGGGCTCGCGGGCGGGAGGGAGGGAGGGAGGCGGCTGCAGGTGAGAGCAGGGACTGCAGGGGGGGGACAGGCCCAGTGCAGACAGCTCACGCCCCGGAGCCCCTCGCGGGCAGACGCGGCTCTGCCTGCCCCACCGGGCTCCAGCAGAGACCCCGCCCGCCCCGGGGGTCCCCCCAGCGGACGTCAGCCTAGGTGCTGACGCTCTGGGAGGGCTGTGTCCCTCTCTGAGCCCTCAGAGGGCACAGGGCCAGGGCAGGGTGGGGGTCCCCAGCCCCCGGGCGCAGACCGATCCCCATCCGTGGCCTGTCATGAACCTGGGACCCGGCAGGGGGTGGGCGTCTGAGCCCCGCCTCCTCATCCCCGCCCCCTATCCCTGGAAAAACTCTCTCCCACGACAGACACGGCCCCTGGTGCCAAAAAGGTTGGGACGGCCGGTCGAGGGGTCCGGCCCACTTGCTCCGTGAGGCTGTCGCGGCCACAGCTCCCTTTGGGGCCTCGTCTGCGGGATGAGCGCGCCCTCAGAGCGACGGCGGCGGGGTCCCGGCTCTGGGTCCCGGCTCTGGCATGTCCTCAGAATCAGCCCAAGGTCTCTGTGCTCTCGTTAGCGGTTCAACACTTTTAAGAAACGTAGTTTCTTCTTCCTCCTATTTCTTTCCTTTCCCCCGTCGGCTGACTTAGAAACAGAGTCTCGCCCGGCGTCTCTGAGGCGCCTGCAGTGGGACACTGGGCTGGAACGCGCCGGCCCCCCCCATGCGCCCCGGCTCTGCTGCTCCCTGTCGGGCAGCGCGGGCTCCTGCTCCGGTCCCGCCCCAGGGGGTGCAGGAGCCACCCCGGGGTCCCCCTTCGGCAGCCCAGCTCGCACTCAGCACGGACCATCGCTCCCCCCCCCCGGGGCCCAGCCTCTCGGGCCGCCGCCCCTCCTGCTGCCCACCGGGGCTCTGCGCGGACAGGAGCCTCCCCCTTCGGTCACAGCCCCTCCCGTCCACGGAGCAGACGCTTCCGAAGGCCCGGGGGTAACGGGGGGTGCGGTACCACTCAAATCAGGACCCCACGTCAAAGTGCTTCTTACACGTCCTTCAGCCGTTCCTCCCCACCTGGAGAGAGGACAGCGGCACGGCCCCTCTTCTGCCCACCCCGGTGCCTCCCTCCGCCCCCGGAGGCCTGTGACCTCGCCGCCTCTCCGCCCTCTCCTGGCCTCTGGGGGACGTCCTCACGGCACTTCTGCTGCAACGCCCCGCCTCCTGCGGCTGGACCCCGCAGCTGGACCCCGCGGCTGGACCCCGCGGCTGGACCCTGCGGCTGGACCCCGAGGCTGGACTCCGTGGCGGGGGGGGGGGGGGGCTCAGCTCTGTGTGCCACGAGCCGCCGGGCCAGGCCCACACACGTCACCTCCCTCACCGAGCCCACGCAGCGCGCCCCCATCAAAGTGCCCGAGTCCTGGAATAAATGTTCCTCTTCTCCGAAAACGCAGAAACGAGGCAGTGGTTTTTTAAAGGCGATTTTTTCTTCCCCGCGTAGCCTTCCTTCAATAACACCTTTACAGTCCCAGGAAAGGCTGCAGGCCCACAAATTCCTCCCGCACGGGGGGGACAGCGTGACATGGCGGGGGGGGGGGGGGGTCGCGTGGCTGAGGCCTGCGGCACGGGCCCCGCCGGCTGCGGAGTCCAAATCTGCCCCTCCTGCAGGTCTCCTGCGCGAGGGCCGGCCCCCAGGGCTCACTGGGAGAGCACACACACCACGCAGCAGGACCTGTGACGGGCGAGCCTCTTCTGGGGGCGGGGACCGCAGAACGCAGCGGCCGCCCTCGCACGCTGTGCGGCAAACACGAGTGTGACGGACCCACAGGCCCAGCCCCGGGTGGGGCCTCCGGCCACTGTAGCCACCCGCTCAGCAAGCACCGGCAGCGCTGCGGCTTGCAGCCCCCCGAACCACACGGCGCGGAGCGGGGCTGTCCAACCACGTCCCCGGCTGCAGCCCAGGGGCAAACGGGCGCGAGCCGCGGCCTCCTGGCCTCCACACGCACGCAAAACCTGCCCCGCAGGGCCCGAGAGGAGGCGAGCACGCCACGGAAGCGGCAGATTCATGCGCCCTGCAACCGGCCTTCCAAGAACCAAACGGGACTGGGGGCGGCTCGAAGCTGCTGGCCAAGAAAGCGTCCACCAGTCCAAGAAGCGTCTCGCTGTGGGAGGAGCAGCCAGCACCCCGACCGCAGCGACACCAGCGGGACGCGGCACTCGGCGCCGACGGGCGGCAGAGCAGCTCGGCGTGCGGGACCGAGCCAGCACCGCCGGAGCACCCCGAGGCTCCCCAGGACCGCCGAGGAACCCCGAGACATCCCAGCGTGCTGACCAGGTGACGATCGGCCGTCAGACACTCAGCATCCCGCAGACCGCGTGCCTTTCTTGTGCGGACGCCCGCTGCCGCCAAGGCTGTCTGCAGGCCAGGGCCCAGGTCGGGGGGCTGTGGGGGGAGAGCCCAGGTCGGGGGGCTGTGGGGGGAGGGCCGGGGTTGGGCCCCATGTCCACAAGGCGGCGGGGCGCCGTTTTCTGCACGTTCGGCGGAACGCCTGCCAGCTCCCCCGGGGCTCCCCACGAGAGATCATCCCCCCCGCCCCCCGACCTCGTCCCCGGCCGCCTGGGGTCACAGCTCCACGCCCGATTCCGCCTCGCATTCCTGCTGACGCTCTGCGCGCTAGGTCAACACCCCGCCGGGAGAGCGGGCGTGGCTCGGCCGGCACTCGCCCTGCACTCGCGCGTCACTGCGCTCCGGTGCTGCGGGGCGGCGGGCGGCGAGGGCAGCGCGGAGGGGCCACTGCCAGCAGGGAGGTAAAAAGCATCGTGAAGCCCCCACTTCAACGTGAAGGCGTGACCTGCGACGGCCTGAGCACGCCCTTCGACCCCTCCGAACCATGAAAGATGTTGTCATCCCCAGACCCGGTAACTGCTCGGACCCCGCGGAGGAGTCACGCGGCACCCCTGGCAGCAGAGTGAGGGGCGGGCCAGAGCCGGGACGAGGGACGGCCGTGCGCAGGGCGCCGGCTCCCCGGTCGGGACGGTCAGTCGCTGGGCCTAACGGCGCAGGGGCTGCCCGCCCGAGGTGCTCTCAGCTCCCCGCGCTGCGCAGGGACGGCCCTCCCACCCCGTCACCCCAGCAAGGGGGAGGGGCGCCCCTCCCAGTGGGGCCTCGGCGGGATGCGCGGCTGCCCCGCACCAGCCCGGGGCGAGCTGGGGGGCCGCCTCCCACAGCCCCCATCCCCCCCGGCCCGCAGGGGCTGGCTCACCATCGATGCGGCTCACGAGCTCCTCCAGCATCCGCACTTTCGTCTGGATCCCCGGCTGGGCGAAGGTGTAGTTGTCCTGCGGAAGAATGACGAGGGTCACGCGCACGGCCAGGAAACACGCTCCGCGGGGACCCGGCGGTGGGACACGGGAGGACCACCTCGCAGACGGGCCCGTGCCCGGGCGGCAGGCTGCAGACCCCGCCGACGGCAGGGCCCAGGAGCCCGACTCTGAGGCCGGGGGTCAGCCCTGAGGTGCCCGTCTCAAGGCCACTCAAGGGGACACTTGTGTGTGTCGATGCAGGACCTTCCCGTTGAAATGCAACAAACGGGCCTCAGCAGGCAGAGCTCACTCTGGGCACGCGTCTGCTGGACGCAGACCGGCACTCGGGCAGCGCGCGAGCAGCACAGCCCCTCGGAGCGGCAGCCGCCTGTGCCCGTGGTGCCCGTGGTGCCCGTGCCCGTGCCGGCAGCGCCACGCCACACCAGCGACCCCAGGAGGGCCAGCGACGTGGTCCCCGAGCGGGGAGGGAGCGGGCGTGGGGCCCCTCCCGGTGGACGCGGGTGAAGAGGCCCACGGACCGCGACGGGAGGGCAGCCGAGGCCCCGGGGGGGCAGCGCTGGTCAGAGGGACCCGCGGGGGAGCCCGGCACAGTGGCTCAGGGGCCGCGTGGCCTCTGGACCCGGCAAAGGGGGGACGACGGTGCTGCCGCCCAGGTCTGCTCGGACCTGGGAGGGCTCGGGGACCAGGTCCCAGACGCAGACAGCACGGGGGGGACAGACGCCCCAGGACCAGCACTGCCACCACGGAGAACACAGCTTGGCCCAAGGGCGGCTGGCACCCCTTCCTCCCGGCCTGGGCACCCCCGACACGGCGGCCTACGGGCTCCTCAGCCAGCACTGGGCCCTGCAGAGCCGGGCTCCAGCTGGACTTGCACAGGGACAGGCGTGCGCCCCCTGGTGGTCACGGGAGGCCACGCAACAGCCCCTGATGCGCAGGGCCCAGCCCCGGGCAGCTGGCTAAGGTGGCACTCCTGCACGGCACCCCCCCGCCCCCCGAGGAGCAGGCACTGCCCCGGCGGCAGAGACCTGAGCTGGTGAGCTGGGACGGGGCGGCTGCGGGCCCCCGGGGCCGGGCTCACCTGGATGCCGTCCAGCAGCCGGCTCATGCACCAGTACGTGTCGGCCTCCACGTTGCGCAGCACCTCGGCGGGCACGCGGGACACGTCGGCAACCTCCTCGTCCTCCTCCTCTGCACAGCGCGGAGAGACACGGGAGTTACCCCGGGCGCGGGGGCGCGGGGCGCCGGCCGGGCGGGCCGCCCCCTCTCCGGCTGGGGCCCACTTCTGCTGCTCTAGCGGGGGTCCGCCCCGCAGCCTGCATGCGGCCCAGCACGGGATCCAAGAGTCACCGGAAACACGGCGAGATGTTCCGGGCGCGACCCCGCGCCGCGGTGTGCCTCAGGCCTGACGTGTGGCCCCGCTCCGCGGCCCTTCTTCCCGCACGGCCCGGGGACGCCGGAGGCTGGCCCCCCCCGCCGAGGAGCAGACCTGCGCCCCTCCCGCCCCGCCGCTCCCAGCACAGCGCCTCGGCAGATGCAGACGATTAACATCCTCGGTCCTCTCCGATTAATTAGCATCATTAATGGACTGTAAGTGATGGCTTCTCAGGCATTTCACGTCCTCGTAAGAGAGAGCCTAAACACGCCACTTACTCCTGACAGAGACCTGGAAGTTCCCCGTGACATTTTAACGGTGGTGTCTGAGGCGTGTTCACACGCGTTGGGCAGGGGTGAGGCGTGTTCACACGCGTTGGGCAGGGACTCCCCCAACGGCCCCGACCCAAGGTCAGCGCTCCCACAGCCCTGCAGGTGCGTCCTCCCCCGCGGGGAGCAGAGAGAGACCCAGGCGCGCGGGACGCAGACGTCGGGCGGGAGGCCCGGGCACCGAGGCCCGGGCATCACCCCTCCCCGAGCACAGGGTCCCGACGGGGAGGAGCCGTGAGCGTCCCAGTGCAGAACAGACGCCTCACGGAAACGGCCCGTCGGGCGGTTGGACGCACTGACTGCCGACCCTTCCCGACTCGCTGTCGTCCAGCACGACCCTCGTCGGCGCCCCAAACCCCGTTTTTAAACTCAGTTCGCCTCCCTTCTAGTTTGCGAGCGTGCGCGGCACCTCTGCAAGGACAACAGGTTTAAAGTCGGACACAGGAACGCTGGGTGCTGGAGAGTCACTGGATCTGAAGGTGGGGGGCCCAGGGCGAGGGGCGGGGTCGCCCCCCACACCCAGGCGGGAGGCCCTTGAGGGCTCACCTCCGGGGGCTAGGGCCTGGACTGGAGTCTCAGGCCCACGCCAGGCCCCGCCCACGCATCACGCTGCCCTTCCTGCCGCAGGATCCCATGCACCGACACAGGGTAATCGGCCCCCTCCGGGGCCTGCCGGGGAGACAGAGTCTGCAGAATCCGCCCGGCCCCCGCCCGAGGGGCAAGCGTGGGCTTCCATCCAGGGCCACGGCGCTGCGTCAGCAGCAGCAGCAGCGGAGGGCCCCCGAGGCCTCTTCCATCCACGCCCTCCCCTCCCGGGGCCTTCGAGGCTCTGAGGCACGCCCCCGCCCGCAGCGGAAGGCCAGCGGGAAACCAGCCGCGCTAGGACCCAAGCTCCCTCGTGCGCACAGCAGCTGGCCGCCGCGCCGGACCCCTGTGCGGGGCGGGGTGGGGGGGGGGGCCCGGGGGACTTCGCTTTGTGTTTAGCTGGCTCCCTGCTGCATCCGAGCTGAGGTGTCAGCGCTCACGGCGGGCCGTTTGCAGCTCTTCGGGGAAACGAAGTGACGGCGTTTCGCTCGGAGCCCCACACCAGCGTGTCTTGGAAGCGCCCAGGGAGCCGGAACAGGGCCCTCGTCAGAGAGAGAGAGCCGGCCCTGCCAGGGGGCATGTCTGTCCACGGGAAGCAGGCACAGAGGGCCCACAGAGCACGCTGGAAGCCCAGGCTGTGCTGAGACAGAGCCCAGGGGCGGGCCCACATGCAGAAAACGCCCTGGCTGGCGGGGACCGCCCCCACCCCCACGGCCACGGCCTGCCAAAGCCGGCAGGTCGGCACGGGCTCCACCGGGCAGACACCCACCCACCAGACCATCTGCTGTCAGGGCCTGGAAGACTCACACTGTCGGGCGGGGAGGTGTCCTTGAGCTGTGGCCCCGAAAAGGCCAACAGCCAGGGCTGGTGTGACCTCAAGACCACCTGACCCCAGAGGCGCACACTGGCCCCGTGCATGCCGTGCATGCCGTGCAGCCGTGCGGGGCGCAGGAGGGGAGGACACCGGGAGGGGGAGCCCCTGGGGAGGCCCTGGCTCGGGCACCAGGCCCGAGGACTCTGGTGCTGGCTCCGGGCGGTGCGGCCCGGCGTCCCTCTGGCTCAGCCCGAGCAGCAACATCGCAATCGCAGGGGCTCCGCAGCGTTCACTTCCGACACGGATGACGCCCACCTCAAGGTCACAGACACGCCACCGTCACGGCTCCCCAGTGTGTCGGGGCTGAGGAGCTGTGGCCCACGGACACTGGTGTGCTGTCGGCAGAGGGGACGACAAGCCGAGAAGCCACAGACCAAGGACACACCGGGACTGGGCACGGCCTGCCGACCACCCACCTCCCGACCCTTCGAGAGACCCCCAGTGACCGACCAAACGTCTCCCGGCGCAGCTGGGTCCCTTCCAGAGGAAAGGGGACGCCCTAGGCCCCCCGTGCTCCAGGGATACTCCCCACGCTGGCGCCGGCAGGCATGGGGGTGCAGAGGAACCTGACCACCGGCTGCCCTGGGGAAAGGGGGGCAGAGGCCCCCAGCCAGCGCCTGCACACCGACCACCGCGGAGGCGCAAGCGCAGGTCTGGGCACCGCCTCTGAGGCCCGGGAGCTGGTGCAGGTGCTGCCAGGACCAGATCGACTCCACACCGCCACCTGCTGGCCCTGGACGCCGGTGGCCCAGGACAGAGGGTGCAGGCCGGCCCACCGCACTGCCCTCCCTGCCTCCTCAGCGACATCTGTCACCAGGCACGTCACTCCCACTGGGTCTTCACGTGCCTGCTTCTGTCCCCGCTCCAGCGGGGCTCCTCACGGACAGGACCGTCCTTGGTGTCCACGCCCCGGCACCCCCAGGCACGCGCAAGCACACGCCCGGTGAGCGGACGGACGGCCCGGGAGAACGGGGTCGCTGCACCAAGGACCAGAACCGTCTCCTGTGAGCAGTCAGCCCAGAAGCCCTGTGAAGAATGAGGAGAACCTGACCCAGTCTCTTCCCCTCCCCCAAGTGGGGTGCCGACCCAGCCCCCACCCCATGCAGGAGACGTGGGTGCCCTTTGGGGGTCTCCCTCCGTCAGGGGGTGGGGCAAGCAGCCCCGGGTCTCCTCCACCCCCCCCTCCCCGAGCCCACAGAGCCCCTTCCTCGGTCAGAGACGCCTCCCACCACACTGGCCGGGCAGTGCCCCCTTCGCCCCACGGGGCTGCGGGCACGGCCTCCGCTCTGGCCGCCCCAAGGCCGGCTCTCGGGCAGGACTCCCCGGGAGCCCAGCGGCTGCCGGCCCCTGTCCTGGGCTCCCTGCTGAGCCCGACCCTCCAGTCTGGCTGGGTCAGCACTCAGGGTGCCAGTGACCTCGTGTACCCCGTCACCTCTGTGAAGACCCAGAGACGGTCGCGTTCAAGGCGCAGGGGTGAGACTCCAGCACTGAAGTGGGGAGGGGGCCGAGAACTTCGCCCACAGCATTCATGCGCACACACACACGGTTGTTAAAGCCCCATTGAGGCCCCAGCTGGTGTGGCTCAGTGGTTGAGTGCTGAGGACCTGAGGACCAAAGGGTCGCCAGTTCGATTCCCGGTCAGGGCACAGGCCTGGGTTGCGGGCCAGGTCCCCAGTGGGGGTCACACGAGAGGCAACCACACACTGATGTTTCTCTCCTTCTCTTTCCCCCTCCTTTCTCCTCTCTCTAAAAATAAATAAGACTTTTTCATTAAAAATAAGTAAGTCCTCACGGAGGACATGTTTTTATTGATTCTAGAAAAAGGAAAGGAGGGAGAGAGAAGAAAAGACAGAGGGAGAGAAACATCAGTCAGCTGCCTCTTCCACACGCCCCAGCGGGGACTTGAACTCCCAACCCAGGCCTGTGCCCTGACGGGGCACCTACCCCGCAACCCCTGGGTGTGCAGGGCGACACTCCAACCGACGGGGCCAGCGCCCTGCGCCCTGCGCCCTGCGCAGCTTGTTAATAAACCAGAACTGAGACCAGAGACGAGGCTCCTCGCCCTGGTGCTTCACCCCCGCCCTGACCCTGCCCGACGCCGAGAGTTTCTCGTGAACTCTTGTTCAAGGCTGCTGGGAGGTCGGCGCGCCCCAACCGGCTCGACCTTCCCGACGCCGGACGGGGGCTGCTTGGGGCCCGGGGATGGACGCCCACGGGCGCCCGTCCTCGAGACAGGAGGCGCCGCGCCCCTGGCCCGGCACCCCGGGCTGCCCGGACGGGCCGCTCCCCCAGGGAGGGAGGGCGCCAGTCTCCCCTCCGCCGCAGGGCACTGAGGGTCGCGTCTTTGCCGATCCGACAGACAAAAACAGAGCTGCACTAGCGGTGCGACTTGCACTCTCACTCCGTGAGAGGCCAAACTCGCTTTTAGTTCGTCAGTCATTTGTGTTCCCCGCTTCCCGGCCTCTTTGCTTCTTTCCAAAATGAACTCCTCTGGCTGTCTGCTGCTCACAAAGGGAAGAAACGGTTCCTGAGGACACACACACACCCGCAGACAGACCCAGCCCGGGGCGGGGGGCGGGGCGGGCGGCGGCGCTGGGCCAGCCCTGGCACTGACGGGGAGGAGCGGCCCAGCGGCTTCTCTCTGGTCAACGTGGGGCGGGAAAGACCGAAACTCAGGACACACCGCTGTGGGTGGCTGGGGAGCAGCTCGCCAGGTCTGACCTTTCTTCCTCGGCTCCGCGTCGGTGCGCTCCTGATCAAATCCATCAACACGTGCTCGTTAACCTGCCTGGAGTCGGTGGAAACTAACAAACCACTTCAACGATAGATCAGAAAGTCGTAACGGCATTTCCGGTTTTGTAAGTGGCTCGCCACGTCGCAGGAGGCCACGTCGCAGCACTGGGCGCGGGCACGCCGCACCCGCCCGCACGGCCCGCCCTGCGCACTGCCACTACAGCCACGAAACACACCTCCCGGCGAGAGGAACGGCTGTCAGGAACCGCTTCTTGTTATTATTCACCTATTAAACTCCCTTAATCGCCCGTCAGTTTCGCTGCTCCTGACACGGGTGATAAACGACGTCTCTCGGCTCGGCAACGCACGACCAGGTGACCCCTTCGCTGCCAGAGCGGCCCGGACCCCCCGGAGCTGCGGGCTGCCCGCCCTTCCCCGGGCTTTGGTCACCCCCACCCACCTCGATCGGGGGCCCCGTGCAGAGGCATGCCGCTGATTTACGCGAAACGACGTGGAGAAGCTGCTCATTACGCCGTGCGGCGTTACCTTCCACTAGATCCCTGAGGGGCAGGTGACCCGTCTCGCTCGGGTGCACATGGGTGAAGACACTGATGCCCGGCCCCGTGCGGCTGCCGCGAATCCTGTCCCCTCCTCCGCCCCAGGGGCGCCGGCCCGGCCCCAGCTCCTGCCCTCCGCGGGGAGCCTGGGGCTGCAGCAGGCCAGACGCACAGACGCACAGACACAGAGAGGACGGCTGTCCCTCCAGGCAGTCACACTCGGGAACAGACCGCGAAGAGAGGCAGGGCCCCGGGACTGGCCGTGGCACCTTCCCCTCGGCGGTCACAACCCACACGCCCTGCGCCCGGCTGCCTGGGTGGGAGCCGAGCCCGCTCTCTCGGAGTGGGCGCCCGGGGGCCGCTGCGTGTCGAACCCCTCCCACCCGACGCTTTTCTTCTGCTCTGCGGTAACCGCATCACCAAGCAACTGCGTGAACACTGGCCTTTCTGAGAAAGCGAGGACTTGAGAGACCAGGGGGTGACACCCAGCACAGAGTCACCTGGGCAGTGCCCAGCTGAAGGCTGGGTGGAGAGGGAGACCACGGCAGGCTGGCCTCCAAGGAGGGGAAGCCTGCCCTGCCCAGGGGTGGAGGGGAGGAGGGCTTCCTGGAGGAGGGGGCCGATGACTCAGGCCCTGAATGATGAGCCCACAGAGCTTCAGAGGCGCAGCCAGCCCGCCACCTTGCTCCCCTCGCCGAAACCGCTCCTGCCCAGCGCCCGCCCCGTCAGGTCCAGCCCCTCGGCCCAGCCCACGGCTTCTCCACGCGAGGCCACCGTGGGTCACGCGAATGTCTGTGAGGAGCATGCCCCGCTGGGACCTTACCCGTGTGCTCGCAGATGAAGACCACGAAGAAGGGGGTGACCAGGTCGTTGATCCCCTGGACGTACCCGCTGGCGGGGTGGCGAATGGCCCAGATGAACAGTATCCGCTCGAAGATCTGGGAGGGAACGGGACACGTGCTGAAGCCGGAGACCTCAGACGCGGTCTTTCTCTTCAAATAGACGCGGCCAGCTCCTCCCCGTTGCCAGCGTTGAAACACAAACAGTACCCGTTTGCTGTTTACACTTTTTCTCCCAGTTCCAACAGTCCCACTTCTTATCGACACACAAGCCAACGCAGCGTCTCGCCAACGGCGGGGCTCAGCCCCAGCGCCCGCGCAGACCCTCACAGGCCCACCCTCTGCCCGGCCCCGGTCAGCCGTGCAGCGGCCCCCGGTCCGCCCACGAGCAGCTCCTGACAGGCACAGGGAGGGCGGGGCCAGCAGAGGACGATGGGGGCGGGTGGACCCCTGGCTGAACAGGTGCAGGGAGGGAGGAACGGGTGGGGGGTGCACAGGCAGGGGGAGTGGGTGGGTGGGTGGGAAGAGAGATAGATGGACGGGTTAGTTGGGAGGGAGGGTGGGTGGTGGCTGAATGCGCGGACGCAGGCTCTGAGCCTCCCTCGCAGGGGAGACGGACCTGCTGACCAGAGGCAGGACCGACAAGAGGTCCAGTTACGGCATCTGCACACGACGTGGGGCGACCTCCACGGTGAGGCCGGGCAGCCCCCATCGTCAGAGTCACACCCCCCGCCCCCGGCCTCCCCTCCTCACCCCTGCGGTGCTCCGCTCCCTGCCCCTGCCTCTGCGCCACCCCTCCCGCCTGCCCCCCACCTCGTCTGTCGGACAGGGGTTCCACCCCAGTGCCCACAACCCCACCACCCAGGCCACACACACACGATGCACACAAGCATACGCACACGTGTGCGCTGTGCACACACCCTCGCACACACTCTCGCAACCTCGCACACATGTACACAGTCAGACGTGCGCGCGTGCACACGCACAACGGACTAAGAGCTCGCATCTGGTTCTGGGCCAGCCGGCAGGGCCCAAGCAGGAGGGCGAGCACCACCTCAGGGCGCCACCTCCAAAGGGAGGGCAGGCACTCTCCACGGGCCTCGCCAGAGCTGCTGGGGGGATACAAGCGTGATGCAGGGAGCTATGCAACCAGCTTGCACCATGAGGTGGGCACCAAGCAGAGGAGCAACCAGTCCACAGCCTCAGCTCACACCCGAGGCGGGAACCGAGGTGTGTGCGAGCCCAGCAGCGCGGGTGCGCTCTCGGCATCACCTGTCCGAGGCCACGCCGCCCCCACACGCAGAGACGACACCTGAGTTCGCCTCCTGGCTAACACCGGGCCAGCGTTCCCACACTCTTCCCCAGGCCCCTCCTCACGGCTGCACGTCCCCCCACGAGGCTGCGCCCCGCTCCCCCTCGCCCACTCGGCCAGCTGCAGAGCCCCACGTGCGTGTGCCGGATGCCTGTCTGCCCTGGCGCTGGGCTGCCCCGCTGCAGTGGGAGGGGACAGTCGAGGAGAACCGTCTGGGAGTGACTGGCTCCGCAGAAAACCGATTTCCTCCCCCTGCCCTGTCGACGGCCTGTGCTCTCTACTAACGCTGGACTTTCCAACACACCAAGTGCACAGACAAGAGACGCCGACGTGCAGAAGTGCACTTACTGCAGCAATTGAGACAAAAACCAAACACTTTAGACAGGAAGAAATCCAGTTCCTAAGAGACACCATTTATAACAACAACAAAATGTATGATAACGAAGAAGACACCTAACATACAAGAACTTCTACACGGCAAATCCCAACACTTCACTGAAAGGCATTAGAAGCGGCCTCGAAGCGGAGAACCGGCGAGCCGGTGAACACGGAGACCAAAGTCCATAAAGACCCGGATTCTCCCACACCCACCGACAGACTCGGCACAACCCAATCACCAGTCAGACAGACCGGGGCCGCAGACCGGCAGACGCGGGCCTCTGACCCCCAGGACGTCCGCGGGGTGGGGGGGCAAAGGCCTGCGACCACACCCTCACGGTGGAGAGGAAGGGGTGGCCGTGGACGCCCTGCGGAGAAGGAAGGCTCCACTGTCCAGGAGGAGGAGTCGGTCAGCAGGGCGTGGCCCTGGGGAAGGCGCGGGGAGGAGGGAGAGCACAAGACCAGGTCTGTGCGAGGATGAGCCACGCACATGCGGGGCCGGGACGCCCCTGCCCCGTGACGCTGGGTCGCGGACAGGCGAGCAAGTCGAGTCCCCACCTCCCCCACCCCGCACAGCTGATGCGCAGGGACCAATTAAACCCCGGGACGAGGGGCTACGGGTCGGCCCTTCGGGTGGAACAGGAGAGGGCGGCCCCGCGACCTGCGCGAGCAGGAGAGCCGCCTGAGCACAGCCCGCGCAGCCCGCAGGAGGGATGCGGGCAAACGAGGGACGCGCGGGGGAAGACTGCTGACCCCGAGAGCCACCGAGGAGCCAGGGAGCGACCAGCCGCGGGCGGGAGACGCTGCCTGCAGCGCACGGCTGGTGAAAGCGCGCAATCCCCAACACAGCCGATCAGGGCCCACGAGACAGGCAAGAGACAGTCAGGGGCCCGCGTCTCCCAGGAGACGGCCCGCGGCGGGAGTGCGGGAGCACGTGACGCGGCGTGCGCCTGCGTCCGCCGTCAGGAGAACGGAAATGAGCGCGGGGAACCCCCGGCGGAGACTCGCGGGGGACCGCGCTGGCGACATCAAGGACTGGCGCGGGCGTCACGCGCCGGGACTCCGTGCCCCGCGGGCGGGCACACGCTGACCCCGGACTCCCACCCAGCAGGCACGTGGCCCCCCGTCAGAGCCCTGGGGAACCTCTGGTCGGTCTGCGGCGTAAACGTCCACCCGGGCTCCAGGCGGTCCGGTCCCCGGGACAAACCCCAGACTCGGGACCCCGAAGCCCAGCAGCAGGAGCAAGGCTGCGGGAAGAGGGCGGGGAAGGGGGCTGCTCCACAAACAGGAAGATGGCCGAATCGCAGAAAATAAGGCCGAGAGAGAAAAACCAACCACCTGCAGGGACCACGCAGCCCCAGGTCATCGTCCTCTCCGCGTCACGTGCACGCACGCATCACACGGCACCACAGGCACGCATCGGAGTCAGCAGGGTCCGGGAGAGTCACAGAGATAAGTCAGGAGAGGGGGCGGGGCGCCGGGAGAGGGGCGGGGCTCCAGGAGAGGGGGCGGGGCGCCGGGAGAGCGGGCGGGGCTCCAGGAGAGGGGGCGGGACGCCGGGAGAGCGGGCGGGGCGCCGGGAGAGGGTGAGGACGCAGAGCAGCCTTGCAGTGCAGCCAGTTTCAGGGTCGGGTGCGCCCGGGAGTGCATCTGCGCGTCCAAGCGCTGCAGCCGCGGTTCCGCAGGCCTCGGCCCGACACAGTCAGGCCGTCTCACGCGCAGGGGTGGCGCTGTCATTGGCGTGCCCACGTCTGCTGCAGGGGAAGCGCCTCCACACACCCACCGCCCCACGGGCGCCTCCGCACCGCCCTTACCTCCGTCACTTTGGGTTGCAGTATTAACGCTTCCGGATGCATCCGCGGGATGTCTATGTGGATCTGGAGGTGGAGGAGGAAGAGACGAAAAATGACAAATATCGCTTCGAGCATTACGATTAAAACGGCGACACTCAACGACAGTGCGCTGGCGCTGGCCGGAACCTGCTCCCTGAGACACAGCCTGTCCCCGAGCGCGCCTTCTGCGGGGCCCGAAGGCCGGCCGACACGCCCCACGGCGCGGTGGGCGGCTGCTGCGTGGGCGCGAACAGGGCCCGCCCTCCGCTGCAGGGTGACACAGTCCGCAGCGACCAGCAACGCAGATTTCCAGCCCCGGACACGGGAGCGTCTCGAGGGCAGCGGCAGCGCCCACGTTTCCAGCGGTGCCAGCGTCTTCCCAGGCCCCGGCCACTCCTCCTCCCCGTCACCAAGTCCTTGGGGGACCCGGGGCACTTTTTCCGGAGCATTTGAAAACCTCCACTGGGCACTAGAGTTGTAATAAAGTCCCCACCCGGCGGAGGAATACGTGTGCGGGGCGAGAAGCAGCCGATGAGCCATCAGGGCCAGAGCTGGCCTCACGCCCCCGCGCCCAGGGAGACAGCCCGCGGGCCCAGGGGAGACCTGCGCGTCCTCACGCAGGCGCGTCCACAGCGCGAAAGCCCGCGCGCGGCCCGGCTCTGGCACGTGGTGCTGCGTCTCAAGTGAACAGGGTCCGATCTAGTCCTCGGGAGGGCCTGGACGTGAGCGGCCGGGGCGGCACGGGGGGAGGGCGTGGGGCTGCCCCGTGAGGGCACGGTCCCAGGGTCTGGGGGCCAGCACACCGGAGCACCCCGGGAACACGGCTTCGAGGCGGCAGCGGGAGGAATCGGCAGCAGGTTCAACACCGGAGCCGACCCCGCTTCCCCGCCAGTGCGGCGGGAGGCCGGAGCGCGGAAGCTGACCCTGCCCTAGGCCAGCCCCGGCCCGGTCGGTCTCCCGTCCGTGTCCCGAGGGACCGAGCGGCAGTGCCCTTGGCCTGTGCTGTGGGGCGCCTGGGAGTGACAGGGGACACTCCGTGCGGCGGCGTGCCAGCAGCAGGGGGCCCTGGCGGGCAGGGACGCGGGTTCCTGGCCCCCGCCCCCCCCCCCGTCCTCACTCGGGCCTCGAGCCCCCCTCTGCAGAGAGCCAGGCTCCCCCGCACCCCGCGGTGCGGAGGGCGCTCCCCGGAACCCATCCCGGCACAGGAGCAGGGGTCGCCCAGCAGGGGGGGCTGTCCCCGGATCTTCTCCCCGGGGCGGGGCGGGGCAGCAGGCCGGGCGAGCTCCTTCCCTGGGGGCGGGGTTTCCGAAAGGAAACGTTCCACCCGGACCTCGGGAAAGGCAGCAGTTCCCCTCAGAAGCCGAGGCTGCGCTACCGCTACTGCCAAGAACCGCGCCCCTGCTGCCTGGCAGCGCGAGCCGCTCCGAGTTCCCACGTCCCGCGGAGCCACGGAGGACCGGACGTCCCCAGCGGCCGCTCCAGCAGCAGACCCTGGGCCTGCGGGGAATCCCAGCTCAGCTGCGTGCTGTCGAGGTCACTGGTGGAATCAGCAGACGCAGGCCTGCGGCCCCACCGGGGACCCGCGAGCCACGCCAAGGGGACGCCCGGGCGCCAGGTGCAGGGAGCGAGGGCGCCCACCTGTCTGTACGTGTGCTGGTGGGCCGCGTCGTTCCTGGAGTCGTAGTAGTGCGCCACGAAGGCGAAGTACTCCTCCTGCTTCCTCTGCAGAGTGGCCGGTCTGCGGTCCACGTTGGCGGGAAGGTAGCCCTGAGGAGGAGACACGCAAACAGGGTGGACGTGTGGTCAGAGCGAGCGCGTCTCACACGGCACAGGGGGCCGGGCAGCGGTGGGGAGGCCGCACGGCCCCAGACAGGCGCGGCGGTGGGCCGTGCGAGGACCCCCGACCTGCGCAGGTGTCGGACTGACGGGCAGCGCCCACACTCCCTGCCCACCTCCGCAGGACCCCAGGACAAGCCCCTCCCCTGCACGGGCCCCGCCCCCGTCCCATGCAGGATGCCAAGGTCTTCACGGCCGTGCACACGACCACCCGTGTCCCCTGGCCGCCGCACTGAACTCAGCCCTCCACCCGAGGGCTCGCTCATCCCGCAGCGCAGAGCAGGAGTGTCCGTCCGCACGAACGAAACCCCGCCTGCCGGTCGGGGCCGCCAGGGCCGCCGGCAGTTCTCGCCATTCACGGCCCGCACCCGCCCTGGACGGCACCTCGGGCTCGCTGCGAGCAGCCCACACCTGCGAGAGGCGCGCACACACCTCTGACAGAGGCCGCCCAGGGCAGTGACACTCCTGTGGCAAGGGCCTGGGAGCGTCCCCCGTCCTACACCCCGCAAACACTCGGCATTGTCCGGCTTTTCCACTGCAGCCATCCTGCCGGGCCCGCAGTGGCCCGTGTTAGAAGCAGGTTTGCCTGCGTGTCCCAGAACACGAGTGGGCGTGGCTGTGTGTCTTCGCCTGGGAGGCGCCTGCACAGGTGCTGCACGGGAGCCCTGCCACACACGCTGTCCTCCCGCGGCTCCTCTCCCTGCTGACACGTGTCCCCACTGACGGGTCTCGGGGCCGCCCCGACTGGCCCAGAGCCCCGGTCGCTCAGTGTTTGTGCTCAGCCCCGGCCACCAGGGGCCTAATAAAGCTTCCTCCCCACCGCATCTCACTTCCAACCCTGACCACGCCTCCCGGTCAGCAGCAGGTGCTCCAGGGGCCGCCACCGCCCACTCTGGCAGCGAAGCCTTGCTGGGACCTGGCCGCTGTGCACGACAGGGGCGGAGCTGCGGGGCTGGGGGACCCCCGACCGCGGGAGCCACTCACGCAGGCGAACGCTCTGCGCTTGTGCACAGCCCTTGCAGGGAAGGCCCGCCGCACCTGCGCTGCTCGCAGAGCCCTCCCCCGGGCCCCCCACCCTGCCCTGCACGGGGTGCCCAGTCCCGGCGGGGCCAGCGGGAACCCAGGGAGCCGCGCCCTCTTCAGGCCAGAGGTGTCTTCGGAGACGGCGTGTGGGGGCCCGGGCACCGGCTGCGCCCGCCGTGACGACGGCGCCATCCAGCCCCAGGCTCGGTGCTCGCAGAAGGGCCGCCCCAGGTCACGCCTCTCTCGGCCCTCGGGGCCGGAGGCACCAGCTGAGCACCGAGAAGGGGGCCGCTCTGCCCCAGGCCCCAGCGACGGACAAGGGGCAGGCCCGCGCCGCCTCAGATCCCGAGCGGGGGGCCGGGCCGACCCGGGGCTCGGGGCCGAGGCTCCGTGCACAGTCCACAGGAGCAGGTCCCGCGCGTGCTGTGAGCCACACAGACACACGTGCAAACATGCACACACGCACCCCGGACGCAGGAATGCCAAGGACGGGCACCTGCGGGTGGACACAGGCCGCACCGGCCTCCTTTCCCACACTTGCCGGAGCCCCAGGGGGCACTCGAGGCCCCACCCACCTCCCTGTCCAGGCCCAACCCCTCGAGCAGTGGTCGGCGCACACGTCCGGGTCGGGGTTGGCGTCTAAGGTGGAGAAGAAGCCGGGGGGCCGGGAGAGACGGAGCCGGCGCCCCGGGGAGGGTCCCACGCCCTCACGGAGCGCACAGCGCAGCGTGGCCTGCTCGGCACCGGGCCTGACGTCCCAGCTCAGTGGTGGGCAGGCGCACGGCGCTGCTGGGCCGCCCCCACTGCCCACGGGCAGCGACGCCCAAGGGCTCCGAGGGGCAGCACAGGACGCAAAAACTCCCCGCACTCCCCAAACCTCAACGATCTTGCAGACGGACACTCGCCGAGGCAGCCAGGTCCCGAGGGCACCAGCCACGGAGCCCCCCCGCCGCGCACCCTCCTGCTGCTGCCGTTCCCACGGGGAGCACACACGCGTGGAGCACACGCGGGGGCACACGCACGCGGGAGCACACGCACGGGAGCACACGCGGGGAGCACACACGCGGGAGCACACACACGGGGAGCACACGCGGGAGCACACGCGGGGAGCACACGCACGGGGAGCACACACGCGGGGGCACACACGCGGGAGCACACGCGGGGAGCACACACGCGGGAGCACACGCGGGGAGCACACGCGGGGAGCACACATGCGGGAGCACACGCAGAGAGCACACGCGTGGAGCACACGCATGGAGCACACACACGGGGAGCACACGCGCGGGGAGCACACGCGGGGAGCACGAGGCAAGGTGAGGCCTGCAGATAACTAGGCAAGGCTGGAAATTATGCAAATGACACACATCCAGGGACGCGGCGAATCCTAAGTGACAGGACCTCGGGGACCGTAATTGCCGGATTAGCGAGCGACACACACACTGATCCTGCACGTCACACAGGGCACGCGCAGCCTCAGATGGCTCTCGGCGAGTCCCGCCCACGGACCCGCACCCCAGCAGGCCGGCGTGTGCCCCGCCCCGCCCCCGTGGAGCCCGAGTCCCCAGCCGGGGCGCCCGCAGGGGCCTGGGCATCAGTGTCTCCCAAGCGCCTCAGGAGACGCGGACACGCACCCAGGTGGGAGAGCAGACCCAGGGGGCACCCCGGAGCCGCCACAGGTCACTGCCCGGTCCCTGCCCGGCCCGGCAGCACTCAGCGGAGCCCGTGCCACGGCACAGTGCCACCCACACTCACCCTGACACCGCAGACCGCCCCGAGACCCCAGTCTGCTGAAGCGCCCGGGCCGGCAGAGGAGGCGTCCGGGGACCCTCGGAGCAGGGAGCACCCGGCTGGGAGAGCCCCGCCCCGCCGAGCTCCGGGACGGCCTGCGACCCCGCGCCGGCGGGGGTCCTGGCTGAGGGTCGTGCCCTAGACACGCTCCTGCTGAGTGGGGGACGAGGGGCAGGACCCCCACCCTGCTCCCCGGCCTGTGACAACAGAACCCTGCCCGGCTGACTGCGGCAGGGCAGCCAGGGCACAGGGGAGCGGGCCGAAGCCCAGCAGCGAGGGAAGCGCCACCTCGGCCCGGCACAGGCCAGTGTCACCGCAGTAGGCCGGCCACGTCCCGGCCAGACCCAGGGGCCGCCCCCGTGGGAGGACGGACCCCCGAGGGAGGACAGACTGGACGAGGGGGACAGGACCCCTGCAGGAGGATGGTGGGCAGGGCCAGCGGGGGCAGCGGGGGCGAGGCTGACAGGACACTCACCGAGAGGAGCTTCCAGGTGATGGGACGGACCGGCTTCGGGATCCCGGACCAGCTCAGCCGCCGCAGCTCCTCTGTGGGCGGGGAGAGACGGGAGAGAGGGTTACACACAGTGAGCAGCTCCCCCGAGCGGGCGTCCCCCCCGGGGCCCCGGGGCAGGGGGCCCCCCCCCGCAGACGAGCCCAGAGGAGCCTGCAGGGCAGAAACCCCAGACGCCGGCGTCCTCGGCACCCGAGAGGAGTCCCCCCGCGCCCCAACAGCGCTGAGATCTCAACGTCACCCGTCCCCCTGCGACTCCCAGGTCACGTCTGCGCCTGCTCCCCAGGCGTCCCCAGCACCACCCGGGGCAGGCGAGCTCCCCGGGGGCCGGCCGCCTCCCGAGGCTCCCTCCTCAGCCCCACTCCCTTCTCTGCTCCTCTCTGTCCCCCCTCAACGCCTCTTCCCCGACTTAGCCCCTGCACGAGGTTCCCCCCTTCCACTCTGCCGTGCGTGGTGGACCCGCGCGCGCAAACGCCCGGAAGAGGCACGTCTGCGGGGGCGGAAGGCAGGCCGTGGCCGCCCAGGGCTGGGAGGGCGGGGCCAGGGTTTCCCCTCGAGGACCAAGGGCCCCTGCGTGGAGTCACTCAGCTCCACCACAAACACACCGACAGCCACCGGGTCGCAGCCTTCAGTGGCCGAGCCCACCGACGCAGAAGTCCCAGAGTCTCGGATAAGGAGTCTCTAGACGCCACGTATATCCCCCCGGCTGCCCCCCGGAAGGCGGGTCTGGGACGGGCTCCTGGCTGCGTTGCCCCCCGACGCCGTCAAGCCGCAGCCGCTGTCGCGTGGCGTTTAATAAAGGACAGGTGGCTGCACGTTAGAACTCTAAGTCCTTTCGCGCCGAGGAGAGGCTTGACTTCGCTTCTGTGCTTCCCGGAGGACCCGCTGGAGACAGATCCTGGCCGCCGCCAGTTCCCGAGCCGAAAAGCACACACACACCTGCGCTGGGACTCAGCCCCGCCCCCTCGGGGAGGTGGGGCAGTGGGGCGGCCTCAGAGAGCAGCACCTGGCAGCAGGTCGCTCCATTCCCGGGCGGCGTCGGCGACGAGGCGGGGCGGCAGGCACGGCCCCTCTGACGCTGCGATGCTCCGGGGTCAGCGGGGACAGCTCCCCCAGCGGCCGCTGGAAGAGCTTTCCGCCACAGCCGCGTGTCTGGCCAGGACCCTGAGGGTGACCCCACCCCTTCCGGTTCCCTGTCCCCACGCACTGGCTCCCTGGCCCACACCCCTCCCCCTGGAGGAGCCCCCGGACGCCACCCGTGGCTGAGGGAGCTGCAGAGGAGGAGCTGGACACGGCCCGGAGAAGGCCCGAGGACGGGCTCGTCGGGGATGGGCTGGGTCACTCCCAGCCGAGCTGCAGTGCGACGGCGAAGGCAAGGCAGCATGGCGCATGGCCTCCCACGTGAGCGCCCAGAGGAGGCTCGAGGGAGACACCCAGGGACGGGGCCAGCTGACCACAAGCCGCTGCTGGCCCCCGGTCCGACCGGCTGCGTCGTGCCAGAGCCTCCACCCGGGGTGGGGGGGGGCGACTCCCCATCCACTGCTGGCCCCCGACCCGACCCGACCCAGGGGCCCTGCCCTGCCTCCCCGCCTGCGCCCACGCCGCCTCCCCACACCGCGGCGCTCACCCCTTCCTTCCCCGGCGCCCACGCCCGCTCCTGCCAGCACAAGCTGCACCCGGGCTCGGTCAGTCTGCACCACGCCCAGGGCCCCCCAAGCACAGGGCGGCACCCGCACCCCGGCCTCACGGCCCTGCAGGCCAGGTGACGAGAGGGAACCGGCGGCAGCAGCAACCCCCCACCTATGAAGTGACAAGCACGCGGCACAGGCTCCGTGGGTTTGCGGGAGTCCAGCCCGCGCTCCGCGCAGGCAGGGGCGCCCACACGCCACCCTGCGCCAGGGGGACAGCGGGGCGTAACTGGGAACCGTGCCAGGGCCCCGCGGGGGCACGAGGGGGCGGGCCTCCCGGGCCCCCGACAGCACAGCCCAGCACACGGGTGGGGAGGACACACTGTGCCGGGCGAGGAGGGGGCCGGGGCCGTCGCCGGCTGCGATTCACCCGCCGCGCCAGCACCGCGCTGTCCCGCCGCGCCGGCCGGGTCTTCCACGTTCTAGCGCCTGTTTCCGTGTGCGGCTAGCAGTCAGCAGCCTGAGCAGCGGGCTCCTGAGTCTGGTGCAGCGCGGGCTGAGCGAGCAATTAGGAGTCCGGTTTCGGGGACGTTAAACGCCGGGGTCTGATCTCTGGCCCGGGAGCGGCAGGCGGCCGCTCCCGTCAAGCGAGAGCCGCCGGCGTTTGATCCCCTCCTGCCTGTGCCGCCGGGAAGGGGGAGCCGGGGGAGCAGCCGGAGCCACTTCAATGGGCGGCAGAGATGACACGGGTCTCCGCCGGGCGGCCCGACAGAGGCGGAGAGGAGGATGGAGCACAGGGCGCGGGGACAGTCTGGTCTGACAGGGCGAGGGCGGGAGCAGCTGCGGCAACAAGCTCACACAGGCACAAAGGGGCACGGGCTCGACGGTGACCCCCGCTGCACTCTGGGTAGAAGCGGTTCGCGCCTTCTACCCAGCAGAACGGGACGTGGAACGGGGCAGCCCGAGTGGCGCGGGAGGAGAGGCCGCCAGGCCCAGGCCGGGCCGGGGACGTCTCCCCGGGGGCCAGTCTCCCGCCCCGCCCCCTGGGGGCAGTTCCCAGGCCCCTTTCCCAGAGGAGGGCCTGAGACCCAGTCTGGGGCCCTCCGTCCACGCCTCGTGCACAGGCCTGAGCTCAGGCCCGGCGGCCAGGGCGCCGCGCCCGGTGACCACCGCCCACAGCAGCAGCGACGCCCCCAGGACCGCTCTCACTGCGAGTCGCAGCAGCTCTGGGGGGCCGACCCCGCCGTGGGGAAGCACACGCCACCACACGCCACGTACACGAGCCGTGCAGACGGGCGGAGGAGCACCGGGCGCCCTGCCCGGCGGACCTGGCTGCCACACCCCGCGGCGGACAACCCCGGCCCTCGTCCCCTGACAGCTGCCTATCTGGGAAGCGCCTCGGCGTCAGCCGCAGCACCCCCTCCCTCCCCGGGCCGGCACCCCCGCCCCCCTGAGCCCCCAGGGACACCCTGCCGGCCCGCCCTGTGGCGGCGGCGGCTGCAGTGTCGCCGCAGCGAGGCACCCGGTCCTCCAGGAAGCCTGGACACCGGCGGCCCCGCGCGCCCACCCCCCTCCCGGCCCCCCCAGCGCAGGAGCCCGGGACGCCGAGCACAATGGTTCCGGGGCGCTCGACAACTTCTGCGCCCGCATCACTCATCCCGCGGCACGAAACTGTTATTTCACCGAGATTACTGTAAATCGCTACACGGAGAGCTGGCTCGCACGAACAATTAAATGATAGATATGATAAACTAGATTTATAAGCTTTGTGTTCCCGAGACGTAAATTCCTTGAGTGATGGAGCCCGGCGGAGCCGGAGGACTCCTCCCCGGCGCCGGGCCCGCGGGCCGGCAGCTCCCCCGTCAGCCCCGGACGGGAACTGGCTGCGAGCACAAACGCGAAACAGGAGGCCTAATATCGCCATGGCAACCGCAGCAACTTGTTTCGAAAATGAATAATAGCTCTGTTAGGTGCTTCATTAAAATTTCCTCAACCGCAGACGGCCCTGCGTCTCCTGAACGGAACAAAGGCGCACTCGGGGCCCACGCAGGAGACTGGACACGACGCCAGGCCCGCCGGCGCCCGGCGCCGACACCCGCCTGCAGGAGGACGGCGCCCAGTCCGCTGCCCGAGGAGCCTCCTCGCCCCTGCCCCGCTCTCCAGAGGCACATCCATCACCCAGGGAGCCGGTGGGGGGGGGGGTGACACACTGTGTCCCCAGGGCAGCCTGGGGCCCGCCGCCCCCCAAGCCGGGCTCCCCTCCTCCTCTCCACCAGGGACCCTGTGAGGGCCACCACCTGCCACCTCACTCAGACGGACCGTCACCCCTGTGACTGCCTGAGGACCCCACGGGGCCCCGGCGGGACCACCAGCTGCCGCAGAGCCCTTCCTCCCAGCTGTGCCCCCGTCCCGAGGTCCCCCAGCCCCCACAAGCACCGCCAGCCCCGGCCAGTCCGGCCTCCACGCCCACCCTCTGCAGCGGGTCCTCCCCGGCGACCCCCTGGCGGTCGCATGCCCACCACAGGCCCCTTCTCGGGTGCCACGCCCGCACCCACTCGGCCCAGCCCGGGTGTGTGTGAGGACACCAGCGGGCACGCGGGTGGGCACACGGGCTGCCCGGAGGCGCCACAGAGGCACACGGCGACCGCCGCGAAGCTGGCGACCGGCCCGGCGGAGGCACAGTGTGCTGCCCAGTTTCCTGATCTCAGCGGTGGCAACCGCGCAGACCACGGCAGGGCAGGCCCGGGGGACACTCCTCCGTCACTGTCCTCACCCCGGCCCCTCCGGTGGCCCCGGGAGAGAAGCGCGGGCCGCCGTGCGACGGGGCGGTGCCCATCGCTGGGCCCCGCCTGCCTCCCTGCAGCGCCACAAGGGGCAGAGTCCTCAAGCCCACACCGGTCAGAACACACGCCCCAACACCGGCCCAGAGAAACGGGCGCCGAATACCAACCGCACAGACACAGACGGCGCCCAGCACACGGGGAAAGAAAACCCGGCCCAGCCTCAAACACGGGCGTGTGGGCACCAGGATGTTTGAGGCAGCGTGGGGGACGTCAACCGCGGAGCAAGAGGGGTGGCCGAATACGACGAGGGACACCCCCCGACCAGGGACACCCCCCCGACAAAGGACACGGCGCGGTCACGGAGCGCCCGCGGGCGGAAGAACGTTCAACCGCAGGAGAGGGCCCGCGACTCGCTGCTCGACGGAGAAAGAACGCCGAAGTGTCTCTCGGCCCAGACGAGCTCCTGTTTCAGAAATGACTTTTCATATTGCATATTTAATATGTGAGGACGGTTTTTATTTGAAACAACTCGCTGTAATCTCTTCTGGCAAGGAGGTGTTACATAATTCATCGCAACGGAGAAAACAAATTTCTCCGCATCTCTGCTCCGCTCCCAGTGTCTCGGGGGAGAGCGCCGAGGGGTGGGGCCGAGGCCCTGCTGGCTCTTCTGTGTGCTGGGGGGCGGGGGGAGGGGGCCTGCTCTGAGCAGTCAGGTAACCGAGGGGGGCGGGGCGCCGCACCCACCACCACCCACCACCATAGCTGGGACGGGACCAGAGAGCGGACCCCACAGAAGAAAGGCCCCTGCAAGAGATTCCTGGTGACGGGGAAAAAACGTTTCTTTTGGAACTTGCACGTTCAGCGGACGACTCAATCATGCACACGACTATCAAGCTGACCCCCCGAGGCCCCCCGTCCCCCACGAGGCCTGCTAGGCCGCACTCACTCCAACGACGTGTTTTAAGGCAAAACGGAGGCAGAAGCAGCGAGCTCCCCGAGGAGGTCGGCACGGGGAGAAAGGGGCGCTGTGCCAGCCAAGTGGGTCCCCGGGGTCTCTCCTTCCGGCCAGCTGAGGCCCGCCCCCCAACCTCCAGCCCCTCCCCGCACGGCCGGTGTCCCCTCCCACAGCTCTCAGTCCCGCCCGCGTCCAGTCCTGCCCTTTCTCCCCCCATCTGTTGTGTCTTGGAGGGTGGACCCATTCCCAAGGCCCAGCCCCAGCCCTCAGGGCCCCCGTGGACAGCCCTTCCCCCACAGCACCTCTGGTCACCAGCAGGTCCACCTCTGGAGGCTCAGAACACTCGCCGCACGAGCCCCCCACGCTCTCCATCTCCTGTGCCACCCCCCGCCCCCAGCCACCTGACACAGAGCACCTCTGAACAGAGAGGAGAGCTGGAGTGTTGTTATGCAAGCCCTCAGGGGCCACTCGAGTTTTTAAACACTGCATAATGTAGCTTTTTCAATGAAAAAAACCCAGTAAACAAAAGCGGAACTGGGCATCACCCGCCCCCAACCTTCACGTGAGAAGCCCCCCTGCCCCCCACCGGCCCCCCAGCCCCGAGCACCGAGGGGCGTTTCCCCTAGTGCCACTCACACTGCGTTTCTGACACCATTAGCCACGCCGCGACTTTGATTAAGCATATAAATTAAGTGTTGATTCAGACAGATATACAGTTTTAATAACAATTTTAAGTAAAGATCGTTCTGAAAACACACAGCCATTAGGAGTGATGGTCACGAAGACTGGAGACACGGGAGAGGCTCACGACGTAACGCTGGCTGGGGAACCACGAGGCACAAGTCACACCCACGTCCGCGCCGCCTCTGTGAAAACTCGCTGTGGGGGTCCCGGGGGCTGGCAGGGGTGGGGCACACCTCGCCAGCACGGCCGCCCACCCACCGGGTGCCGGGCGCACTGCGGCGCCACCTCATGCGCTTCCGGGGCAACCCGGAGGCGAGCACCGCGACCCCACTCACACGCGAGGCAGCTGACGCCGAACGATTGAAAACCAAAACCAAGGCCACTCTGCTAGCGAACGGCGACGCGTGGCCGCGCCCAAAGGGACCCAAAGCCCACCCTCTTGTCCCCGCCCCGCGCCCGTCCCCAACACGCTGAGACTTGCGGTGGCAGGGTGACTGGCGACTGTGGTTTCCCACCCGCTACCTATCACGTGGGGATTCTTCTGGAACTACATGGGTGAGGTGACACGTGGAGGAGGATGGGTTTAAAAGATATCCTCAGCCCCGGCTGGTGTGTCTCCGTGGACGGAGCGCAGGCCTGAGAACCAAAGGGCTGCAGGTTCGATTCCCAGTCAGGGCACGTGCCTGGTTGCGGGCCAGGTTCCCCAGTAGGGGGCGCACGAGAGGCAACCACACACTGATGTTTCTCTCCCTGTCTGTCTCCCTCCCTTCCCCTCTCTAAAAATAAATAACTTTTTTTTTAAAGATATCCTTATCTCACTTTTCAGAGCATGTTGTAATGACAAAACGACACTCATTTTTTAAGCATTCGAGGCAAATGTGAATGAACTTTTCCCTTTAGGACCAAGTTAAACACACACTGCGATTTCTCCGGAAAGCTCTCACTCGGTGTCAGTATCCCAGGAGTCGGCTCAAAACCAAAGCCAAGGCCTCTCCTGGCACCGCGTCGGCAGTCCCGGTGCCTCGGGGCAACGGTGACGCCCGGGCGCCCTCCACTCCCTACGCGATCCAGCGTCCTCTTCCCTCTCGGCAGCCGGGGGGACGCTTCCCCCGACCTCGGGAACCGCATTCCCACGGCCCACGGCCCGTGCGCAGTACTGCCCACCGGACTCCTCCCCACCCCCACGCCCGCCCTGCGGCTCCAGTCCCCGGAAGCCCCCCCCACCCCCGCTGTCCCGCCCTCGCCAGCGTGGTCCGTCCTCACCGCACCCCCACAGGCAGACCCTCGCGTCCCCGCACGGGGCACAGCAGCACGAGAGAGCGGCGAGGCTGCAACCGGCGGCCGGCAGGGCGAGGGGCAGGGCCTCAGCGGGGACGGGGACGGGGACGGGGACGGGGACGGCGGTCAGCGCGTGAACTCGGTGCCGGCCGGGCGCGCCCCGGCTCTGCCGCCGCTGTGACCGTGCGGAGAGAACGTCCGGTCCTCGGAGGCACCCAGCGGCACGGCCGGGGGCAGGGGACAGGCCGGGGACGAGGGCACACAGGGCGTGCGCGGCACAGGCGGGGGACGGAGGTGCGCAGGCGCAGCGAGGGTGAGTCTGGGCGGACGGCCCGCTCCCACCGCTCCCCTGGGAGCCCCGGGCTGCGTCAGAATCCGAAGGTTCGGGCCACGCGTGCCCGGGCCACCCGCGGGCACAGGCACCTGGGACGAGCCGGGGAGGGGCTGGGCGGTGTGGGGGAGAAGGGACCCCGGTGCCGGAGCAGCACCTCACAGCTGCAGGGCCGCCCTGTGCTGCCCCCGAGGGAGGGGCTCTGCCACGTCCACGGGCCTCGTGCGCCACCTGCTGGCTGAGCAGGGCGCTGCCGGCCCCGGACACCCAGCCCCCAGAGCTCCCCTCTGGCACTGCCTCCCCCCAGCCCCGCCCGACCTGTGAGGGCGTCGGCAGCCACCCTGGACGCTGCAGTGCCCAGCGGAATGCCCCTCACGGCGTGCACGCCACAGAGAGGAGACTCGTAGCTGCAGGCCCTCGGGCCCGTGCGGCGCCCCAGCAGACACACCCGAGCTGGTGCCCCCGAGCGTCCCCACGGGTCTCGTGGCCCATGGGCTCCACAGCGGCGCCTGCGGGCAGCACCCACAGCCTGCAGCACCCACAGCCCGCCGCCCTCCAGCCCACTGGGAGACCCCGGCTAGAGGGGCATGCTTGGCAGCGGCCTGCCAGTCCGCAGAGCTGTGTCGGCGTGCACCGAACAGCGAGCCGTCCGCCTGCCCGGCCGCACCGGCTCGCCCAGGGCGGCTCTGCGAAGCCAGGAGGGCACCGCCAGGGCCCCGGGAAGGAGGAGCAGGAGCTACGCGGTCCGACGGCGTTGGAAGCACATTGACACGACCCGTCTGAACGGGAACCTCCCCAGGGAAGACAGGCAGGAAAGGGCCACAGACAGCCCTCCACCCCCGGCACTTACCCAGGTCGGTGTTGGGGCCGGCGAGCAGCTGCCTGAACTTGTCCAGCCGGGAGGCCTCCCTCTCACTCAGCGCCGAGCTGCTGAGGGTGCTGGGGTCGCACGGCCCGCCTGGTGCGGCCATCGGGGAGTGGGGGAGGGACTGGGACCGCTGCAGCGGGACGGTGCTGCCGGCACCTTCTGCAGAGGGAGAGGGAACGGGGTGAGGGCGGCCGCACGGCCTCCGGACGGCCATGCTCCCCACGGGGGGCCGCGCCGGCCCTGGCTCCCCGAGTGAGCGGCGCGGCCCTGGCTTCGGGGGCAGTAAAGTGAAACGCGCCAACACCTGTGATGGCCACCCTCCCTTCTACCAGCGGGGTGTCATTCACCAGTGACACGGACACGCCCCAGGTAAAAGCAGGACGGTGACAGCCAAGTGACTGCAGACCACCTCCAGGCTGGGCAGCGGCGGGGGTGGCCCTGTCAGGCCTGCCGGAGTGGGGCTGGGAGGAGGGTCCTGAGTGGGTCGGAGGAAAGCCCCGGTGGGCGCCGTGATGGGAGCGCAGTGCAGGAAGGCGCCGTGGACAGAGGCGCAGGCCCGGGCCCGCCAGGGACCAGGACGTGGCGAGGCCCAAACCCACCGTCCCCAGAGCCCAAGACCCCAACGCCTGACTGAGCCCCCCCAACACCCCCGAGCTCCACGGGGAAGCAGAGAAAACCAAACCCCACCGCAGGGCGGGGGCAGGGGTGGGGGCCGAGTGCCCACTTGCCCAGCCCTCGCCCCGGGCCCGGGGTCAGCAGCCCAGGACTGGGGACAGCCCAGGGGAAGGGCCGAAGGCTCCCAGGTCACTGGACAAAGAGCCACCAGGACCCACAAAAGACCCCACAGCAAGAGGCCCAGGGCTAAACCCCATGGAGCCGTCCCACCTTCAAACTGAAATTTAAAATGGAGTGAAAAATAAACTCCCAGAAACGAGAAGGAACAAACCCCACGGAGGAAGTGGGCCCCCACCCACGGGTGGCAGCTGCTGCTGGGCGGCAGGCGGACAGCACCCGCTCCTGCCTCCCCAGCTCATTACACCGACAGGGGCCCTTGGACACGAGACCACAGCCTCCGGGCAGAGTCTGCCCCAGACCAGCCTCCCAAAACGCCTGCAGAAGTGGGCCCAGAGGAGAGAGCAGTGCCGCCCCTTCCCCCGGCTCTGGCTCCTCCCCCCCCCCCCGTAGCACCCACGGGCGGCCACGCCGCAGGCCTCCACAGGAAGGGCGGCCACGCTGGGTTTCGGAACCGAACCTGCCGGACGTCATTTCTGTCGTCGTAGCGACCACCCCGGAGTCGCCACCATACCACGGAAGGACCCGCTCGCCCTTGAGCAGAGCACACGCCCGGGCCCCTCTAAGGTGGGGTAGCAGATCGGGGAGGGCAGCACCGTCCCCGGGGGAACAGGGAGAGCGGGGGCCGGGTCTCCCCGTCCCTGTGGGTGGGTAGCACGGGGACATCCACGCCGCCCCCCTCTGCTCCCCGCCACAGGAGGCCCATGAGGAGCCGGCCGCCTGGGCCCGGGGGGGGAGGGGGGGTCCTCCCGAGAGCTCTCGGTGCCGGTGCTCAGTCCCAGACTCCAGCCCCCGGAGAGGAGCACGGTGGCTCCTCCCGCCTGGGAAGGCCCGGGGCCACCGGGGTGAGGGCCCTCAGGGCCCTCAGGGTCGTCAGGGCGGGGCCACGCCGTCCCCAGCAGAGGGGCCGTCTCCCTCTGCGAACCGCACCCAGCCCGAGTGCCCGCCCACCTGCGGGACAGGCCGTGTGGCTCTCGCTGACGGACTTCACCAGCCGCAGGTCCCCTCCGGGGACGGGCGGGGGCTCCTGCCGCTTGAGCTGCTCCTGCCGCTGGCTGTGGCTGCGCAGCACGCGGCGGGCCGTCTCCATGACCACCTCGGAGTCCAGGCTCTCGGCCGCCATGGCCAGCAGCCCGTCGTCATCCTCGCCGGCGTCCCAGGCGTCGCTGGTGTTGCTCTCGAACTCCTGGAAGGTGCTGACCCTCTTGGCCTTCACGGGCGTGGGGGGCGCCTTGGGCGCGGCCTTGAGCAAGCTGCAAAAAGCACAGGCGGTCTCACCGGGCGGACGCCAGAGGGGGACCCCCGGGGAGAGGAGTGTGGTTTGCGGCGTCACGGGAGCCGGGAGGGCGGGGAGAAAGCGGGCGCGGCTCACCCGGCCGGGAAGGCCCTGGGGACACGGAGGGGAGGGCCCCCCGCCATGCGGCTCCCCCTGGGACAGAGGGCACCCGGCTGACCCCTGACCTCGCCTGGCCAGGACCCGCCTTCTCTCGTCACAGTGTCCCCACCCTCCGCCCGAGGCAGCGCTGGGGGTGGGGGCAGAGACCACCCACGGAGCATGACCTTTGGGGGTACAGACGGGGATACGAGACCCCCGCTGTGCGACTGCAGGCGACATCGGCCGCTCTGTGTCTGTAACTTCTGGGGCAGGGCCACCCTGCCCCCCCCCCGCCCGCCTGCCCCTGGCGGGGAGCCGGACACAGGGCCGAGCAGGCCTCGGGCAGCCGAGCAAGGCGCCGTGCAGAGCGAGGGAGATGAATCCCCTGCATCCAGGCGCCGGGTGAGGCGCGCCAGCAGGGGGCTCCAGCCCCGTGTGCCCTGCACAGGCAGCCCCGCTCCGAGCCGTGGCTCCCACGTCTGTCTATGCACAGGGGGCGCGCCGGACAAGGCCAGCAGTGTCTCCCACCAGCCAGTGCTGGACACACGTGTGCTGACCCAGCAACCACGCCCTCCCCCCCCCCGGAACGCCAGAGGCCGCCAGAGCCGCCGGCCCGGCCCCCCCCCTCGCCGGAGAGCGAGGCTTCACTCACGTGCCGTGTAACAGCGGGTCAAAGGGGGGGTGCTGGGCGCCGTACACGTGCTGGATGCTGTTCAGAAAGAACGGGGAGACACGTTAGCTCCTTCGCAGGCCCCCCCCCGCCCCGGGAGAAAGGCCGGCTGAGAAACCCAGGAGCCTGAGGGGGGCGACTGCCCGTCAGCGGCCCGGGCTGCCCTCGGCCGGTCTGGGCAGATGAATGGCCCCACACAAGCCCACAGCCTGCAAACAAGCAGGCATTCAGCCCTCCCTGCCCGAGAGCGCGCCAGCCTCTGGCACCAGCCGCAGGACCTGCGGGAGCCGCCAGCCACTCGGCAGCGGGGACAGTCCCGGCAGCCTCTGCGCGCGGACGCGGCCACAGGCGGGACAGCACACGGACCCGCGATGCCTGTCAGGAGGCTCCGGCTGCCCCGTTCTGTCTGAAGACGGAGCGCAGAGCGCAGAAAGGACAAACACCACTCTTCAAAGACTTACCGGTTTCGTTCCATAGTCTCACCCTCCCGGAGCACATTTAACCAATGAGAGATGGTAACAAAGTAACCAAGTGGCAGACACCCAGCGAGCGAGCCGCCCACACCCTCCTCCTGGGGATGTCCGGGCGGGGTCTGTGCACGCGGGTCCTCCCTGTCCGATGGGAGAGGCTCGTACGCCCCTGGCCCTCGCTTCCCCGCTTCCTGCCCGGAACACAGATGCGAGGCCTGGGGTTCCACAGCCGCTGTGCCACCGGGAGAAACGTGCGGGAGGGCTACGGCACCCAAGACGGGGACGGGGTGTGGGCCTCTGGGGACAGCGCCGCGCCGCCCGCCTGGGAACCGCCCCCAGACACCACGCAGGGAGCAGGCCAGCCCCCGAGGGCAGCGACCGCGCACACGGCCACGGACCGTCCAGCGTGCGGACGACCTGCCTGCTGCCCTCCGCCGGCGCGGATGGACGCCCTCCGGTGTCACCTGGCGACGACACATCAGGTCTGCTTCCCGGAGCCGTTCCTGCTCCTCAGCTCACCGGAGCCGCCTCTTCACTCCGCACACACTCCCCGGGGTGCCCAGGACAGACGCCGCGCGCCCACGCCGACACCGGCGCGGCAGCGTCCACGCAGGGGTATCAGTGAGGCCAGAGGAGCGGAGGCAGCCCACTGCCACCAGCAGGCACACGGGCAAACAGTGCCTGCCCCCCCCCACACACACACACACATTACGGGTCCGACGCAGCCGCCAAACGAAGAGCCGACACACGCCGAACAGGACCCGCCCCGGCTGCTGCGTGCGACGTGCGAGAAGCCGGCCACGCTTTCATCCACGTGAGACGTCCCAGAACTGACGCATTGCAGGGGCCGAGAGTAGACGGGCGCTGCCTGCCGAGGGGAGGGGCGGGGAGCACAGAGTCCCCCCCCCAAGGGGAGGACGAACAAGGGGAGCTCCCCTCTCAAGGGGAGCTCGAGAACCGGGGGGAGGGGGACCCGGCCTCGGGGCGCACACACAGGAGTGTATCCCCGAACCCACACTTTGAATGAGTAAAGGGTGCTGCATGTGACTTTAAAAGGATGGATGGCATGTGAGTCTCAACACAGATGTGAGTTTTCTTTAAAGACGATAATAGAGCTTCTACTTGTTTCTTTTGGGGTCTCTCCTGGACCCCGCCCGGTGCTCCGAGGAAGCCCAGACCGGCCGCATCGCCTGCCCCGTGTGCGAGACGCACAGGTGGGCTGAGGTCCCCCGCCACACACAAACAGGAGGGGGCCAGCCCTGTTCTCTCGGGGTCCCCGGCTCCCAGACGCCCAGGGGTGCCCCGCACACCACGGGGCAGACACGCCACGCCCGCTGTCAGGTCTGAACTCCTGCTGCACGGAGACCATGAGAGTTTTTCTTAGCAAAAAAAAATGTATATATATACACACACACACACCCATATACAAATGTATATGCGTATATACATATGTATATATATACACATAAACAGCTTGCCTAGATCAAGCACAACCCATCAGTTATGGTCCCTTTCCGGAAACTTCAAGGAGGCATCCCTGACCTTGGTAGGGGTTCAGAAAGAACGGGGAGACACGTTAGCTCCTTCGCAGGCCCCCCCCCCGCCCCGGGAGAAAGGCCGGCTGAGAAACCCAGGAGCCTGAGGGGGGCGACTGCCCGTCAGCGGCCCGGGCTGCCCTCGGCCGGTCTGGGCAGATGAATGGCCCCACACAAGCCCACAGCCTGCAAACAAGCAGGCATTCAGCCCTCCCTGCCCGAGAGCGCGCCAGCCTCTGGCACCAGCCGCAGGACCTGCGGGAGCCGCCGGCCACTCGGCAGCGGGGACAGTCCCGGCAGCCTCTGCGCGCGGACGCGGCCACAGGCGGGACAGCACACGGACCCGCGATGCCTGGGTCCCTTCCAGTGTTAGGGATCAAAAGGCCTGGGTTCAAGTCCAACCCCAGCAGCCGGGAGCCGGCCCAGCATTAACCACGTCCCTTCTCTGAGCAGACGCCGCCCCGCCCGGGAGCGGGAATGAGAACGCGCAGGCAACGAGGGGGCTGCGCGCACACGCACGCCTGCGGTCTGAACCCCGCACAGCGGCCCGCAGGCAGCGCCCACCAGGGGGGCGCCCACCCCACCCCCTCCAGGACCCGCCTCCCGCAGGGCGTCTGGACGCTCTGACGGCTGCTCGCCCGGGGGCAGGGGCACCCGGTCCGCGGCCGCCGCGTCTGCGCGTTGCGCCCCCCAGCGGCCGCCGCACTGTCACGGGCTGCGGGCCCCGCTCCTGCGCGGCGCCGACTCGTCAGTTCTCCCCGGGCACGCACGCCGCTCGCTTAGGGCGCGGGAAACGCTCCCACGAAGTTCAACCTCAGACGAAAACGAGCCTCGTTCTGTCTTATTAAAATTTCATTTCTACTCGGTCTTGCCAGCTAAAAACAGAAACAGGTTTGAGGCTGAAGCCATTTTAGGAAAATCACTGGCAACCACCCCGTTTCAGGTCACGAACCCTGCCTTTTGAAGGCACGCCACCCAATAAACGCTCACCAACTCTCGCTGCTTTAAAGCACTGCGGCGCCTCGTCATGTCACAGAGCGGCCCGGGACGCCTCCTGAGCAGGGGGTTCACACGGGTCCGCGTGGAAAACGACGGAACAGTGAGTGAGTCACACCCACGCCTGACCCCTCTTTCTGCGCCAGCAGCTCGGACACCGGCGTCTGTCCCGCCCCGAGTGCACGTGGGGACAGGGGTGCCAGCGTCTGCAGTCGGTCTGCGGAGCACCTGGGCGTCCTTCAGGAACCGAGTGACGAACCAATGAATGGGACAGGGTCACGTGACGGACTGTGGCCCAGAGGAGCCACGGCTGAGCCTCGGCTACGGGCATCAGGGCAGGTGAGTCCCGGGGCCGGTGCACTGTGCGCGGAGAAGTGCACGTTCCCAGGACAGTAACTGCAGCTCCGGAGTGGGCGTCTGCAGCACCACCGCCACGCAGCGGATAGTGCCACGCCACGCCGCCCGTGGCGCAGTCCGCCCCACGGAGCCGCCGCAGAAACAGGCGGCCCCTCAGGCCCCAAGCCGGTCCCTGGAGGTCCCAGCGGCGCGGTGCGCCCTGAGCACTGGCCCCCCGGAAGGAGGACGGGCCGGGCTGCCCGTCACAGTGCTCACGGCCCCTGGGCCCGCAGAGACGCAGGCGATTGCCGAGCCACAAGGCCAGCTGACCATGGCCATCCCTCCACACATGACTCGGGCATGAGCACGTTCACAGTGAGCCTTTTCCTCACACAGAAAAGCCCCGTGGGCACGCACGGACACGGACACGGAGAGCGGGCTGGCGGCCACCAGCAGCCCGGGGCAGGGAAGTGGGTGGGGGACGGGTGGGGACACAGTGAGCCCGAGGGGCAGCGTGCAGACGGCGACTGCAGCGGATGACCCTGTGCAGCGTGCTGGGACGCCGCCGACGGTAAATCTCGTGTAAGTTCCCGTCGCGAGAAAAGCGAGTTTGCAGCCACGCGTGGCGGCAGCCGCTGCCGCTCCACGACAGCGAATCCCTGCGCCGGGCACCCGGAACCCTCGCAGCGCCGCGCCGCCTGCTAGTCACGCCTCGTGAAGGAGCAAGGAGTTCACTGCAGAAAACCTAGAAAACCCGCACGAGCGAAGGGTGGCTCTGAATTTAACGCGGAGGAGCACAACCCCGCCAGCATGGCAGCAGCTGCCACCAGCCCCACACCCGGCTTCCCGCACCCCTTCACTGCTGAACCCCCTTCCGCTCCCGGTCCTTGCAGCCTGCGGGGGGGCCTCCTCTGACCACCACCCCCAGATCCGAGACCTCAAGCCTGCCACCCCCCCACTAGGGGGCGGCACCACTGCCCCCACCGCCGGCATCGGCCGCACGCGCACCACCTCCCGCTGCCGGGTGCACGCCCCAAACACCGCGCCTCACACCTACTGTCCACGTCCAGCTGGACAATGACATCCCCGCCAGTCACCCCGGAAGGGCACGACAGGCCGGCCACCTCGTCACACAGAGGCCCCCCGGGCCTGCTGCTGTCCCCGCTGCCTTGCCTCCTGTGGCGTTCACGGGTTCCCAGAAAAGGTGCCACTCCAGTCTCCGCCCCCCGCCTTCCAAGGCCATCGTCCCAGGCCTGTGTGTCTGTGTCCAAACTCTCCTCTTCTTATCAGGACACCAGCTGCCCAGGCTGGTGTGACTCTGGACTGAGCACCAGCCTGCGAATCAAAGGGTCGCTGGTTCGATTCCCACTCAGGGCACAAACCTGGGTTGTGGGCCAGGTCCCCAGCAGGGGGCGCATGAGAGGCAACCACACGAGGATGTTTCTCTCCCTCTCTTTCTCCCTCCCCCTCTGTCTAAAAATAAATAATAAGATCTTAAAAAAAAAAAAAGGGACACCAGTCATTGGACCAGGGCCCGCCCTAACCCAGTGTGACCCCATCCTAGCCTGATCACATCTGCAAAGACCCCTTTTCCAAACAGGGTCACACACATGGGTCCTTGAATCTGGGGAGCACAGGACTGAACTCAAGCCAAAGAGAAATCACCAAGAGACACAGTCGCCGACCCAAAGGTCCATCCACCGTCACAGCCACACACAGGACCGCGGCTACCCGTGCCTCTCTACCAGCCGCTAGGAAGCGGTTTCTTTAGACCCAGGCAGAACTGAACCTGGAGACCCAAAACCAGCACACAAGTCCCAGTGCCCCGCGGCACCTGCTCCCAAGTCCTTGCTCTGGAGCGCTGGTCACTGCTGCCACTCGGACCTCCCGGTCTCTGCCACTCCTGAACTCCCACGGCTCCCTGCACCCCAGCCCTGGTTTGATTGGAAGGTCTTCCTGTTCTTCAATCGAGTGCAGTCCTACAGCCGGAAAGAGGGCGACCCCGCCCCCAAAGCCACTGCGTCTGAGCTGACAGCCACTCCCCCCTGCGCATCCCACCTCACGCGGCACACTCGCCGCTCCTGCCCGGACAGTGACCCGCTTACAGTTCCGCAACGGAGCGGCGGGGCTCCCTACGGGGCTGTGCTCCTGAGTGACCCTGCCTGCACTTAACTGTGCTGGGATGCCGCCGTCCGTAACACTCGGCATCGCAGACTGAAGTTTCTAAGGAGAACAGTCTGTGTCCAGAAATCGGGGAGTCCGCTCAGGGCCCCTCTGTTTCCACCAGCAGCTGGCTCCACCCCGAGAGGCTCCGCCGGGCTCCGTCCCCGCCTCCCCCAGGGCCGCGGCCGGCCGGGCGGGTTCGGTGACACGGCGATCGGACGAGGACTTTGGAGCTGCACGGCGTCCAGCGGCACCCAGGTCGCCGCGGGCACTTGTTTCTTGTTTTGTTTTATTCTATTTTTATTTGCTTCCTGCTGCCGATCAAGATAGCAGTGGGTCTGGAGGCCAGAAGGGGGGACTCGGAAACTCAGGGGAGCCTCCCACGGCCGGCCTTCCTTCCTCCGGGCAAGGCGGCGGCGGCGGACACGGGGACCAGGCCAGTCAAGTGGGTCAGAACGACCACGCCCCGGGCACAAGCCGATCCCGACTCCGCCAGACTCCGCGGCTCCACCGAGTCGGTGCCTTCCAGCACCGCTCCCCGCCCCCAACCCCGGGCGCCCCGGGAAGCGCGGAAGAGCCCGCGGAGGCTCGGGACCGACTCGCCGGCCGCTGCGCCCCCGCCTTCCAGCCTCGCTCCGACCGAGGGGCCGCTGTCACGCCCCAGACCCCACGCTCCGACCCCAGTCCCCTCCCACCCCCGAGCAGCGTCCTCGGAGACCAAGCCAGCCCGCCCCAGGCCCCGGCTGGACCCGCAGCCCAGCCCGCCGTCGCCCCACCTGACCCCTGACCCCTGACCCCGACCTGGAGCGCCCCGTCCCACCTACCTGCCCGGGACCTTGCTGTTGCTGCGCTTCCAGAACTGCTTCCTGGCCCCGTCGCTGGCCATGGCTCCTCCGCATCCCTCAGACCGACGGCCCTGACACCCCGAGTGCTGCCGGACCGCCCCCGCGGCTCTGTCCCGTGCCCCAGGGGACCCCCTCAGCCGTCCCGGGACGCTCCAGCGTAGAGCCTAGAGGCTCTTCCGCCTCCCTCCGGAAGTTGTGCCTCCGCGCACCCGGAAGTCCCGCCTCCGTCCAAGCCGTGCGAGAGGCCGGAGCGGACTCCCAACGCTATGAAAGGGCGCCGCCCGGCGGCACGGCGGAGGAAGTGCAGTGGCCGGCGGGGTCTTCATAGGGACAGGGGTCCCGACCCGAGGGCCGGGCGACGCTGCGGGCGGTGGTGGAGGCTCTGTCCGCCGCCTGCTTGAGGGAAGGGGGAGTGGGGTCAGGCCCGACATCAGCTGAGCAGCAGGGGCGCCTGAGACGTGAGGACTCCCCGCCCGTGCAGGGCCGTGCGCGTACGTGCGGTGCGTGCCAGCAGAGGATGTCAAAGGCTCGGCACCCAAAAAAGAACATGCAAGTATCGCTTTTTATACCGATGACACGTTGAAGCACTGTGTTCGGCACATTCGGCTCAGTAAAGCATATTGCTAAAATTATTTGCACGTCTTTTAACCTTTTCTTTTTAACGGGGCCACCAAACATGGTTCAGTATACAGTTTGCATTAAACTTCTTCAGCCCTGTCGTAGAGACTGAGGCGTCGGGGACCGGCCCGTCCGGCTGGGTCCGCGGCAGAACCTTCTGGGGCTCCGAGGCACCTCTCGGACGGGTCTCTTTTCAAAGAAGGACTTGGTTACGCTCTCTAGTTCAAGTCTCCCCGGCCTCCCCCCACCCCATGCCGTGCTGGTGCGTGACACCGACGGAGGGCCTGCCTCGTGCCCTGCACTGCCCTGGACACTCTGCACGGCGGGTCGCCCGCCAGCTGCCCCCCGGTGGACGCTGCCCTGGACCACGCTCATGACCCCGAGCCTTCACCCTGACTGCAACAGCGAGCCTTACCCAGCTCCCTGTGCCCCTCCCTGGGTGTCGGCGGCGCAGAAACTCCACTTCTTTAGCGTGACCTTTTCTCCTTGCTGTCCTGCGGAGTCAAGCTGGCCTCGTCCCCTACTGGGCTCCCCTGCCGCCTCCCCCCCACCCCCACAGCACGTCCACTGCCTTCCTCGGGGAGCCCGTTGCTCGGACAGTGGGGTTCTGGTGAGCCGCAAACAGCCCCAGGAACAAAGCCTTGGGGCTGGTGGCCGCGGAAACAGCGGCCGCGGAAACAGCTTCGGTCAAACTCAGTGTAACATCTGAGCCTCAGCTGTGTCCCGTGAAAGGGGACAGCCCTGCCGCCACGCCCTCAGGAAACCGGACAGATGGCACCGACATCCGGACCTGACACAGGGATCAGCTGCTTTGCCCCACGGCCCCAGCCAATCAGGGGAGCTGGTGCCCCGCCCCCACGGGTCGCTGTGACTAATGGTTTTTCCGTGTCCATCTGGCCCCTAGGAGCCTTCGGGGCAGAGCCCCAGCCCACCTGTGTCTCCGGTTGGCACCACCCTCTTAAATACACCTTTACCTTCTCGGCGGCAAGTTGGGCTTTGATGCGAGTGGGCGAACCAGCCCTTTGGTCCAGGAACAGGCACCTGCCACATTTCCCTGGCTTCCCTTCGACGGCATCTGTCTGCACACAGATCTGGAGAGAATCTGCCGATGGGACCATGCCATCTTCCGCCTCCACGCCCGGCTCGGTGGGCTCCCTGAGTGGGACATGGGTGACCACCACAGGGGCTCTCTGGGGTCCCCTTTTGTCACAGCCACAGACCCTACCCTCTCCAGGGACTTCCTCCCAGGAGTGATCTCAGGGGATCTTTGGTGACTTCCTCCGCCCCCTCAGTAGATCCTTGGGGATCCTCTGAGGCTTAGCCTCATGAACTTTCCCAGGGATCCTGTCCTTACATGACCTCAGGAATCTCCAGAGGCCTCTGACCCAGCCTCGGTGGGTCCTGGGGGACCCCTTCCTAACAGCCTCGGGGAGTCCCCTAGGATCTGATCCCAGCCCCAAGGCCCTCCCAGAAACCCTCCGAGATGGAGTCAGCTGCTAACAGCCTGGGGCTCCCCTACGGGCAGCAGCGGGGACTGCGGGGGCGGGGGTTCCCCCCAGCTCTGTTCCAGGGACTGTGGGAACCGACGCGTGAGGTCGAGCGGGACCGAGACGGCGGAAGTAGGAAGAGCTCACGGAGGACAACTGACCGTGGCTGTGACGGGCTGGAGGGAACGGTACCGTCTCGGGCCCGGTTGCTCGCTGTGACTCATTGTATCTATGGACTCAGGGCAAGGAGTGAGGCTGAGCTGCCGTCGCCCCGGCCCGGGATCCCTCCAGCCACACAGCCGACCCTGACCCCGGAGCAAGAGTCAGCCCGCGTGTTTCCGGCCAGCGCCGCGGGCTGGGAGCCCGGGGCGCAAACCTGAACAAGGGGGTAGGACTCAAACCAGAAATGTCTGTCTCCTAGCAACGAGCGTGCCGTTCCGACTTAACGTCCCCTCCGCCCTCGGTTTCTCGGGTGAGGACGGGAACAGCTCCGGGAGGCGAACCCCGGATTCCGGACTCAGGCTGCAGACTGCGCCCTGCTGCGGGGCTCCCGGAGCCGTAGCTTTTGGTGAGGGCTTGCTTCCCCTCATTCGGGTCCCAGGACAGCGGTGTTTTGTGGCTTCTCTGCGTCTAGATGGGCCCGTGTCAGGCTTACGGGGTCTCAGCGTCGGCAGCAGGACCTCGGTGAGCCAGCCACCACGCCTCGGGTTCCGAAGCTCCACCCTGAGCCTCCGGGTCCTGCAGGCTCGCGGCCGGGGCCCCTAGTAAAGAGGCGACATGAGGTGGCGTTCGTCTCCGAATGCTGCTGTGGCAGATGACCCCAAACTAAGTGGCTGGAACAACCCGAAGCACTTTCTTACCGCTCTGGAAGTCCAAGTCCAAAGTCAGCTTCCCGGGGGTGGCCCAGCTGTGTCCCTCCAGCAGCTCCCGGGAGAGCCTGCCTCCCGGGCTCGCCAGCCCCCGTGGGCCGCCCACCCCCCGTCTTCAGAGCACCAGGCTCCAGCCGCTGCCTCATGCATCGCGCTGGCCCCCTCACTCTGACTCCTCCCGGGACCCTCCAGCGAGGGCCCGCCCCCCGGGGTAGGAGTGCACCCCACGCCAGGGCCCTTCACCTACAAGCTCCCTGCTGCCAGACCCGGTAACATCCGCCGGGGTGGGGCGTGGAGCTCTCGGGCCGCGATTCCGCCGACCACGGTAATTCCTGACATAGAGCGAAGGCTCTCCGTTTCCCCCCACGAGGGACCGGGGTCCCCCCCTCCACAATCCCATCCTTCCCGCTATTCCACATCCCCTTCCGGCACTCAATTCTGCACGAGCCGGGCTGTCGGTAGCCCCAGGAAAGGCAAACCCAGCGCACGTCGGCGTACACTCGTTAAACGGAAACCTTCAAGGTCGAAGGCTTTTCTGAAAGAAAGGGCTCAGCGAGCCACACGCCAACCAGAAAGAGGCCGGGCCCTGGGCCGCGCGGCCCGAGCCTCCGGCAGTGGGCCTTCAGGCTGTCTTTCCTCCTAGTCGCAACACGGCTGCCAGCTGCCGCCAGGGCTGCAGCCTCCCCTGCCCACAGCCAGGGTGGTGAGCGTTTTGCTTCCCAAAGCTCCGCACAGCAGGAGCCACAGGACACAGGCCTGGGAGGGCTGGGGGCCGGCTTCCCTGCTGTGTGTGTGGGGGCGGGGCAGCAGGAGACAAGACAGAAGGCGGGGAGGATGGCTTTGGAGACCCTAGACCCAGCGCTCAGCCCAGCGGCCCCCCGCACTGCACGGAGGCCCACCACTCCTAGGGACAGGCACCTCCTGCCCAGGAGGTCACGGGGCCGATCCTGGGCGTCCTCAGAGGGGGTCAGCGGGGGGCACGTCAGACAACGCTACGAAACAGCAGCCGAGGGTCATTTATAAACAAACGTGGCCCTGGCTGGCGTGGCTCAGTGGACTGAGTGCCAGCCTGCAAACCAAAGGGTCACCGGTTCAATTCCCAGTCAGGGCACAGGCCTGGGTTGCAGGCCAGGTCCCCAGTAGGGGGCGCTCAAGAGGCAACCATGCGTTGATACTTCTCTCCCTCTCTTTCTCCCTCCCTTCCCTTCTCTCTACAAATAAATAAATGAAACCTTTGAGAAAAACAAACGAGTGTGGACCTGGTGGGGTGTGTGTATGTGTGTGTGTGTGTGTCGAGTTTCCTTACTGGTGGACGTGCACAGCAATGTCGGAGGACCCTGGCGAGATGGCTGTTCGTTGCTGCTTGGTGTCTTGCTGCCCAGAGTAAGTAGCAGTGCCTGTCCCCGCTCACCATCACAGCGTGTCTGTGCACGCCCCGCCCCTGTCCCTCGGCCCACACCCACCTACAGGACTCCGGACCCCGGGACAGAGGCGGCTCCACTTGGAGGTGAGTTCCCTCCCTGCAGTGCTCACCATCCGCCTCTAGATGGCGCCCGGTGAAGCGGAGATTGGGGCCGCCCGAGGCCCGGGATCCGCCGACGAGACCTAAGGAAGAGATTAGGCTGCTGCAGGGTCGGAGGGAGTGTATCTGTGCCTGAAGTGGGGTGCCCGGGCAGAGGCCCTCAATGCCTGCACCCAAAGGATCCAGGGCTACCGGGTCCAGTGGCCCGCTCTGCACCCCTGGCGTGGGGCAGCCAGAGGGCCAGGCCTGGACGCTGCCTTGACCGCTGAGCAGTGTGTGAGGGCGGCAGCCAGCAGGGGAGGACGCCCAGGCCAGCCACGGTGGGCAGAGAGGGGCCCCCGGTGCTGACGCCAGCCCCTCCGGCCGGCAGGGCTGGCAGCGCCCCCCCTGCAGGGCTCCGGGCCAGAGTCCACACGTCCCTGCAGCTCGCCGGCCACGGGGTGTCCAGCGGACAGCAACCTCCCACCCAGCTCACCGGCCCACGCGGGGCTCCTCGGTCAGGAGCGGCAGGCGGGGCACACGCGTCCCCCCGGAGGGAATGGAGGCGTGGAGGGCCTGGGCCACCCTGTCCCGGCCCCCGAGGGCCGGACCCCGTCCACGCCTCCTGGACCTGCCCCCAGCTCCGCTGCCAGCTGGGCCGGGCACTTTGTCCACCCCGGCGTCCAGGCCGGCAGTGTCCCCACTGGGGAGGCCTGGCGCAGGCGGTGGCCCCGGAGGACACGGAAGGGGGTAACAGCCCGAGCAACTCCCAGCCCCGCTGTGGGCCTCACCTTGCCCATCTGTGAAACGGGGCCTGACCCCACCCTGGGCCCCTCACCTGGATCTTCAGATCGAGGGAAGAAGGTGGGCCATGGGGGGGTGGGACGGAGGGGCAGAGGGGGAGGGAGGGGGAGGGGCAGAGGGTCAGGAGGGGCGGGAGGGGCGAGAAGGGGAGACTGAGAGCCCTCTCTCTTTCCAAACCCAGGCGAGCTGTTGACGGACGCCCTCAGCCTGGGGCTCCTTCCTGGAGCTGTCAGGACTGGGCTTGGCCCTGCGTCCCTGTCCCTGCCTGCGTGCCTGCGTCCCTGCCTCAGAGAACCTTGGGCTCCGGCCAAGGCCAAGGGTGTTGCGCACCTGCCGCCCTGCCGCCCTGCCCCCCTGCCCTGCCCGTTTCCTCCTTTCCTCGGTCGCTCCTGTCAGCCGCTGACCCCAGACGCTCCCTCCCACGGCTGCCTGCCTGCGCCACGCCCAGTGCCCAGCCAGCGGCGGCCAGCTCTGCACGCAGCCTGGGTCGCGCCTCCGGATCCCAGAGGCCGTGAGTCACCACACTGCAGGCTGCTGGCGGGCGGCGTGTCCAGGGCCGAAGGGCTCGGAGAAACCAGAAAGGAACTGGGCGCTGTTCCCCTCCATACAGGACAAGGTCTAAGCCTACGGGGCCAGAGCCCAAGGCCTAGCGCCCCCCCAACCCCCCACCCCGTGCTGAGTGCCCAGGACCCACAGCCTGAGGTTCCCAGAGCTCTCACCCCCTCCGGCCCTGCCGTCCCCCGAGTCATGGGCGTCACATCAGCCTCTGTGAGCCTGGGACACCGGGTGCAGCCCGACAGCTGGCTGCGGTTGGGTGGCCCCAACTCTGTGTGGCCCGGGCCCCGCCCAGCCCCCTCCCCACCCCGTGTGCCCCCGAGGCTCTGCTAGAGCTCCACGAGAAAACTCAGGGGCGGGGCCTCGAAGGGACGCCCGCTGGGTGCCAGCCGCGGGGCCTGGTGCCTCGGATAGTCCGGGGGCCGGGGCGACGCTGCACTGGACTCCAGTAGCTTCTCCCCACCCTGCACCCCGAGACTGGCCCGGGCCTGCCTGGATGGGCTCTCAGCACACAGTGGGTCCTCTGCGTCCCCAGGAATCACTTTCCACAACGCTGAAGCCCCTCCCACTCGCGGCACGCACCGCACACCACACTGCACCACCCGCCGCTCCTCCCCAGCCACCGCTGGGCCTGCCCCTCACCGGGAACTCTGAGCCCGGCTGGCCGCAGGCCCGGCACGCCCGGCTCGGGCCACGTGCCGCGGGGGCGGCAGGACGGCCTGGCAGAGGAGCGTGCTGCGGTAGCCTCCTGCGTGCCTGTGTCCACGCTCCCACTCCAGGTCCTGCTGGCTCCGGCCTGTCTCCTTCCTGGAAGGGGAAGCGGGCTCCCGAGAGGGTGGTTGTTTTGTCCGCAGAGTGTAAGCAGGACACAGCGCAAACTGTGGGCACCCGGAGACCCGGCCCTCCCTTCCTGCTGCCCACCGAGAAGTCCCCGCCTGTACAGAGAAAACAGGCGCGTGTCCGGGCCAGGAACACGCCCGGGGCCTTCGCACGCCAGGCCCGCAGGCACCTCGGGGTCCTCTCCCGGCACCCGACTTTGTGGGTGGGCAGCCGGGGCCCAGACACCAGAGACACATGGTGGAGGCCGGGCTGCACTCGGCCCCAGCCCCCGACGCCCCCACTAGCCCATCCTGACGCCCCCCTCGTGACAAGCAGCAGCCTCCCAAAAGGACAAAGGGCAGAGGGCAGAGGGAGCAGCGCAGCTGGAGAGGGCAGCCCCTTGGAAGGAGGAAGGGTGGCCTCTCCCACGCTCTCGTCTAACCCCTGGTTCCTGGGTGTCGCGGTGGCCACAGGGGCCGAAGTCGGAGGGGCAGTCCCAAGAAAGACCGCACCACCTCTTGGGCCCCCAGCTGGGGTTCTCGCCCGCCCCAGCTGTCCGAGTGTCCTGGAGGCCAGAGCCCCGCGTGGACGGACAGGCAGAGGCCAGCTCACGGCAGCGGTGTGATGCCCACCAGCCCCCAGGGAGGGGCCGTGAGCGTGCAGACCCCATATTCGGGGTCTGGGCCCCCGACTCCAGGCGGCACAGAGCAAAGTGGGAGCCCACCACGTCTTGCCGGGCAGTGCAAGGACCACCGACACGCAGGCCACCGGGGGGAGGGGGCGTGGAGGCTGCAGGTTGTCACCCCCGCTCACCAAGTCAGGGGGTCTCTGGGGTCGGCGCCTCCCCAGCCTTCGCTGTCCTTGGCCCGTGGGAAAGCAGGAGGACGGTGGGCCGGGGCGTCCCTCAGGGCACCCCTGCCCCCCCCCCCCCGTGGAGGCGCACAGCTGCAGAATTTTCCACAGCTCTCCCAGTCCGCCGGCAGGGCCGCTGGGTGCTGGCTCGCAGCTGCCTGTTCTATTTCTGCTCCAGGCCCAAAGGAGGTCACCCACCTGGTGTCACCCGAGGTGAGCCCAGCCAGAGTGCCTGGTGGCCGGGAGCCCGGCCGCCCAGCTCCATGCCAGGGGAAGGCTGTGGAGCCCGGGCCAGGGCAGCCCGGGGCGACGGCCGCTTACATCGGAAAGATGTGCCAGAGTGTGGGACTTCGAGGGCCAAAACCGGGAAGTCCCGCGCAGGCCGAAGGAGCTGGTCACCGAGGGCGGAGGGGCGACCCGGTGTGCCTGCTCTGCGGGGCCCGTCCCCAGCTGAGCCGGCTCCGGCCACCCCGCCAGGGAGAGAGGCTCCAGACAGCACGGGAGCTGCTCCTCCAGCCCCAGAACACGCCAGCCCTGAGCTGCCCGGCCAGGCCAGGACCGCCGCCCAGTGGGACGCAGGCCATCGCGGCAGCAATAGCCAGAAGCCGCTCCCCTGAGCGAGCACCTGCTGCATCCCCGCCCTAGGCTCGGGCCTGGCCCTGGCCCTGGTGCTGTGCACGGACTCTTCCGGAGGCCTGGGGACACACCCACACTCTGCCTCTGGAGTGTCGTCCGCCCCGAGGCATCGGGTGGTGGGTTTGGGACCCACACGCACAGAGGACAGCGCAGAGACCAAAACATTAGGTGACTTGCCCACAGCTGTGCTTCTCCGTGGGGGGACCCCCCTCCCTGCCCAGGGGACTCAGGGTGATGTCTGGACGCATGTTTAATGGTGACAGCAGGGAGCTGCCTGCAGGCTTGGCTGGCTCCCCCCCCCCCCCCCCCCCCCCCTCCGCCCGGCTCCTCTGACTCCAGGCTGGGGACCCCTGCAGGTCACGAGGCCGGGCCCTAGCGAGTGCAAGGCCTGGCGCTGCAGTGGAATGGAGGGGTGGCGGGCGCTGAGGATGGGACGGGGGAGGCCACGCCAGAGGCGCCTGGGGTCCCAGGGAGGACTGGCCAGCCCCTTGCTGTTTCTCTGGCCCAAGGCGCCTACGCCTGCCCGCGGGGTCATCGCACCCCCAAGGAGCAGCTCAGAAGCCTCGGTCTCAGGCCCCTCCTTGGCCTCCAGGTATCCCCGCGGAGTAGGCGGAGAGTCATCAGCAGCGCCTCGGAGGTGAGGTGCGATGACAGTGTAGAGGGAATCACCCGGAGGACCGGGCAGCCGCCACCTCCGCGCTGGGCCTTAGACCGCGGAGACAGAGACCTCCAGCCGGGGAGGGCGGGGCATCAGCGTTCCCCACTGCTGTCTTCAGAGGAGGCTCGGGGGCCTGTGCTTGCACCCGCGCCGACCTCCGTGCGCCTGTTACCAGACCCAAGCCCGCGTGCCCGAGACTCTGGAAGGCCAACGCTCCGAACGTCGGGGTTCGGGATAAGGGAAGGATTTTCTACCGGGAAGGCGCCGACCGAGAAGATGGGAGGCCTCGCGGTGCCTCAAATCCATCCTCGGAAAGTGCAGAGTTCGCCTTCTCTTGGGGGAGGGGGAGGGGAAGTGGGAGGGGCCGGAGGCCATGGGCCCCCGGGCATCCGGGCGCCCTTAGGGGGTGGAGGGAGACTGTGCTCATCGGTCTGCTGACCCCCGTGGATGTGAGTCGGGTCGGGAGGTTCCTGCCGCTCTCCGGGGAGCAGTGCGACTGTCCCCTGCCTCCTGGGAGAGGCACTTCGGGGCGAGGGGCTGTTCCTGGGACACTCCAGCCTGGAGCGGAATTGCTCCGCGGTCAGCGCGTCCGCAGCAAAGCGGAGCGGGCGCTCTGAGCCCGAGGCCGCGGAGCGGAGCCAGCGGGGAGGGGATAGGGTCAGAGGGGCCTCGTGGTTCACGCTGTTGTGTAACTCCGATGAACCCACCCACCACTACCACGAGTGCGTGTGTGTGTGTGTTCTGTAGACGCCGGGGATCCCACCCGAAGCCCCGCCCCTCGGCACTCACGGTGCAGCGCGCACAGTGCGCCGGGGACGCGCAAGCACAGCGACACCCACCGCAGCATCCCGCGGTGGGACGGAGACACGCTTTCTAAAAAGGGCGGGAGGGGTGGAGAGTGCTGGGCGAGCGGGCGGGAAGGTCGCTGTCGCTGTGGTCGAGGACAGAGACTGCAGTGAAGGGACCCGGGCCCGCGGGGTCCAGGGCGGGAAGCGTGTTCGCAGCAGAGGCGCTGGGGCGTCTAAAGGCCAAAGCAGAGATCCTGCCGGGCCGCCCCTGGAGGGCGGAGGCCCAAGGGGAAGGCCGGGGCGGAGGCGCGGGCCTTGCACGAACCCGGTTTTCCTTCTTACAAGGGTCTCTTCGGCGAACCAAAGTGTCGCAGGTTCGATTCCCAGCCAGGGCACATGCCTGGGTTGCAGGCCACAGCCCCCAGCAACTGCACACCGATGTTTCTCTCTCTCTCTCTCTCTCTCTCTCTATCTCCCTCCCTTCTCTCTCTAAAAATAAATAAATAAATATTTAAAAAAAAGAAGAAGAAGAAGAAGGGCCCCTTTGGCTGCCGAGGGAAGCAGGAAGACGGACTTGTTCCAGGACGGGGGTCGGAACACCTCTTCCTGCTGGCGTGTTTAATTGTCCTCTGACAGGTCCAGACGCCATCGAATCCCAGCCCCCAGCCCCCGAGGCTTCCTGGCGGGAGGCGTGGCGGTCAGGTGCCGGAGGTGCGGAGCCGCAAGCCTGGGCTGTCTGAGAAAGTCGCCGTCACCTTCCCCAGGGCTGGCGGGCCGGTGCGGGTGGGAAAGGGCCACGCGCTGCCCCTGACCGGCTCGGGGCGGCCGGCCGGCCTGCATGGCGGCCTTGCGCACGCGGGGACAGGAAGGGGCCTCACGGGACAGTGTGGCCTGAAAAATTCCCGAATGAAAGCAGGTCACCCCCGGTCACCACGTCCTCGGCCGGCGTCTCCCCTGACGGAGGTCACCCTCCGCCGCAGCTGAGCCCGTCTGCGATCTCTCTGCGTCTGAGACGACGTGGCCTTGGGGTGTCCGGGCGCGTTCCTTCTTCCCAGACCCTTGGGGCACCGTCCCTCACCCCAGAGCGGGGGGCCGCACACCCCCGGCGTCACTGTGATTGCGTTGACTGTTCACAGCTACCGACCCTCACCCGCAAACGCGGAGGAATTTACCCAATCCCCGAGACCCCCCCTTGGCCTTCTCCCACCCCCCTAGTCCAGCACCGGGGGGGGGGGGGGGCGCGTGACCTCCATGTGTGAACAAAGGTGCAAAGCTGCCATTCCCCGGAGCCTGTCCTCCCTCCCTGGGGACTCTGCTTCCTGGCAGCCGCCGCCAGTTCGGCTCAAATACACTCATAAAAATTCCCAGAGGTCTGGACGCTTCTCATGTTGACACTGGCGAGCAAACCACGCCCGTCCACATGCACGCGGGGACGGCTTCCTCTGCACGCCCCGCCCCCACGTCCACAAAGCTCTGGGACGGCAGGGCGTCCGGGCTGGGGCTAGAAGGCTCTTGCTTTCTTGCTTTGCCTTTTGTTTGATCGTGGGAGGATTCGTTGGCTGTCTCCGGGGATGAAGGGGGACCGGATGGGGTGCTCCCCTGCCGATGGGGGCGTCGGCCGGTTCTGGCTCAGATGAGGTGGGACCCAGCTCAACCCCACCCTAGTGGCCGATGGGGCCTCTGGGCCTCAAGCCTTCCTTCTGTAAAATGGGGGCGTTCTGCTTTGTCCCCATGGGAGGCTGTGAGCTGGGTCCCGACCGACGCAGAGCAGGGAGTCGGTGGAAGGGGGGCCCCTGTTTTCCGGCTGCATCCGCAAATTCTGGAACGCCTTCTCGGGGCAGGGCGGGGGCAGTCATCACCGCCTTGGGCACCTACCCCGTCCTGCAGCGCTCCCTGGTTCTTCCCCACAGAAGCGCGACGCCCCTCCCAGGAAGCCTTCCCGCGCCCGCTGGGGCCGGCCCCTCTTCTAGGCCCTCTCAGCGCCGGGCCCCAGGCCTGCCTGACGGTCTCGCCCGCGGTGAGCTCCGCGCAGGCGCCCCTGGCCGCTCTGCCCTCAGGCTGGGTCCTTCCCCGCCGGGACCTGGTACCCAGGAGGGCTCGGGGCACATGAGTCTCGGGACCGGCTGCAATTCCTGCACTTCTTCTTCGCAGGCCGCCGCCCCTCCTGGCCTCAGTCTCCCCACCTGTGAAGGGGGCGGAACCAGCTGCTCCGGGTCCCCCGGTTCCCCTGCCAGCACTGTCCTCAGGGCACAGCTCCCGGCCCAAAGCTCACGTCCCATCGCTCTCCCCTCCCTGGTCCTCGTGCCTCAGTGCCCACGGTTTCCAGGTTGCCCTGTCTTTTCCTTGTGGTCTTCCCGCCACCCCCTACCCCATGCCACACGTGTCCTCTGGCCACCATCGCCGGCTGGCAGCCGTCTCGGCGTGGCCTGTCTCCTTTCCCCATGGCCGGTGTCAGCGATCCCCGAAGACCGGCCTGCAGTTCAGGTTGTTGCCACTGGTTTTTCTTCTTCCTTGTTTTTTTTTATTTGAGCATTGTTTTGGACTCAGGGCTACTACCTCCCTTGTTTACGCTGTGAAACGTGAATGGGGCGCAGACACTTGGCTCTTCCTCGCCCGCCACACGCCCTCCCTCCGGAGGGTGTCGTCTGCGGTCAGCGGGTCTGTTTGGGGCAGGTGCCCGCGTTCCCGGGTGCGCCAGGCCCCAGACGCAGCCCCGCCCCTCGCACCTGTCCCCGACACACCTGCCTCTCACCCCTGGTTCGCAGGAGTTCCTGGGGCCCCTGCCTCCCCCCGCCCCACCCCCTGCGGCCACATCAGGTCACCTGGCTCGTGGGCCTTTGCTCTTTCCTCTCGACTTTTTTTATAGACCTCAAACATAAAAAGACAAATAAACCTGCGGGCTGAGTGATCCAGCCTCCTCTTATCGGGCTGGAAATCACAGTTGGCGGCGCTTCTGGGCAGCGAAGGCCTCCGCTGTGGCCCCGCAGGCCTTGGGCATGAGGCCAGGTCTTCCCGCCCCGACACACCACTCCCCCCAACCAGGACGGACGAGGCCTCCTGGCCAGCTCCAGGCTCTGTCACAGACATCCCCAGGAAGGGGGCCTCCCTGGACACCCCTCCCCGAGCCCCTGAGCCCGGACACAGTGGCAGCTCCCAGCCACTACCGGGTCAAGGCCGCCCTGCGTCGTCCCAGAGCGGGCGCCGAGCTGCACACGCAGGGAGGCCCCTGGGAGGGGGGGCCTCGGGCAGCGTCCCCACAGCCTGGCCACCCCTGCCAAGGCCTGTGGCTCCGGCCCCCCGCCCAGCCCGCCAGCCAGCTCCCTCCGGCTGCGTGGAGGAGGGGGTCTCCCTGCCTCCCGAGCTGCCCCAGAGCCCCCCCCATCGCAGGAGCTCAGGCAGACCCCCACAGACAGCTGCCCTGGGAGGGGACACCCAGATGCTGCCCGGGTCACCCCTCGCCGCTGGATCCCCCGACCCAGACCCTCCCCTCCCCGGGACTGCTTCCTCGGCTGCGGAGAAGCGGCCTGGAGTAGGGTCAGCAGGGTCCCCACCCTCCGGGCCGCGGACAGGTACGGGTCCGGGCCTGCGAGGAACCGGGCCACACGGCCGCGGCAGGTGAGCGCAGACAGGAGGCGCCAGAGTCGTCCCGAAACCGTCCCCAACGCTGGCCTGTGGACAATTGTCTTCCACAAAGCCGGTCCCTGGTGCCAAAGAGGCCGGGGACCGCTGATCTTGAGGCCCGAATGAGCCGGCACCGAGCACAGTGGCCGGCAGCCTGTCAGGGCCCAAACGAGGGGGTCACCGGGACAGGCCCGGGGCCCACAGGGCCCACAGGGTCCAGCCCCAGCGTGAAAACGGCCTTGGGGGCCCTTCCCAGGGTGCGGTGCTGCCTACAGTGCGGGGGCAGGGGTGCTAGGAGCCCCAGTGCCTGGCCACCTCTGGAATTATTTTCAGGGAGCCCCACCTCACCCACCCGTGGCCCCCACCAGAGGGGCCCCCTCCACCCAGCCCGGGCTGGGCTCGCCCAGGCAGGCGGGCAGGTCTGGCCTCTGAGACTGGGAGTTGAGTCTGGGTGGGGCGGGGGCAGGTCCGGCAGGACAGCCCGGGTGCCCTAGAGGACCGGCCGGGCCACTGTGGGTGCAGGCCAAGCACGTACCAGCGTGCGTGTGCGCCCCTCAGGCCCCCCTCCCCCACGGCGGTGAGACGTAGGAGTGCCCACCCGTCTGATGGCCGTCCTGTGTAACTCGTGCGGGTCGGGCTGCTCTTCCAGACCGCGGTCTCTCCGTCTGTCGGCGGGAAGGTGATGCCTACATCCAGCAGTCATTGCCGGGGTCACGTGTGCCACATGGGGACGGGCGTCTCATAAATCACCAGTCCACCCTCCCGGTGTTCAGCCTCCTGGGGCCCCAGACATTCCTCCCAGGCCGTCGGCCCTGACAGGCGGCCAGCGGAAGGCTGTTCCCGCAGAGCGGAGGGCAGAGGGCGGCTGGCCCAGGTGTGCTCCCGCCCCTCCCGGGAGTGCCCGGGTGCCGAGGCGTGTGGCCGACCGCGTGGGGAGCCGGCCGGGGCGGATAAGCGGGCAGCTGTCACCATAAACAAGGCCAGGGCCTCCTGGGGCAGGGAGAAAGTAGGTCAGGGGCCTTGGAGGGGATGCTGCTGGAAGGGGCAGCTGGTGCCCAGGCCCCCACTGGTGGCCAGGGCTCTCTGGGCAGGAAGGGCCTCTGGCATGGACGGCCCAGTGGGGACGACACTTGGAGGTGTTCGGGGGCAATGCCATGTGCCTAGGCAGGACCTCAGGGTCCCGGCAGCCCGAGTGCGAGGTGCCCTGGGTCGGCAGTGGGCGGGTCAGGGCTGGCCAGAGACCAGGGCTGCAGCCCAAGCCCGCAGACTGGACAGGGCCAGGTGGCAGGGCCCGACTGCGCGGAGCTCCTGGCTCGGGGTTGACCCCCTGCAGAGGGCCGGGGCCAGCTGTGCCCTCAGCAGGCCGGTGACAGGTGGGGACATTGCCCCCGCCGCAGCAAGTGAGGCTGGCACGGCAGCCTGGCCAGGAGCCCCACACGGTGAGCAGCCCAGAGAGGCGCAGTCTCAAAGGGGGGCCTGTGGGGTGAGAGGGGCACGGGGCGGGGCTTCCCCGGCAGCGCTGGGGGAAGGGCCCTCAGACAGGGCCCCGCGTGGGAAAGGTGTGTCTGCCAGGGCCCAGGTGAGCGAGGTGGCTGGGAAGCCATCCAGGTGCTGGGGCCTTCGAAGGCTCTCCAGTTGATAGTCCTTTGGACGGATGCCTCCACGGCCAGCTCCGCACACAGCAGGGCCCGGCAGCCGCCCTGTGCCTCCCGTGTCCCCAGGGCTGAGCTCAGAGTCCTGGGCCTGAGGCCTCCCAGCCCTCCCCCATCCAGCTCACCTGCAGGGAGTGTGTCTTCTGAAATCCTGGCCTTCCCTAGCACCTTCCCCCCCAGGCGGAAGCGTGGGGTCTTGCGTTGTTGCCCAGGCCCCTCCCAGCTAAGCCCACAACCAGAGCCTCCCGGGTGCCAGGCCCACGGTTTGCTTCGCTCGGGTTGCCAAATTCCACAAACCAGGCAGCTCAGCTATCGGAAATTATCTCCTCCTGCCCTGGCTGGCGTAGCTCAGTGGATTGAGCGCGGGCTGCGAACCAAAGCATCGCAGGTTCAATTCCTAGTCAGGGCACATGCCTGGGTTGCAGGCCAGGTCCCCAGTGGGGGCCATGTGAGAAGCAACCACACAGTGATTCTCTCTCTTTCTTTCTCCCTCCCTTCCCCTCTCTAAAAATAAATAAATTAAATTTAAAAAAAGAAAGAAAGTCTTCAAAAAAATTATTTCCCCCTGGGTCTAGTTCACAAAAGAGGCTGGAAGTGCAAGGTCAAGGTGCCGGCAGGCGTGGCCCCCCCCCCAGAAGCCTCTCTCCTGAGCTCGCAGAGCGAGGGCCTCTTGCTCTCCCGTCACACGTGAGGGCCCCGGGGCTCTGCGGGTCCAAACTTCCTCCTACGGGGCCCCAGCCAGACTGGATTAGGGCCCACCCACTGCACCCTACTCTATCTTGGTCCCCTCTTCGAAAGCCCCGTCTCCAAACACAGCCCCGTGCTGAGGTCCTGGGGGTGAGGGCTTCAGCACAGAATTTTAGGGGGTCACCACTCAACCCCTAGCCGCCACCAGCACTGGGAGCCCCGGGCCTGGCCTATGCGCTTGGAGTCTGCTGAGTGAAGCAGTGTGGGGGGCCCGCCTTGGGGCTCCCCGGTGTTTTGGAGTTGAGTTGCTGTCCCTTCCGCAGAGCCTCCCGAGGGCAGGGCGGGGTCAGAGTCCTCTCCGGGTCCCCCGCTCGGACGATAGGACCTTTCACGAGCCGAGGTGTGACATTGAAGGGTCTCCCGGTGAACAACCCGTTCGGGGCGGAGCAGCCTCGCCCAGAGGGGCCTCAGAGAGAGGCGGGGCAGGGAGACCGCCGCCCGCCCCTCCAGAGCCCCTGCCCGCCAGCCCCTTCCCGCCCCCTCGCACGCAGCGTCTGTATCCAGAGAAGTTTCACATCCGCGTTTCGGGAGCGTCGGGGCGGCCGCGTGGGAGGCAGGGCCGGGCAGCGACACCAGGCAGGCCTGGCCCCGGGCGGGGCCGGGGCTCCCAGCCCAGCGTCAGCCCTGCCCGAGCCCTCCTGCTGCCGGGGCGGGCGCCCAGGAAGGGTGACTCACAGGGCGATGGCAGCTCGGGGCCTGCCCGTGGGCCACCCTGTGCCAGGCTCGCCCTGCTGCCGTCCACAGGGAAGGCTCCCGAGGGAAGCGAGGAAACACTGGGCTGGGCAAGGGGGGCTGCGGGGGGCCGGGGGCTGGGGCCCTGAAGCCAGACCCCCGCCCCTTCTAAGCCTGTGCCTGTGAGCACGTTACTCATCTTCTTGGAGCCTCCCTCCTTCTCTGATAAATCTGGGGCAGGCGCGCTCTGCTGACTACACCCGGGCCTGTCTCCGGCCTGGGGGCCACAGGGCCAACGGGCGCGTCCCCATGGAGCTGAGGAGGGCAGACACACTCCGAGGGCGGGCTGGAGCCCCGCTGGGGTGCAGAGCAGCGGTCCACTTGGCTGGGTGGTCAGGGACGACCCCCTGCGGACAGGGGAGGGTTTAATCTGGGCTCAGAACAGCAGCCCACTCTCCTCGGGCCCGCTCAGGAGAGGGGCTCAGCTGTCTGCGCCCCGGCCCCCACCCCCACTTTCTCCCAGGGCCCTAAGAGAAAGCCCCCACCTCCAGGTGCCTTCACTGCCAGCCGGCCTGCAGGGCCCTTGTCTCCGGGGGTTCCCGGGGCAGCTCACACCCCAGCATGCCCCCTTGCAGGCCGGCACGGGAGGGCAGGGGCTGTGGGACCCCCAGCTGCTGTCTGCAGCCTCCAGCCCCAGGGGGCTCACAGAGCCCTGTGGTGGGCAGTAGTCCCCCGCAGGCCCCTGAGCCGGCCTCTGCTGCCTGGGACCAGGACATGTCTCCTCAGCCTGGGGGTGCGGACACAGGGGGACCCTGCACCCAGCCGGCCTGCTTTGGAAGCCGGCTCCGTCCCTTACTGCGGACTGCCCAGGCCCTGACACTGCCCGCACGGGCAGTGGGGACGCCGCAGCCCCCGCCTCCTCAGGCAGTCGTCAGGATGGGAAGGCAGCGGAGAAGAGAAGGTGGCGCGTCCACGCTAGGTGTGCTAGGGCCCGCAGCTCCCGCGGGTGCTCGAGGACCGCAGGGCCGGCCCAGCCAGGGAAGGAACCTGATGCCTCACGTCACAGGCCACCCGTGGTCGCTGCACCGAGATTGGCGTGGGTGCCCACTGGCAGGGTCCGCCCCGCCCCAGGGCCCCCGGCCTCCCGCCGCCTCCGCACGACTCCACACAGCGTTTCTGCGCCGCCAGAGGCCCCGCCTGCCTCTGCGACCCGCCGCGGGGGCGCTGCTGAGACCCTGAGAGAGGCTGCAAGGGGGAACCGCCTCCTTCGGAGCCGGAGCCGTGCTGCCGCGCCCGGGCCAGCGCCTGGTCCTCGCAGCGCGCACCCGCCGGGACCCGATCTGTCCTCGGGTCGCCGCGCGGCCCCCTGGTCTCGCCGCGCTCGGTCCCCCGAGGTCCCCTCCGCCCTCCCCGGCCCCGCGGCCGCCGTGCGTACGGGGTGACGCAGCGCCGCTGGCCACGCGCCCCGCCCGCCCCGAGCCGCCGCCGCCGCCGCCGCTGCCGCCGCCGCGACCCGGCCAGGCTCCAGGGGCCGCTAACGGTCCCGCGCTCCTCGGCGTCCGCGCCCCAGCCGGGCCGAGCCGAGCCGGCGCCCGGGGCTGGCGCGATGGGGGCGGCCGAGCCGCTGCTCTCGGTGCTGTGGGTGAAGCGACAGCGCTGCGCCGTGAGCCTGGACCCGGCGCGGGCGCTGCTGCGCTGGTGGCCCAGCCCGGGGCCGGGAGCCGGCGTCCCCGGCGAGGGTGAGTGTTCGCGGCGGGCCCGCCTCGGCGGGAGTCCCGGGGGGCGCGCCGGACGGGGAGGGAGGGGGCCCGGGAGGCGGAGGGGGCCGGGGAATCGGTGGGGGCCCGGGAGGCCTCTGGTGGGGCGCGGGGAGTGTGTTCACCGAGGGGCAGAGTGACGATAACACTCGGGGAACAGAGAGCGAGCCTGACTCCTGGACCGGGAGGGCAGGGGGCTGTGACCCGGGAGGGCGAGGCGAGAGGTGTTGCCGCCCGGAGGTCGGCGTGAGTCCAGCGGCGTCCCTGGGGCCGCATGCCTTGGACCAGCCCACAGGTATCTGAAGGGCACTGTCCCCGGAGGCTGATGGGAGGATCCCTAAGAGGCGCCACCGGCTCCGGTTTCTTAGTTTAACCCCCCCGGGGCAGAGGCTTCCCTTTTGGGGATCCAGAACCCAGAGGCAGCCTCACAGGGTCCGGGCTCGCTCTGGGGAAAAGTGAAGGGCCCCGACCTTCTGTCCCGGATGTGCTGGGGGCGGGGTTGCCCTGGTGCCGGCCTGGTCTGGAGAAGTGTCATTTGGATAAAAAAAAAGAAAGGCTGCAGCAGCCCGGGGGCCGCTGTGTGGTGGCCGGGTGCACACGCCAAGGGCAGGCTGTCCGAGCCGCAGGGCCGTGGCAGAGGAGTGGGCAGAGGCACGTCCCGGAGACGTCATGTGACCCTGGGAGTGGGGATTCTGGAGGCCAGGCCTGGGCAGTGAGGGGCCGGAGGCCAGGCGGGGGAAAGCCGGGCTGGTGAGTGTGGGCGTGTTCTGTTTCATTCATTTGTCCTCTCCGAGCTGTTCCTGAAGCCTGCCCGGCAGCCCAGCGCCTGTGACAGGGGCCCAGCCCGGTGGCCCCACGGGGACACTCACACAGGCGGGCGGGCAGGTCTGAGGAGGAGCTCCAGCCCGGGGTGGGGGGCTGGCCCCTGCAGGACCGTGCCTCAGCAGCCCTCACTCCCACGGCGGCGAGGGCCAGAGGCCTGGACAGGCTGCACGCTGTGGGGGGCGAGGGTGCAGGCGGGAGGGGCGTCCCGTGCAAAGGCCCTGGGGCCGGCCAGCAGGGGCATCCGGTGGGGAGGGGAAGCGGGCCTTCGCAGGGGCTGGGCTGGGGGCCTGGCCGTGGACGCCCCGGACGGCTCTGTCCAGCGTCGTCACACTCGTAAAGGGCCCCTGTGGAGAGGGGCACGGGAGGGCCGGGAACTGAGTCGCCCAAGAGCCACTGGGGGAGGGGCAGGGGTTCATCGTTTCAGTCCCTGGGGTGGGGGTGGCAGAGGTCATATTCTGGGATGCCTCTTCAGCACCTCGGGGCAGGCGCAGGTGCTGGGGCGGGTGCCGCAGGCGCTGTCTGACGCTGCTGACCTAGGTCGGGCCAAGGTCAAGGGTAGCCTTGGACCCATAACCTGGTGGTTTCTGGCCTTGAGTCACGGGAAGCCTTGGGTTCTGACAGCTTGTCTGTGGCTAGGTGTCTGGGAGTTCCCTCCTGTAGGGTCTTTCTGATGTCCCCTCTGGGGGACATGTCTCGCTGGGTGTCACTGTCCAGCCTCCTGGCACCCCGGCCCCTGCCCCTGCATCCAGTTGCCACTCTGGGATGCTCCGGTGACGGAGCCTGGCCCCGCGCCGTGGGCTTCGGAGCTTTTCAGTGGGTCTTGGGGCCTACGGCTGACCACATACTGCCCTCGTGTCCTGTCTGATGGGTCACCTCTGGGCCAGCCGTGGCCGGGCCCTGCAGGACAGCCACCTCTGCCTGCAGACAAAAGACTGGGCTAAGGACGGTTGAAGCCACAGGCCCGGCGAGCATCTGAACCTGGAGGCTCGGGGGGGGGGGCCCAGTCCAGCCGCTGTGCCTGTAACCACCTCCAGGTCAGGCCGGACCCCGCCAGGCTGGAGAGGCCAGGCGGATGGCCGGGAAGGAGGTCCTTCACCACCGGTTTGGGGTTTTGAGATCCTCAGCTGGCTACTACTATGGCTTCGGGTCGCCAGTCCTGCCTTCTGTGGGGTGGCAGCGTCCACTGTGCGGTCAGCTTGCATGGGTGGGCTGCCCACCCTGCAGCTGCTGCCCTCTCTCCTGGACCGGCGGCTGCTGCTCGGCTGTGACCCTGATGACACTTTTGTACAGGCGCATGGGGCTTCCCAGCAGGCACCCCCACCCCCACCCCCCGCCCCCATCCTGAGGCTGGGCCCAGGCTGGCCGACTTCCCCCAGGGGGCAGCCTGTGCTCCTCACCTCTGTTCCCCCACAGCCCACACCGTGCAGAGACACAGCCATGCCAGCTCTCTGGGTGTCCTTGTAACTCTGCACCCTAAAAGGCATCAGGCCCCCCGGTGGATTGCTCCCTGTTCCAGGGCAGAGGGCAGACCCCCACTGTCCACTGGACACTGACTCGGTTAGCAGAGTGCAGTGCCCAGCCCTGCTGCCACCCCCACTCCTGCCCCAGATGTGTCCAGAGGTGCCTGGACAGGCTGTGGCCTGGTGGGGGAAGGGGCGGAGGTCATACAAAAACAGACTCCGGAAGGACCCTGTCCTGAGGCCAGCCAGACGGCCACCATGGAGCTCCGGGGACAGGCAGGGGAGGGGTGACATTGAGAACCCCCCTCTTAAAAGGGCAGAGAGGGGGGCCGAGCTGGGTGTGGCCACGTAGGATATTTCAGCCAGTCCCCCCACCCCGCCGTTTCTCCCGAATATCGCTCCTGCTCTCCACGGGAAAACTGGAAGCTGGGAGGTGACGGCCCCTCAGGCCCGTGATTTACCAAGGGAGCTGGCTCCTCTCCCGGCCCCGGGCTGCCCTGCGGGTGGCCACGGGGGCACGCGGCTGGGCGTCTGGGAGTGAAAGGAACCCGCAGGCCCAGGGCCTGTCGCGCCAGCTCAGGCTGCCAGCACGTGCTCCCGGGTCGGAAGTGGGGCCGGCCGAAAACAGGAAGCCCGACAGAGGCCTCCCTAAGCGCCCTGCTGTGCCAGTTGAACTTGCACAGGCTGAAACCATATCTGGATTTCGTCCTGGGCTTAGACTCTGAGTGGGTTCTTCTCGAGTTGGGGCTGAGAGCAGTGGGGTGGGGGGAGCACTTCCCAGGCTCCCCCTTTGAGGGAGGAACCCCCCTCCTTCCACAGCCCCACCTGGGACGCCCGGGCCTGGCGGTGAGCTCCGCGAGCAGGTCATGAATGTCGTATTGACAAAGCGCGTCCCCAGCACTCCCTGAGCGGCGAGTTACGTGGGTGAGCCCGAGACCCCGCGCGGAGCCGCCGCAGGGACAGGTGCCCGGGCTCCGGGGCTTCCCAGCAGGTGTCAGACAAAGCAGCCACCACCCCCCCTCGCCGCAGGTCCTGCGGGCACCTGCCTCGGTGGCTGTCAGATTACGTGGTTTTGCAGCGGCAGCAAGACTGCCATTGTCCTGAGATTATTCCAAGGTGAGCTGGCATGTGTTATTCTAAAATAGGTCAGCAGCGTTTCTTAAAGGGCCAGAGAGCGAATGTTTCAGGCCTCGTGGGTCCCAGTTTCTCGGCTCTGCGGTTTCGGCAGAAAGCAGCTGCCGACAGTCCTCGAGTGCAGCGTGTGGCTGCGTGCCGATAAAACCTTATTGGTGAGAGCAGGCCGCGGGCTGGACCCGCCGGCGGCCGGCCAACCGTCCTCCAGAGCCCTGCTCCCGAAGAAGCAAAGGCAGCGTGATGTGTTGTAAAAGCAGCTGATCCGGACGGCCCCAAATACCGTGGCCTTCCAAACAACACACGGAGCTGGTCATCCGGAAAAACCGCCATGGCAGTTTGGGGAACACACTCATTCGCGGTCTGACCCGGCCGTGCACTTGGCTGTCAGCAGAAAGCCGGTCAGCACAGGATGGAGCGCGGCCTCGGAGGAGGAGCAGCACAGACGGACAGACGTCTGCAGACCGACCGACAGAACCAGGCCGCTCCCTTCCTCGCTCTCGGGTCTCACTGGCCCGCCCGCGTCAACCCAAGTTCAAAGAGAAGCAGCGTGTGGGGCCGGCCCGGTCTGCGTGGGCTGGTGCTCCCCGGCCCCAAGAGGACGGGTCGCTCGCGTGGGCGGAGCCTCGCAGGAACGGGGCTGGCCGCCGGGGGGCGGTGCCGAGCTCGCCCTTCCCTGTGCGCGCCGACCTTGACCTTCCGTCCACCTGTGCTGTTTGGAGGGGCTGCGCCGTCTCCGACCACGACGGCGCCCTCCTCCGTTCGGCCTGGTGGGCCGGTCCGCTTTGGCGTCACACGTCTCCCGCTCCGCGGCGCGCGCACGCTCAGGGTCGCGGTGCCTTCGCTCCGGACCGAACCCTCCCCTGTGCGCTGTCCCGCTCTGTCGCCGGCTGCCTCCGCCCCGAAGTCGGCTGCCCCTGCCGGCACAGCCGTGCCTGCTTTCGGTTCACCGACGCCGCGCGTCCTCTCTCCCGGCGCTCGTCGGCATCACTCGCTCCCCGGGGACTGTCCTCAGCCCGCGCACGGTCGAGCCCTGTTCCTCACGCACTCGGCCGGGCCCTGGCACTTCACTGGGAATTTCGGCCTGCCGCTGTTATTTTTTGTTTTCCTTTCTTCTCCCGCTTTTCCATTTCTCCTTTTCCTTCTTCCCGCCTTCCCGCGGATTACTTAACACTTTCGTAGAATTCCACTTTGACTTATCTGTGTGTCTTCATGGGCTATTGTGCCTCTCCGTGGGTAGCCCCTGGGTGGCTGCCACACCCCTGACCCGCCCGGGGCCCCCGGGCAGTCCCGGTGCCTGTCTGAGCGGGGTGCCAGCCCGCACCTCCCTCTGCAACACCCGCCCCCCGCCCCCTTTCGTCACGTGGTGGCCCGTCTCCTCCCCTGCAAGGGGGGCACACTTGTGTGTTACAACCTCATCTTCAACCCTCACGCGCAGCCCAGACGAGTCAGGACGGAAAGAAACCCCGCCGTGATCCCCCGAGTCTCTTTTCTCACCACGTTCCTTCCCCCTCTTTCCCGGGGAAGAGTCCTCGTCCCAGCGCCTCTAACTGTTCCTTCCCGGCAGGTCCGCGGGGCGAGTGCTCTCGGCCCTCCCCCACCCGAGCGCGCCTCGGTTTCCCCGGAGTCCCGGAGGGACGGCCCTGAGGACGCACTGCCCCGCTTCCTTCTGGCTTCCACGGCTTGCGACGAGGAGCCCACCGCCCCTCTGCTTCTCTTCCTCCCCGGGTCCCCGGCTGTCTCTGCCGCCCACTGACTGAAAGGACTCTTCCTTTGTGTTTGGTTTTCAGAAGACTGGCTACGATCGGTCTCAATTTGGATGTTTTTGGGTTTGTCATAGTTGAGGTTATGTCTTGACAAATTTGGGACGTTTTGGGACATTTTTTAGTACATTTTCAGTTCCTCTTCTCTCCTCTGGGAGTCCAGGGACGGAGGAGACGATCTTTCGTTACCGCCCCAGAGCTCCCCAAGGCCCCGCCGATTGCGTCCAGTCTGCTTATCTGAGTCATTCAGGCCGCGAGGCCTCTATTGTTCAGTCTTCGGTTCACCGACTCGCGGCCCTGTCCCTTCACTCCGACGCCGGGTCCACCCGTCTGTTTTCTGTTCTGAGTATTCTGTTTTTCAACTCTAAAACTCCCATGTGGTTCTTTGCGTCTCTGCGTCTCTGCCGAGACCTCACACGGCTGTGGTGCGAGTGTGCGATTCTCATGAAGCACAGCCACTGTGGACACCCCGACCTCTTTGTCAGGTGACGCCGCCGTCTCTGCCATCTTCACGCTGACATCTTGTGACCGTCTTTTTTTTAAAAAAAAATAAAAGACTTTGTTTATTTTATTTTTAGAGAGAGGAGAAGGGAGAAAGAGAGGGAGAGACACATCAAGTGTGTGGTTGCCTCTGGTGTGCCCCCTACTGGGGACCTGGTCTGCAACCCAGGCAGGTGCCCTGACTGGGAATCGAACCGGCAACCCTGTGGTTCGCAGGCCAGCACTTAATCCACTGAGCCACACTTGTCTTTTTTTCATTCGTTTTGAGTGCTTCCTGGTTCTGGGCGTGCTAGTGAAGTTCCCTTCGACCCCTGGACGTGGTTGCATTGTTGTGAAACTCTGGACTTTATTCAACCCCCGTCAGCTGATGTCCGCTGGCCCTCGGTTCCATCGGGGAAGTCGGGCTCGTCGTCATTGCCACGTGGGGGAGGCAGTCCAGGCTCCCGGGGTCGTGGACAACCAAGGAGGGGCTCCTTGGTGCTGCCGGGTGGGTGGGAGTCCCGGCCCCTCACTGGGCCCCACCGAGCCTCCCCGCTCCCTGCAGGGTGTCCCGCCGCCTGGGTGAGTGGAGGAGGGTGGTGCAGAGAGGTCTCCGGGGACACCGCCTGGTGAGGAAGATGAAGGGCACCTGCTTGACGCATGGGTCACCACCGGCCAGCAGTGATCACGGAACGCTGTGGATGGCTCGTCGAAACACGAGAAAAAACATGCACAGAGACAACCAGGTCCTGTGGGGGATAGGAGCAGCAGGGCCGCCACTCATGTGGGGAGCGCTTGGCCACCCTCTCTCCTGGAGGGCGCCATGGCCAGCCTCCCTGGTGGGGAGAGCACCCCGTTCCCCCTCCGGAGAGGCTTTTTACTGGTGTCGTTTGCATAAGAATTCAGGTAAAAGCTCATTACTCATTGCTAGGAAGTAGGGATCAAATAATAGATAACAAGGAAGTCTGAGGGCCTATTTTGAGTCAGGGTCAAAGAGCTGTAAGACTTTAAGGAACAAACTAACTTCCTCCTTGGACCCTTCTCATTCCACTGAGAGCATTCTAAACAAAGCAGGTTTCACAGTAATTTACATGTTCTTTCTTAGGCCTGATCACCCGGAGAACCCCCGCCCCGCCTTTTCAGCACAGGGCAGCACCACCCTGTCATTGTTTCAGGCTTAGGTGGAGCAAGGGAAGTAAGGCAACCAAGAGATAAGGAGGTTTTTCTCCCAGATGATGAGGACTCAGGCTTTGTCAAAGCCGAGGGGCCAGGGTCCATCCCCGCCTTTTGCTGTAGCCCCCAAAGTCCTTTTGGGGGCCTCCCACGTGATCGTGCCTGTCTTAGGTCGCCCCCCCCTTGGGGAATCTTACCCATCTTTGGCTAACCGACCAAGCTTTGGGGTTCAGTTATGAATGAAGCAGCAGAAGCAGCACTCCTGTCAGGGAGATAAGCTTTTGTCTCCTTGCTGGCTTACGGTTCCAAGGGCGTTCCCTTAGCCTTAGCCTGGGTGGGGGTTACAGCTTCTGATACCAGGCAGGGTGGTTTCCAACACCTGCTGCTTGGGGGGTGGACATCCAGCTCCTGTGCTGTCCACACGGACCCTTTGGGCAGCGAGGCTGGTCACCAGCCAGCCATGTTCGGGGGGCAGAGTTCCACCTCCCTACGTGGCTTTTCTTGCTCCAACCTGGCCCGGAGTATTGGGGTGCCTCCTTACACCCCCGAGGGTGAAAGTCTGGGCTCCCCATCAGCCTGGGCTGGCATGTGGGGGGTGGAGCCAGTGTCTTCTGTGTTCACTGGAGGGGGGTGGAGTGGGGGGGGGCGGTCTGGCCTAGGGTTTTCCGTCTCATTGGGTTGCCCTCCCCTGGGCCTCTGGCCGAGGGATCTGGCTTCTGTGGGAGCTTTCGAGCACACCCATTGGACGACGGCTTCTGTGATGTCCACGCTGATATCTCTGAGGCCACGGAAGCCCTAGGGCACGCCCCCTCCAGTGGGACCCCCAGCCCCGAGGTCCCCCGGGGAGGGTCCCCTTCTCCGCACCGCATAGAGTCTCGTCCCGCCTGCAGTGCGTGGGGAGGGCCGGGCAGAGCGCACCAGCCCGCCTGCGGGGGCTGGGAGGGCCTGCGCGGTGTGTCTCCCGTCTCTCCCCTCCGGGGCCGGATTCCCCCTGCCGACCTGTCCCAACCCCGGACTCGCCCGTCACGCCCACTCTGCTCCGCAGCCTCTCCGCGGGACTTTTTTCTCCGGACACCGTTCTCTCAGTTCTAAACTTTCCACTCGGCTCCCTCCGACCGGCTCTCCGAGCTTCCCACCCACTGTGAGAAGGTGTAGCAGCACCCCACGGAGCATGGCGGAGTGACCGTGTAAGGCGTTCATGGGACCGCCCCCCGCCCAGTCTGGGTCATCTCAGCTACGCGCCTGCGCACCGTCTTTTCCTTGAGACCGGCAGCGCCGCCAGGTCCTCGGTGTTTTGATGAGTTTTGGATCCCGGAGAGTTTGGTCATTGTGCCGTACGGCTCTGGGTCCTGTTAAATTCCTCCGGGGAATTGTGTCTTCTTGGGCAGGTGCTCGGCCTGCTCAGGCTCAGACGCCCGTGCGCCTCCCGTTGTGGGAGGGGCCGGGGGCACGTGCGGGCCCGCCCCCTGTTGTCTCCTAGTGCCGCGCTGCTGGGGACCACCCCTGGGTTCTGGGTGCCGGCAGGGAAGGCAGTTCCGCCCCCGGGGCGCCCCTGCGCTTCCGGCGTGTTCCTCGCGTGGGCGGCCAGGTGTGAGCCAGGCCACACGGAGTCAGGACGCCCTTCCGCACGCCTCCCGCCACGCTCAGGCTCCTCCGCCAGCCGGAGCGGTACATGCGCTTTCCTGTCCGCGGCCAGCGCGCGCTGTTCCTGACCTCGGGCTGCCCCGGGGCCAGAGCTGGCGGCGGGGGCTCCTGCCCGGCACTCGCTCACTCCTCTGGGGGCGCCCCCGGCCAGCGGCCGCTGCTCTTTGCCGTTAGAGACCTCTTTCATCTCGTCCGGCCCTCTTCTTCGTGGTCAGTGGGAGGGACGGGCAGCTGTGGGCTGGGGTCCCAGTGCTGCGTCTGTCTCTGCCTGCACCCGGAGTCCTCGCCACGGCCGGTGAGCCGGCCCAGTGTCACCCTCATTTCAGCGACGGTCCTGGGGGGCCACCTGGATGTGGATGTGGGGTTCATGTCCACACCCTCCACAGGCCTTTCTTACCAGGCGGAACAGGACTCAGCCCGGCCCCCAGCCCTCCTCTGTCCCCTGGCTGGGCACGGGCCCCACAGCTGTCTGCGCCCTCTGGTCCGGGACCTGGAGTGCAGGCACCGGATGGTGGGCCCAGGTGTGAGGAGAGGTGCGGTGGCGCCAGTGCCGAGCAGAGACGGGTGTCCCGTGTGGCCGTGTGCTGGTCCCGGAGCAGACTCTGCAGGGGCAGGGTCCGCATCCCCCAGGTTCCCTGAGCCTGCGCACTGGGGACTCGGAGCAGCATCGGCTGTGCCCCGCCCCCAGGACCACCCGTTCACAGGAGGAGCCCCATCCAGGGGGACCGGCTAGAAGCGCACCTGGGCAGGGCAGGGAGCTGGGCACGTGCCTGGCCACGGACCTGCAGGAAGAGCAGCAGGGGGAGGAGCCACGGCCACGGAAGATCTGGGCAGACCATGCCGGGTCCACGTTGTGTCTTCAGGCCCTCAGTGGGGGCGGGCCCGGGGGCGGGGCCAGAAGGGCATCAGAAGGCTCTGGGGTTGCTGAGCAAGCAGTCCGGCACAGAGCACCCTGCCCAGACAGGGGCTGCAGGGCGGGTAGTTTCCGGAAGCCGGGGAGATGGGCTTGGATTTAGGAGGCTGATGTGAGGCCCTCATGAGATGTCCCCGTGGCGGGGCCCGAGACGCAGGAGAGTGCCGGAGTAAACACGCCACCTCTCCGCGGGCCTCGGGACCGTCTGCCTCTGAATCTGCTCTTAGGAGAAGTGGTTGCTAAGCACACGAACCCCACATGGTGTGGCCCTCACTCCGACGACGCTGCCCCCAGGAGACACTGGCTGGCGCCGAGCGGAGGCGCCCTGGTGCCAGGCGAGCAGCCCTGTTCTGGGGAGGCCTCCCGGAGTTCTGCTTAAAGACAGTGTCGGGTTGTTGCTTGAACGAGAGAAGGGCGTCTCCCTAGAGCCTTGGCCAGCGCGCTCTCCACGGACAGGGCGCGATCAGCCCAGGAGCGCAGTGACGCGGAGAAAAAGATCGCGTGCGCTTGCACCCCCACAGCCGCAGCTGGTGAACCGGGGCAGCGGGCCAGCCGGGCCGGGGGCACCGGTCGGGTCAGGGCAGGGCCTGCGGTGCAGCAGGCAAGCCAGGTGGGCGCGCTGCTGGCACCGACGTGGCCGTCCGCCGCCCGCTGTCTGGGGTAGGGGGTAACCTTCTCCAAGGCGGCGCGGCAACCTCTCAACTCCTCGCGTGCCTTTAACACAGACCTTTAAGGTTTCATCTAATTTCACACGCGGTGCAAGATGATGCAAAAACGCAAGCAACCGCCAGTCTCAGGTAGAGAATGAAAGTGTCCCACCTGCATTCCAGGGGTTGGCTCCCCGCGAGGCCTTCCTTCCCCATCTTTCCCTGACCTGCGGTCCCCGTTTACGCCTCGTGTGTGCGCAGGCGCAGACGGTGGTCCGGTCCCTGTTGATGAGTCCCGTGTGCGCAGGTGCGGATGCCGGTCCCTGGTTAGGAGTCCGGTGTGCGCAGGCGCAGACGGCCGGTGCCGCCCATGCCATCACGTGCTGTTGCCCAGTGCACAGCAATGTCGTTCAGTCCTCTTGTTTCCTGTCCAGCACGCTGCTGCTGACCTCCTCAGGTCCTCGCTGGAGGGCTTTGCCCCTGGGGCCTCCGCGTCAGTCCATGAGGCTCGCGAGCCCTGTGCTCTTCCGGATGGGCGAGCTCCTCCAGGCCCAGGGGGAGGGTCACAGGCTGTCGTCCCACGGCTGAGCGTCCGCCCCGCTTTACCGGAGGCGCCTGCAGTCCTAGGATTACAGCCGCCCCCAGTGTGTCTGGACGGCCCGTGGGTGGCCTCTTCCTGGCTTACCCAGAGTGGAGAATGCCTGGGCCATCTCCCCGGCGTGCAGCCGGGTCTCCCGCTGCCTCGGATGGGCCCTGTCCCCGTCTTTCCCAAGCCCCTGCCCACCCCCGGCCCCACCTCCGGGTGGCCCCAGGGTCCAGTTGTCCGGTTCTGGGTGCTGCTGTGTGCCTCGGCCCGCCTGGACTTCTGACACGGTTTCCCGACCACCGCTCCCCCAGCGAGCGCAGCGGCTGGCCGGGTGTCAGCGCCCAAGGGCTGCGCCGCTCGTTTGAAAAGTTCCGTTCTGCGTTTGGGCATTCTCTGGGCTACGACACCCCATGTCCTGGCGACACCGAGTTGCCCAAACGTACTAGGCTCTGAACTGAAGAATGACGCTTGACTCTGCGTTCGCCTTTCGGGCTTCTAAGGACTAGGGGAGCCGACCGCCCCGGGATCCTGGCGCCGGGCCCCTGCGTTCAGTGCGTCGGACGAGTCGGTCCGACACTCGACCCGCGCTGTCGTTGCAGACGCCTGCTCCGTGCCCGTGGCCGAGATCATCACCGTGGAGGAGACGGACCGGCATGGGAAGCACTACAGCGGCGGGAAGTGGCAGAAGATGGAAACGCCTTTCGCATTCACAGGTGGCGAGACCCGCGGAGCCCCGCCTACACGTCGTCCTCCTTAACCCCCGGGCGGGTTCCCCGAAAGGGGCTTTTTTCACTTTAACAAACTCGGTGCCTCCTTGGATTATCTTTATGCAGACTTCCCTGTGTCGTTTTCCACGGTGTGATTTTAACCGGTGTTTAGGCTTTGATCACGTTTTATTTTCTTGCGTGGGCTCAAAGGGCTGAGCAGTCATTCGGGGTTTCCCAGTGTGCCTGGGGAGTCCCGCCTCGTCCGCAGGGACGAGCTCCGCCTCCTCCGGGGGTCAAAGCCTGTGGGGGGAGTGGCCCCGTCCTGCTGGTTGGGGGCGGGGTGGGGGCGTGGTCTGCGGGGAGCTGACAGCTTGTCTTTTCGCAGTGCACTGCGTGAAGAGAGCCCGGCGCCACCGCTGGAAGTGCGCGCAGGTGACTTTCTGCGGTGCTGACGAGCAGCTGTGTCACCTGTGGCTGCAGACCCTCCAGGAGCAACTGGACAATCTGAGTACGTGCGGCCCGCGTGGTATTTAGAGAACGACCGAGTGGCTGTGGAACCTGGGCCTGCACGCGTGAGCGTGCATGCTCGTGGGTGCACAAATGCACGTGTGCGCGTGACCGTGTGTGATTCTGTGGTGTGTACACATGCGAGTGCGTGGGTACATGTATGTGTGCTCATGCGCATGTGTGCTCGCATGCACACACATGTGTGGGTACGTGTGCATGTGTGCTGTGTGGTCGTGTGCATGACACACATGTGTGGTGCACCCACATGTGTGTGTGCTGCGTGACCTCTGCTTCCTGCCTCTCACAGCCGGTCTGTGGCCAAGATGGAGGCGATGCTGCGCCCCTCACACACTTTCTGACCAGGGGCCAGCGGGTGCGGTGCCCGCAGGGTGGGCTCTGGCTGGAGAAGCCCGGCAGGGCCGCGGTGTGGGGCGGAGGCGGCCGCAGCATGAATGTGCGACCATTCCTCCACTCACTGAGGAAGGTCACCAGGAGCCCGGCATTGCCCATAGTGCCCCCGCAAGCGTCCCAGCCTGTGCCCTTGGCTGGACACGCTCACACTTGGGTGCCTACCTGGGCTTGGGGTCGCTGGGCCGCACAGGGTACGTGTGTCCAACCTCGGAGACACGACCAGCCTGTCCCAGGGTGACAGGGCTGCAGCGACACTCCCACCCGTGAACACCCGAGTCCTGGCTGCCCCACGACTTAGCCACACCCTTCAAACCTTAGCCTTTGGGGGCAGTGGGGGGGGGGGTGTTAGGTCGATTACAGCTGTCATCTGTGCTTCCCTGTCAGCCCCTGACGCCGAGAAACGCACTCCCGTTCACCGGCCACTCGGAAACCTGCGGGGCGTCTGCGCGGCGACTTCTGTCCGTTTTTCTGCCGGGTCATCTTTCCCGACGACGTGCAGACACCCCCCACACAGCTCGGTCCCACCCTGTTGCTGGGTGTGCGGGTCACAGCGCCGCCTCCCATGGCAGGGCTGGCGCCGGCGCCGTCTTCTGTCCGCTCCTTGGACAATGAGGAACGGGCCATCTCGATGTTGACATAGTCCCGTGTCTCTTTTCCAAAACTCTGCGGTTAGGTTGTGTCCATGCAGTTAAAAACACTTTTTCTTAACATTGATTTTTTTAGGGAGAGAGGAAAGCGGGGGTGTGGGGGGGCAGAGAAACATTGATGTGTTGTTCCACTCATCCGTGCATTCACTGGCTGCTTCTTGTATCGAACCCGCAACCTCGGTGCGTGGGGGCGTTGCTCTGACCGGCCGAGCTGCCCGGCCAGGCTCTCACTAACGCTGCTTCTCAGATGACCTCAGCAGGAGCCTGAAGCCCTGGCGGGGTGGTTTCCAGCAGCACGGGGCCCTGCCACGCTCCTTGGTCACCCTGAGCGTGACCGCCGCGTCATTACTGTTTTGCAGCGTGCAGACCGAAGCACTTGCTGGTGTTCATCAACCCCTTCGGAGGCAAGGGCCGAGGCAAGCGGATCTACGAGAGGAAGGTGGCGCCCCTGTTCGCGCTGGCCGCCATCACCGCCGAGGTCATCGGTAAGGCTGACGCCCTGCCGGGCGCGGACGCTCGGATGGGAGAGGGATTCAGATGTGGCCGCTGGAGGTTTGTAGCCTCCAAGGTTATTTTAGACAAAACAGAATGTGTGGGGTGTGTGTGTGTGTTTTAACAAATCGCAAAGAGAAGGATACAAATAGAGAACGCAGACTTTTCTAGCCGAGTCCTAGCATTTAAAGCACCGAAGGAGAGCACCATGAAGGGGAAAGGACGAAAGCTCGCAGACAGAAAAGTCTGGCGAGAGAGAAAAGCAATTAACGTTTTAGAAACAGCTTTGTCGCCAGGTGGCGCTGTGAGAAACGGGATGCGGCACCACGTCGGCGGCTCCGTGTTTTCAGAGCGCGCTGTCGGCGCCGCGCAAACCCCGGGGGGCGGGCCCTTGGAGGGAGGGGGGTCTCGTGTGAACTTACTCGAGGGCAATGGGCAATGGGCCGCTGGGGCCACAGGCCTCAAACACGGGGGGTCCTGCCCAGTGACGCAGCTTTCTGAGTCTCCCCGAGGGGAACAGTCAGGGGTCCACTGCCACCTTTTATGGCAGCAAAACACGGGACCCAACTTCAATGTCCCCAGACAGGAAGCGGGGAGGTAGAACTGTGGCGAGCCCGAAGGCACGGCGTGTGGTCCTTCGGGCGGCCGTCCCGGGGAGGTGTTAACGGTGGGAAGTGACTTGTCGCCGGGAAGGCCGGGGGGCAGAGTCTCGGGGGCAGAGTCCCCCGAGTGCTGTGGTGCCAGCGTTGCAGCAGAGGCCATGTTTCTCGCGTGGGGTGTACAGGCTCTGCACTGATGTTACCTTTTCTACGTTTTACTGTATTCTCAAGTTTTCAAAGTCACTTGGATAATAAGGGGAAACTATAGCATAGAAGAGTAACAGCTCTCCAGAAAGTCATTATTTGTCGGCCACCACGTGCCAGGAAGGGCCACCAGGCCCCACAGGCGTGTCTCGGAGAGAGGGGCCCGTCCCGCGGGGGGGGGAGGGGCGGGTGCTGCTTCTTTCTCTGGAGGGGACTCGCGCTCCGTCTGAGCAGGGACCTCTCACGGGAAGGCCCCCTGAAGGACGTGTGGGGCCTTGGATGGCGGGGGTGGGGCCTCCAGGCCGAGGGTCCGCTGCAGGACGCCATGCCGTCTCTCCCGCAGTCACGGAGCGCGCCAATCACGCCAAGGAGACCCTGTACGAGACGGACTTGGACAAGTACGACGGGTGAGTAGTAGCCCCTCCGAGTGCCTCGCCCGCCGGCCGTGCGTCCTCCCCGGGTCTGACCCGCCCGTCCCGGTTCTGTTCACGCCTTGCCTGACATTCCCCACCCCCCACCCCCCGACCGTGAAGTGAGCCTGCTTCTCGCGGAAGAGGGGACGAGGCAGAGACCACGGTCCACCAGACTCGTGTTTCGCTCTGGCCTCGCTGCCCACGCTGGGTGCCACGGGTGCGTGGTCCAGGCGTGGCCTCCTGTGGCCCTGCGGGGGCCCGCAGAAAGCACGCACGCAGAGGCGCTCCAGCATGAGGCCTGCGTTTTGGGGCGCTGAGGGGGTTGTGACGGCAGCAGAAGGGCGTCACCCGGGGCTGGCACTGACACGGGGTCGGGGAGGTCGGGCGGCTCCAGGGGGCGCGCTGCGCTGAGGGCGGGGCTGAGGGTCGGGAGGGACGCCGACGCTCTCGGCCTGCCCTGCGCTCGGGGGCACGCTGCCCCTCCCAGGAGCGCCGCGCGCAGCTGTGGGGGGAGGGGCCGTGGGGACGGCAGGGCCGGGACCCTCACGCGCCCGCGTTGCCTCCGCAGGATCGTCTGCGTCGGCGGGGACGGCATGTTCAGTGAGGTCCTGCACGGGCTGGTCGGCAGCACGCAGCAGAGCGCCGGCGTGGACCAGGACGAGCCGCGGGCGGCGCTGGTGCCCAGCCGGCTGCGCATCGGCATCATCCCCGCAGGTGGGGCCGCGCGGCGCCTGGGACGTGGGCTGGTGGACTCCCCGGCTGCAAGTCTTCTCGAACGGGGTGCTTGTGGGGCCGTGTTCCCACTGCCGACCGGAAGGGGGCGCCTCGGGGCCGGGGCCGCAGCCCCGCCACAGGGCCAGGCCGGAAAGCCGGTCCACGGGGCACGTCAGGCAGGGAGGAGGGCGGGAGCCAGTCTGAGCGGGTTCACAGGTGCCGTGGGCCAGGGGGAGGGGCGGCAGGGCCCAGAGAGCCCCGTGTGGGCCGGAACCCTGGGGCCCTAGGGCGCCCAGCCTGGCCCGTTTTAGATAACCACACGGCAGCACTCGGGGGCCACCAGGCCCCACGTGCGTGTGGGCGTGCGAGCCGGCCTTCCCCTGGGCCGCCTGCAGTGGGCGGTCCGCCGCGCTAGTCCCTGCCCCGCCCCCCCTCGGCCGCTGCCCTTGGTTCAGGACGGCTCGGGGCTGTCTCTGTGTCCGAGGACTGACTTCCCATCACCGGGCCCCCGAGCCGGGGACCTCGTCTCGGTTTCCCTTCTGGTTCACGTCTTCACGTAAACCGTGACTCTGTCGCCCCCACACGTGCTGGCGCTCTTTCGGGAGGTGGTGGACGACCCATCGAGGGGTCACAGAGGGGGGTCACAGAGGTGGGCTTGGAGGGAGCCCTGTCCTGCTCCCGGACGCCCTCCCTCCTGCCTGGTGCCGACAGCCGGGGAGCCCGTGGGACTGTGGCGGGGGGCTGAGGGGCGGGCGAGGGGCTCGCCGAGTCGTTGCCAGTCCCCAGAGCACAGCAGTTGGGGCGTCCTCGGACCTGGAGGGGCCGAGAGGCCTAGTGTCAGGCAGGGAGTCCTGGGAGGCCCGGGGTTGTCAACCCCCCCACCCCCACCCCCAGCAGCCGGGCTGGGTCCGGAAGGCGCTGGCTCCGTGTTGTGTGCAGGTTGCCGGCAAGCCCGCAGGTCCGGAGAAGCACAGTGTTTACAAGCTTTGTGGGTTCAGGGCTCCGCACAGGACGGGCAGGGTGAGGCGCCCTCGTCCGGCTTGTGGCCTGGTGTCTGGGCGGCGTGGCCGGGAGACCACGTCCGGTGTCGCCCATCTGCCCCTGGGTCTCGGGTCTGGGGCCCGGCCCTGCTGGCGGGCGTGTGTTCCGGGGAGGACGGCCCTCGGGGCCCCACGGCCTGTCCCTCGTGCCCTTGGCCCGGAGGAAACCGCACGGAACTGAAGCCTCCACGGAAGAAGCACTTGCACCACCAGGCGGCTCCCGGCACCTGCGCCTCTGCTGCCGGGCCGGGAGCGCGTCGCCGGGGTCCTCCGGCAGCCACAGAGTCGCCCGCCGTCCTGCCACCTGGGCCTTGCACGGCACGGCGGCCACACCTGCAGGCCTGCAGGGGCCTGGGGCTCGGAGCCCCGCTGCGTGGGACGTGCTTGCCGGTCACAGGCACTCCGTCCTGAGCCAGAGTGCCCAGGGACTCGGAGGTCGGGTCACTTCTCCTGGGAGCTGAGCTTTGTTGCTCCCGCTTCAGAAAGGCCGCGTCCAGCGTGGGGTGAGGCAGGGAGGCCGCAGTGTACCTGGCTGGCTACCAGTGCAGGGGGAGTTGGTGCCTGCCGCCTGCCCCCCCGTCGGTCCAGGAGGGTGGGGTCCGGGCGGGGCGCCCCCTGGAGCCGCGGTGCTGGGAGGGGACGGCCGTGCAGCTGACTCGGTCTCGAGGAAGTGCCGTGTTCCGGTCACAGGGGCGCAGAGCACAGCCCGCAGAGTGCATGCCACTGGGGCTGGGCCTTCCCGAGGCCCCGAGGATTCGATGCCAGAGCCAGCCGCCACGCCCCCACGAAGCAGATCTCCTCGCGTTCAGAGCCGGCTCTTCCTCCCGGTTCACATCTTCTCCAGACACGCCGCCTGCAGCGACGATCGGGACGTTATGTCGTGTCCTGGAAGGTCACGGGAGAAAAGGCGTCTTGGGGACGTTTGAGGGGACTGGAAGCCCTGCTGTCACTCCAGGCGCCAGCTGGACCGGCCTCTGTAGACGGAAAACACAAGGGACCGCGAGCCCGCAGACGCCCCGCCCCGCTCTGGGACTACTTGTCCGCACCGGCGTCCTCACTGCGCGCTCCTCTGCAGAGACTTCTCACCGCTGCCACGGACTGCTTCCGGGGCGGGGCTCAGGACTAAGCGAGCAGGGGAGACGCAGACCCTGGGGAGAGCCCCGTGGGGTGAGGAGCCCCCGGCCCAGACGAGGTGCTCAGGGAGGCCTCTGTTGCCACACCCCGATGGGGCACGGTCCCTGCCTCTGGAGCGGGACAGGCTGCGCAGGGGCGCACGTGCAGGGGCCTCGCGTGGTTGCAGGGGCTCAGGTGGCGGCAGGAGACGGGATGGGAGGTGTGGGGGTAGTGGGGGGAGCCCAGTGGCCCCATGGAGGGCTCTGGGTAGGCGTGAGCTGAGCTGGTTGCCTTCCTTAAAAATCTGACTTTTTCGAGCAAGATAACCCCAGCACCCTGTGAGCAATGGCGCCCCTGCCTCACTGGTAAGGAAGGACTGACTGATGGAGAGAGGATGCGCGTAGTCCCGTGCAGGGGTGGGGCTTCCTCGCTGGAATCCACTGCCGCCACCGCCGCCGTTTGGGCTCTGCGCCGCCTACTATTGGTGGATAGTTTGCAGCTACGCCCTACTGAGTGACCTGGAGCCGTGGGCCAGTGGGCCATCGGGCCATCTCCACACCCGCCCCCCAGAGCAGGGCCCCGGCTCGCACAGCCGGCCGGGACGGCAACCCCTCCCTGTCCCGCCCACGCCACCCAGCTAAGAGGGCGCCTCGCTGAGCCGCTGAGCCGGGCCGTCAGGAAGGGCAGCTTCTCTGTGGCTGTCACGGGGGTCGGGGTGCCTGCTCCTCCCCAGAATTTCAGGAGTCCTCCAGCTTCCTCTGAGTCTGCTGAGCCCAGGGCGACCAGAGACTAGTAGACCGACCCAGAAAGGAAGCAGGACTTAAGGAGTCTTGGATTTGTAAGACCTGGTGCCACCGAGAAGCCACACGGCCGCGTCACTGCTGCCTTTCCTGCCCCAAAGATCACACGTGTGACCTGTGATTAAACGCGGGGAAGGCTGGGCATCTGGTCGGGCTTTGTTCTAGGGATGGTGGAGTGCGCGCGGCTCTGGGGACTTCCGGAAAGTTCTAGGGGCATGAAGGACTCCCTCTGCCTTGGGCCCTGGCTCCAGTTAATTCGGCGGCTCATTCGCAGTTTGTCGTCCAAGGAGCACCTGTGTCGGCTGCCTGGGTCCCTCGGGAAGCAGGTCCGGGCGCGGGAGGCAGTCTGGAGCCCGCGGCTCGGCTGAGCCAAAGACACTTCGAGAGTTAGCCATCCCTATGATCTCAAACGTTGGATTAAAAATGTTTACTTTCTGGCTCATGTTTGGAACCAGACGTCACCCCAGTCAAGATTAACAAAAAATATGCATGTTGCAGTGTGTGAGCGTGAACAGGCGTGCACGCGTGTAAGTCACTGTAGAAGCCACGCTCCGCCGGGAGTGAGGGAAGATCCTTCCGCTCTGACCTCGTGCTGGACCAGGTTCTGGATCTGGTAACAAAGGAGCCAGCGGCCAAACCCCACTGTTGGGAACCGCGGGCGCCCAGGCTTCCCCGGAAGCCGCACTTGGAGGCGTCCCAGGCCGGCGGCCAGAGCCCCGGTGTCTGCCCCTGGCCGGGGCCTGTGAACCCGGGGCCACCTGACCCATCGCGGTCGGTCGGCGGTGATACCGTGCCGCCGTGATACCAACTGCTCGGCCCATCCCAAACCTGTTCAGCGAAACCCGGGCCGTGGGGCTCAGGAATCCGGTCTGAAATGGTGCCTGGGGGCATTCTCCGCCCACTCAGGCCGTGTCCGCCGCCTGGATTCTGACCCCGCTCAGCAGCTGGGCCAGTAACCACGCCCTCCGGCTCCGGGTGGGCGGGGTGCCCGGAGGTCACGCCCACTCCGCAGATGCTGTGCAGAAGGAGGAGGGGATCCTGGCTCGCTGCACTCAGGGCGGTTCCAGCAGGTCCGGCCTGGCCTGGCCTGCACGGCTACCTGCCGGTGGCGGCTGCGCCCTGGACCCGGCAGGACCAGCCAGGGCTCCGGCTGCGAGCAGGCGCACGGGGACGCGGAAGTGCCTTTCTGTGAGCGCGGCGCTTGTCTCGGTGCACGGGCCTCTGTGGCGCTTTTCCACGACCTTCGCAAGCGTCCTGCTTTGCCTGCGCTTTCCCACTGGAGACGCCTCCGCCGTCCCTGTCCCCGCTGGGAGGGGACGCTCCGTGCAGGGCACAGAGCTGTGTCCCCTCCGCCACCGCCGCAGGCGTTTCTCGGGGCTCCACTCCCGGAGACCCTGGAGGTCAGCTCAGTGTTCTGATGAGTTAACGTCGGTATTTGCAGTATTCCCGCTGCAGGCCAAGTGCACTGACCCCGCTGACTCCAGGCCACAGGGGAGAGGGAGGAGCCCAGCACGCACTTGGTGCAAACCTGCAGGTTTCCAAATTGACCGCAATGGCACTAAGGGTTCCCTCGTCCCCCGTCAGGGTCGACAGACTGTGTGTGCTACTCGACGGTGGGCACCAACGACGCGGAAACGTCGGCCCTGCACATCATCGTGGGTAGGTCCCGCCGGCCTCTCAGGCACCTGTGCGTCCCCCTACCCCGGGCCCCGACCTAGGCGGGCGGGGCTCCTGCCGCCTCGTCCCACTTCCCACGCCGTCAGAGGGACCCTTCAGAAACATGAGCCCTGCACAGAGCCCTCAGGAGCCCCGGGGGTAGGGGCCCACCAGCACCCCGTGACCCGGCCGGCTCCCCTCAGCGTCCCCAAGCGCCATCCAGGCCGCCGCCCCTCGGACCCGACCTGCCCCACGCCCTGCACCTGCTTTCTCCCCATTCAGGGCTCTGCCCCTGGTCACCCGGTCAGGCAGGCCTCCCCAGGCCAGAGTCCCCGGCTGCCGCCACAGCCGCCCCTGTCCTGCGTGCTCGGCCTGGCTGCTCCTCCAGCACGAGCCTCCCCAAGGCCGGCACGCCAGGGTCGGCTTCCAAACTGCTCCCACGTGCTGAGGCCCCTGCACAACGCCTGTCCCCATCCTCGCCCCAATGGCTGAGTCACCCTCAGTCCCGGGCGTGCCACCCATGCAGAGCCGCCGCGCAGGACAGCGTGCTTTGACGTGCGCCCTGGCTTCCTCGTCAGACCCCCTCCCTCCCTCCCTCCCGCGGGTCCCGGGGGTCGGGCCCCACGCGGCAGCTCTCCGAGCCTGATTCACAGGGGTAGTCATTGGACCCAAGAACGGGGCCCCCAGAGCGCTGGCCACTGCCTCAGTGCCTCCTGCACCGTCTGCGTTGTAGTTGCATCTCCTTCAGCGCCTGCAGGGGGGGACAGTGAGGGGGCGGGGGGGGGGCCGTGATAGGCAGGAAGCAGCTCCCCGGGGGCCTGTCTTGGCAGGGGACTCGCTGGCCATGGACGTGTCCTCGGTGCACCACAACGGGGCGCTGCTGCGGTACTCGGTGTCCCTGCTGGGCTACGGCTTCTACGGGGACATCATCCAGGACAGCGAGAAGAAGCGCTGGATGGGTCTCATCAGATACGACTTTTCAGGTAACTCGGGCACTCGGGCAACTGAGGGCTTTCGCGCACCTCGGTGGCCTCGTCCGCACCCCGTGAGAGGAGGGCACCCGTGACACACACACCGGGACCAGCCCCCCTGCAGCCGCAGGCCCCGGGCATCCTGGGGTCACAGCCGGTCCCCTCTCGTCTGGTCACAGACCAGGAGCCAAGGGGCACGCAGCCATTTCCGGGCAGTGCAGAGGGAAGTCTGCGCAGTTCAGGGCAGTTCAGGGCCCTGAGGCTCCCAGTGCAGAAAAGACCCCAGAGAGGGGCGGGGGCAGGGGCGCAGTCTGGCCCTCTGGTCACTCCGTGGACCCGTCGGTGGCGTGAAATCGGTGGCGTTGGCCCACACACTGCCCTCTCTCGTTCCTTCTGGGCGAGTCTGTGATAAGTTAAATTGAGTAATTCCGATTACAAAGCCTTTTCCGGGGAGAGGAGCGAACAGAAACCTGGGAAGCCTTACTCGCCGAAGAGGTCTACGCAGAACCGCAGCGCGGCCGGCCAGCCAGACGCGGGGTCCAGTGTGGGCGCGGGCCAGGAGGGCCCTCGCGGCCCCGCCCCCCGGGTGGCCCCGCCCCTGGGTGGCCCCGCCCTCAGAGGTCTGCGTCCTCAGGTTTGAAGACCTTCCTGTCCCATCACTGCTACGAGGGCACGGTGTCCTTCCTCCCCGCGCAGCACACGGTGGGCTCGCCGCGTGACGGGAAGCCCTGCCGAGCTGGGTGAGCGCACGGGGTCCGCGGGGGGTGACGGGAGAGCGGGCAGGGGGTGGCGTTGACTCGCGCTGCGAGGTCTGAGGGTGGATTCGGGGGCTGCGGGTTTTGAAGGGTTTGGGCTTCCCCTAGAAGTCGCTCAGACGTCGGAGCCCCCCCCCACCCCCGGTCCTCTCCTTCTCGAGGGGAGACTCTGAGACCCCGAGGTCAGAACGGCGGGACACAGACGTTGATGGATGCGTCGCTCAACTCAATGAGCTGACACAGCGTAGTGCGCGTCCCGCTTGGCGGCGTGGGGGCGGGGCGCCCCGGACCACACGTGTGTCCTCGTCTTGGGAGTCAGTTCTGAGTCACGCGCCGCGACAGCGGTGACGTCCTCTGTCCTGTGGCGGTGACGCAGGCTCAGTGGGACGCAGGTGCCAAGTGGTGCCTTCCGTGTCTGGTCCTCCAGCCAGTGCAGCGCCACGCCAGCTGTGCCTGGGGGGGCCGGCACAGGGGCCTTGGGGTGGTGGCCCCAAGTCTTAGGGAAGGACGCGATGACATGCAATTTTTAACAGTAAATCAAATTTTGAGAATTCAAATAAATACGTGAAGGAAGCGCTTTTAACTAAGCCTCTGACGTTGAAACTGCTTGTTGCGTGTGCTTGTTGGATGGCAATGCTTCTGAGTGCGCGCCCGGCCACGAGGTCCCCCGAGTTAAGGGAAGGCGGCGCCCTTGTTTTCCAGGTGCTTCGTCTGCAGGCAGAGCAAGCAGCAGCTGGAGGAGGAGCAGAAGAGGTCGCTCTACGGCCTGGACAGTTCCGGTGAGGTCTCCAGGGAAGCTCCCTGCCCTCGCGGTGTGCGGGGAGGGTGGGTGCCGGAGCCAGCCCACCCCCTGCCCAGGCCCTCCCTCGCCGCACCGGGCGCGTCCCCTTTAACGTAGGCAGCCACTGGCCAGGCTCCGGGGAAGAGCAGAGGTTTGGAAACGCAGCGTGCGCCCCCCTCCTCTGGGTCACTGGCGCCCCGGGCCAGCACTGCTCGCGAACGGGGGTGGGCGGCCTCCGGCGAGGGCGCACAGTGAGGTCTCAGGGATCTGCTGGAGGGGGATGGGCACCGCTGTGCTCCAAGAACCGTGCTCGGGCGCTGCAGCGTGCGCTCCAGAGAACCCGCGGGTGTCACGAGGCGTCCCTTTTCGGGTTTCTCCCGCCACTCCCGAGTCTGAAACTCGCCCGTGGCTCGCAAGCAGGCCGCTGTGCGCGGCCCCGGTTTTGAGGCGTCCTTCTGACGTCCCCACCTGAGGGCCGGTGACGGCTTCCCAAGTGGGTGCCCGGCCTGCGTGGCGGGGTGTCCTTAGCGGGTGACAGACGGTGGGCTGCACGACCTCTGCCCCCACTGTGTGGTCGCGGGAGACCCCGGGAGTGTCCAAAGCAGCGGAGCGAGGGGTGGGTGGCGTCCCGCCGGGCCGCCCACGCCGAGCGGACACCCCCGTGCCCCCGTCCACTGCAGAGGAGGTGGAGGAGTGGAAAGTCGTGGGCGGCAAGTTCCTGGCCATCAACTCCGCCAACATGTCCTGTGCGTGTCCCCGGAGCCCCAGGGGCCTGTCGCCGGCCGCCCACTTGGGGGACGGGTCCTGCGACCTGATCCTCATCCGGAAGTGCTCCAGGTTCAACTTCCTGCGGTTCCTCGTCCGGCACACCAACCAGTGCGACCAGGTGGGTGCGGGGCAGTCTGGTCGCGCCACGCCCCTTTACCCGCCGCGTCTCGGCCCGCCCCCGCAAAGCTCCCGTGAGAGCGTGAGCTCTTTCAGCACAGGGAGTACCAGACATGGCTGCTCACGCCGGCCTCTCCCTGCTCGGACAGACAGCAGCAGGCGGCGCACCCAGAGCCGGGCCGGGGTGCAGCCTCCCGCAGCCCCGCCAGGTCACCCCGCATCCTGGCGGGGACGGCGAGGATGGCCGGGGCCCGAGAGTGTGCAGACAACGGGGGTCAGCCTCTGGTTTTAGTGAGCTCCGTTTTTTAAAAACTTGAGTTGTACACACAGGAGTCCCACAAACAGTGTGAGTGCTGTGGCGTTTTAAACAGTGCTCGCGGGGAAAGAGGAGGAGTCTGCCAGTCCTGACTCACACGCGGTGGCCGCGGCGGGCGGGGCGGTTTCCAGGGGCCCTGGGAGCGCTGACCCGGGTGCCTGGGAGGGCAGGTCCCGGACTCCCGTCCACCGCCGGGCGCCCAGTGAGCTGGACGTGCTGCCCAGAGCGCTGTCGGGGGGCGGGGGGAGCGCGTGCTCGAAGGGAGCCACAGGCACGCCACCCTCCCCCCACAGTAACTCGGGGAACGCCTCTCCCCCTCTCGCTAGTTCGACTTCACCTTCGTCGAGGTTTACCGCGTCAAGAGGTTCCAGTTCGTGCCCAAGCAGGCGGACGAGGAGGAGGGCAAGCAGGGGCTCAGCCCCATCTGCAGCCAGCACTCGCCCTGCTGCTGCGCCGCCGCCAGCAGCTCCTGGAACTGCGACGGGGAGGTGCTGCACAGCCCCGCCCTGGAGGTCAGGTGCGTGAGCGCCCCCTCGCCCCCTCCCCCCGTCGCCATGGAGGGCGTGGCCCCGCCCCGTCGCCTGCGCTTCCGCTTCTGGCGCCGTGCTCTTCACGTGGTCGCCTGCACGGGTCTCTGAAGCCCCTCGGTGTCGGCTCCTTCTCTCCTGCGCCCTGGGCGCCGGCACCCACCTCGTCCCCACCTAAACAAATGGCTGTCAAGGGCCCTGGCTGAGTCCTGGCTTCCTGCGTCCACCAGGAGGCGCTGTGGCCTCCAGGGCCCAGCCCACTGCCTGGACTTGGATTCGGCCCGGTGGGGCCCAGACCCGGCCTGGCAGTGCGGGGCTCCTCCGGCGGGTGAAGTGCGGGAAGGGGGGCCTTCCCGAACCCGTTGCAGCCCACTGCGTGTGGTGCTGGAACCCTGTCGTTGCGTCCCAGACCGTACGTGCACGTGGCGTGTGTTACGTGACCAGGTGAGGTGTGTTTCTCCCGTGGAAAGTAAAAGCACACACGACTCGGGCAGAACGCGGGGAGTGGCCGCCCGCAGAGGTCCCCAGGACCTGGGTCTGCTCGGAGGGAACCCAGGGGGCGCTCGTCGGCAGCGACGGCGCGGGTCCCTGGAGACGGTGCCCACCTCGCGGGAGTAGGTGACAGCCGTGCCCGACGCTCCCGGCTGCGGCCCCCGAGGGCGCTGCAGGTCCTGTTTGTAACCCACCACCCGACACGGCTCTCCAGCCCGCGCACCCCCAGCCCAGAGGCGGCCTCGGGTCTCCCAGCCGCCGTGGGCGTCCCCCAGAGCTGCTGGCAAGGGCGGGCTCGGGAGTCTGTCCTGGTCCCAGTCCGGCATGCGCGGTCCTCGGCCAGGACGCGCTCGGCGTGTGGGGACCTCCGGGCGAGCAGGGCCACGGGACCACGGGAGGACCCGTGAGCCAGTCCCACGCGCAGGGACGCAGCGTCTGTAGGCCGACCGTACACGTGAAGGCAGTGGAGTTTCCTATTAAACCGCCGGCTCACGAATTTCCTAGGGAAACGGGACACTTGGGGAGGGGGGGAGGGCGTTCTATGAAGTGTGCGCAGGCCGCAGATCGTGATGGACATGGCCACCCCTGAGCCAGCGGGGGCGGGGGGGGCCGACATCGGTCACTGGGACCGTGCACAGAGCGGCGGGCGGTGGGGGGCCTGTCAATGTGGCCTGCACGTCCCCCACGCGCACAGGACCCGGCGAGCTGGCGAGGCCGAGGCAGGACAGTGGCCGCCTGCGGAGTTCGAGCCCCGTCCTCCCATCGCCGGGTCCCCCCCCCTTCCCCCCGCCCCCGTGGCCGTCACCTGCTCTCGTTTACGAAGCCGGCCTCTGGGGGCGTGCACCGCCTCTGACCTGTCCGCACCGGGTTGGACCAGCTCGGCGCAACGCACGCCCTGTGCGGGGTGACGGTGGCCCCGCCCCCGGGGCCGGGAGGCGGGGGCGGGGCGAGGCGAGGGGGCTTCAGCGCGGCCCGTTCCCTCCACAGGGTCCACTGCCAGCTGGTGCGGCTGTTCGCGCGGGGCATCGAAGGGAGTCCGAAGCCAGAGCCGTGCCACTGAGACTCCCCTCCGGCCGCCCGCCCCCCCCCCGCCGGCGGCTCCCGGAAGTGCAGGAGCTAGGACACCACTGCAGACCCATGACGTGGACACGTGCATTTACACTTAGAAGTTTATTTTTGATAGTTAAATCTTGGTTTTAGGAACCACGCCTTTGCCCACGGTTCTGTGACCGCACCGGACGGGCATCTTCCGCTCCACGGGCGTCGCTGGGCCTCGTTTCACGCAACTGGCTCCCAGCGAGCGGTCCCTGTGGACCTGGGGCGCTGGCTTCGTGGATCTTAGCGCCACGGATGCGCAGACTTGGGAATGGCCAGTCAGCGGCTCTGCTGCGGTCCTTCTAGGGACAGTGTGAGGGGCCTGCTCTCTGCCGAGGCCCCGTGGGACCACGGGGCGCCTCCGGGCACTCGGACCTGCTTTGCCAGGCTTATCAGTAGTGGTCAAGGGCAGGGAGGCCGCGGGCTGGCTGCCCTTGTTCTACCTTTGTCCGGGCACGCGGGGAGGGCGCCGTTCCCGGGTCCTTTCTGCGGGGCACCCACGACCCAGCAGGGCCCCGGTCCCGGCACCCCCGCCCAGCGGCGGACCGCTGCAGGGAGAGAAGGCACGCAAGCGGTCACTGCATCTCTACGACCAGCTGCCCCCACGGCAGCAGCGAGCGTTGCTGCGACAATCTGGCTGGCCGCTCGGGCAGCGGCCGCACCGTTTACAGTCGGAACTCGAGGCTTCATAGCTGCACAAGCAGGCGGGGCGGACGGAGGCGGCGGGCCGAGCGTGAGATGCACCCCTTGGGGCTTCTTTTTCGGCGCCCGGCCCTGCCCCGGGGGACGGGGCCCCTCGTGCGGGGGTCCGTGTGGTGCAGGCCCCCAGTGCGCACACACGTGGCCCCCATCTCTTCTCATCGTCACGCTCATTTCCACGTGTTCACTGGCAGCTGCGTCCTGCCCGCCCGGAGGGGTGATGCGGTGTCCTCCGCATTGTCAGGGCTGCAGCTGGCCGAGGGTCGCCGCCCCTCGCGGCCTTTGGCGGCCACAGGGTTTCAGAACACACTCGCCGGGATCTGCGTGTGGAAGGACGAGCGAAATTCCCCATCTCGCCATCCGGCCCCCCCGGGTCAGACCTGAGAGCGGCTCTGACAGTGTGTGTGTGTGTGTGTGTGTGTGTTTGAGGGACCGCATCACTGAGGAAGTCCGAGAGCCGTGCGGTTGAGTGGCTGGTGGGTGGGGAAGCCTGGGCGTGACGTGACTGTATGCGGGCCATTGCCACTCTGTTTGCTCCTGGGGGAGGAAACCACAGGTGTGGGACCAGCAGCCCCGCCGGTGAGGGTCTCTCCGCAGGGGAACCGGGGGGGCAGCAGACCGCTGCTCCTCCCAGGTCTCCCGGGGCAGCCTTCAGCCCTGGGGCCCCTGGGAGGTGTGTTCGTGCTCACGTCTGCCCTGGCGCTCACTGCCCGTCCCAGCAAGGTCCAGGCCAGAGATCGAGCCGCCCGTGTCACACAGGAACACCAGCCACGCTGCGCGGTTCCCAGACGGCCTTGGGGGGGGAGTTCACCGGCTGCATGCTGGCGTTAGTGCCCGCACACTTGGAACTTTTGGGGGGCCGCTGTGACCGTGCGGACACTCCAAGAGCTCGCCGGCAGCCCGTGCTGGGACGGGAGTGCCTGTCAGGCATCCCCGCACGGAGGAACCTCTGGATGGAGCCAGCACACCTGTGCACCCGGGACCAGCAGGGGAAAAACCGGGAGCCGAGGGCGGCTGGGGCACTCGGGGGTGCCGAGAAGGGCGGTCTGTGCCGGGGCACTCCCGGGGGCCGGTCCACACGGAGCTCCCGCTCGGGCCTGCGCTGTGAGCGCTGCACCTGGGACCCGTGGGCAGAAAGGGGCCGACTGTCCTCTCTAATCTTGCTGGTTTCAGGATTAGAAAACAGTCACTTGCTCTGATACATCAACAAGACAAAAATAAAGTTACTTTGGGCAGAATTGGGCTGTTGTCAAATAAGCCATTCGTACAGAGAGCCCCGGTCTGAGAAAAAAGCGTTGTGAGTGATTTCACCTCCCTCTGTGTTTCTGTCTGTCCCCAAGCCCCCAGGCTCTCCCCACCCTGAGGCAGCCCTTACTCAGATCTGCAGCCAGAGTGGAGGCTTCTGCTGGAAGGGGCCCCGTGTCCCCAAGAATAAGACCCAAGAACTACAGGGGCACCAAAGAACCCTTCCCCTTCGTCCCTGGACCTGCCAGGAAAAGCCAGGAGATGCCCTCTTAGAATGTGGGGCCCCGCCCCGACAAAGCCAGCATCCGCTGGAGACACACCAGGTCCCACACACGAGGACCCGCCCCCACAGGCCCAGTGCAGGCCCTCCCCATAATGCACTGGGGCCGCACCACCCTGCCGCTGAGCATCGCAGCATCATAGACTGCTCGCCCGCCTGGGAAGAGGCCAAAATTAAAACTCCAGTTCTGAGTTATGTCCTCTACTGAGTATGTACGGTGCTCACACCATCGCAGAGTCAAAAAATCAAAGTTGAACCGTCCTGAGTTGGGGCCGGTCGAGGCTGCTGCCAAACGCATGCGTTAGCACGTGGCGGACAGCAGAGGGCGCCAGTCACACTGCAGTGGGGCTGGCGCACCTTCTCCACACAGGCATCGGGCACCTGTGCGCCTCTTTGACAGATTCTCTCTCTCTCTCTGTCTCTCTCTCTGACACACACACACACACACACACACACACACACACACCCCACCCCCGGGAGCAGCCAGCCCGGCTCCCTCCCCACCCAGGTTCCCCCAGGGAGCGGGGTGTCCCAGGGTGTGCCCGGCACAGGCCAGCCTGAGGCCTCAGCGGGTTTGGCGCTGGGTGGGCTCCTGCGTCCGTGTGTCCAGTGTCAGCCCCTGGACTGGCTGAGGCACGTGTGCCATTGGGAACCCCTCTGCCTGCAGACCTCGGTTCCAGAGCTGCCCAGGCCCCCCAGGAAAGGCACCTCTAGGTGAGGCTGGGGCTAGGGCTTGTACCCCAAACTCTGTGCTGGGTCCCCCCACTTCTGAGCTCCCCGTACACCCTCGGGGGGATGGCACTGTACCCGCTGCCACGGGGCCAGGCTCCGGCTGCCCCCCCTCCTCCTCCGGAGCCCGGCTCCCAGCCTCTCGCTGAGCTCGGCCCCGCCCCACAGCCCATGGCCCAGGGCCCTGCGCCACCCCTCGGCCTTCAGCCAGGCGGCCTTGGGGCCGAACCTCCGCCACCCTCCAGTGCTGGGGGCTGCAGGGACCCCGGCCCCCCCTGCCCTCTCCAGCAGCCTGCACTGTGTGGGGGCCCCCCACCCCCCCACTCCCTCCCCACCCACCTTAGCACAAAGCACTTCCAGTTTATTTAAATAAAAATTATAATTTATACAAGACTTTTTCTTTAAACAAGATTTTCTTTAAAAAAATGTTACAGGGGGGGCGGGTTTTCATCGGCTCTTCACGCAGCACGGCCCCTCCGCCGCCAGGGGGCGACACTGTGGAGACTATTTACAGACCGGAAGCCGACAGGCCTCGGGCGTAAAAAAATTAACATTCACTCTAGTTCAGTGGTTAGTCATAGAAATTAAATATCTGCCCAGACTTGACACAATTCAGCAGAAGGACGGGCTCTCTCCAGCCAGGGCCCAGGGCCGGCAGGGGTCCGGGCCCCTCCTGCCGCCGACCCAGTGTGCAATGCGGGGACCCCTTCCCGCGCCCCCGCCCCCCTCCGCCCACAGGGCCGAGCGGCCACACCCTGTCGCGTGGTGAGTTTTCATCTCCCCTTCGTCTCGGAAGGGGCTCCAACTGGACCACCCGCTCCGCCGCAGCCGACGAGTCCTACGCACCCACAGGGCCACCCCCCGGGGCTCGGGACGCAACCCCGGCCGTGCTGACACACACACACACACGGGCCCCCCGCGGCCGGTCTTCCCCACGGCCCGTGCCTGGGGGCACTTCAGGGCCCACTATGCCTTGCCCTGGGCACTAACGGGGCTCCCTCTGGGGCTCGTCCCCTGGCTGCACTCGAGGCCTCCCACGAGAGCCGGCCCACCTGCGTGGACGTGGGAGCCAAAGCCAAGGGTGACAGCAGGCTCCGCCGTCATTCCCGACCTGCAGAGAATCCCGTGGATGCCAGGCCAGGGTGCCCGAGAGCCGGGGCTCTGCGGTCCCCTCAGACGTCACCGACGGGGCGGGGCGTGTGCCTGATCTGCCCGGTGGGCGTGGCTACCCGGTGCTCCCAGCCAGGCCCGCCCCCGTTTCCCGTAAACAGGGGTGACTAGAGCAATGCCGCCGCTCTCCCCGAAACCAGAACACTGGGACTGGGGCAAAGGTAAAAACTACACGTGAAAAATGATACAAAAATAAGAAAAACAGCTCGCTCTCTGTAAAAAATATAATCTGTTTCTTCAAAAAACCACCACCTAGTGACCCCCGCAGGACTCAGGACCAGCGACGAGGGGCCAGAAGGGTCCGTGCCGGGGGGCGCACCAACCCACCCCCGTTTCTGCAGTGGCCACGGGCCCGTCCAGACTCAGAGTTGGTCCCAGAACAGACCGAGCCTGGCCACCTACACCAGAGTGGCCTCCTGGGCGGGGTAGCGGGGGACAGGTGGGCTGGGGGCCCGGGGGGTGAGGCTGGGTCCCACCCACAGGTGTGTGGGCAGGGGGACACAGCCAGGGACACTGTCTGACACTGGGGGCCCGGCTGCCCGGGGCACAGCTCTAGGCCCAGCTCCCGGTCACGCCCCACAGGGTCCTCCCAAGTGGCCTGAGCCACAGGGACCCCCCAGGGGCCCAGGATGCTCCTGGCCGTCCCCAACCCCAGCCCTGGAGTCCCCCTCACTGACGCTGGTGGCTGAGCCTCGAGGCCAGTGGTGGCCTCGCTCGCTGCAGGGACTTTCACTGGGCCGCCCCCGAGGCCGGGCAGACGCGATCCTGGGCCCTTCCGGAGAGCGAAGCATTACCAACTGCTCTGGCCGCGTGCCACTCTGCACCAGCATCAGATGCCGGTGACAGACCCCCGTGCTGGCTCGTCAGGCCCCAACGGCAGGTGGCCCAGATGGACGGTGGGCCTGACCCCAGCCTGAGGCCAGAGGGCGCTCCAAGGACACCCAGCAGGCGCCCAGCTGATGGAAGAGTGAGTCCTGCTGGCCGCCGACGGAGGCTGGTGACGGGGCTGCTGTCCTTCGCCCGCGACGCCCTGCAGCTGTGGCTTCGGTGCGGGGCAGCGGCTGGCCTCCGGGGAGCCGGGCTGCGAGGCCGGGGACAGGAGCCGCCGCCGTGCTTGGTGGCTGCGGCTGGGACAGCGTGCGTCCTGCGTGTCATCCTCTCCGGGGCCCCCCCCCCGAGGACCCCCTGCCCTGCGTCCACAGTCCCGGACGTGCCTCGCCTGCAGGGGGACCAGCACCAGCCGTGCAACCCAGACCCTGTGTGAGGCCCTGAGGAGGGCCCTGGACACGCAGGTCGGCCCGACAGGACCTCGGGCCGAGGGGCATTATTGCAAAGGTCGCGAGGACATCCGGCTCCCTCCTCACCACCAGACGGCCGAGGGAACGCCCTGCGGTGTCCCCCGGAGAGACGGCCCTAGCTGTCGCCACCGGCCGCCGCCACTGCCGCCGTGATTTTCACGTACTGGTTGAAGATGGTCTCGAAGGCCTCATCCCTGTGCACCATGGCGCCGAACACCAGCGGCTGGCAGGAGGGAACGCCGTCCCTGAGCCCAGGTGGCCAGGTGGGCGGGGGGCAAGGCCACCCACCCCCAGGCCCTGACGGGGCCAGGTCCACACGGGGCCCCGTGGGGCCATGTGAGGCCCCGTGGGGTCAGGGTGCTCAGGGACAGACCAGCCCCCGGAGGCCAGGCCTCAGAGAGACCGAGGCAGGAGGTGCAGGACGGGCCCCAGCTCCGCCCTCCCCCGAGAAGCCATGCTGGGCCGACCCCAGCTGGCCTCGGCCTCTGGCCCCCATCTCAGTGTGGCGGGCTGTTCCTGCAGCCACAAGGGATGGAGGGGGGTGGGACGGGGGTAAGAGGGGACCCCCAGGGTCCGCGGCTCTGAGCCCGCCTCGGGGAAGCCCGGCCATACCCACCCCTGGGCCGCCCGCCCACACTTACTTTCTGGGTCGAAGGCGTCGACACAGCGATCCCCATGCCCGACCCCGGGAGGACAGACAGGACCTTGTACTGGGGACAGGAGTGCACGACGTCACCACAGGCCTGTCAGGGGACAGGGCCTCGCCGCCCCCCCTGAACCCAGGGCATCCTCTGTGGGGCCCATGGACCACGAGACACACTGCGGGAAGCAGGTAGGCCCCCCACACCCACAAGGGTTCCCACTCCGTGGGGCCACCCATCGGGGACATTGGCCGGAAAATGCCCGAGTGGGGACGGCTGTCCATGCCCTCACCTAAACCTGCCCGGGGCAGGGGGTGGGTCTCAGGGACGAGAGTCAGATTGCCCCGTGGTCAGAGGGGCCCAGACCCTGACCGCTGGGCCCACCTCACGGCACTGCCCCCCCAAACCTGCAGGGGGACGCCAGGCGCCGGCCCACAGGAGGTGGGGGGGGGGCAGGGCCCGGGGGCCTTCCAGAAGGGGAGCCCTGACTGGGCGGGAGCCGTGCCCAAGGAGTCTCCAGGCGGCACCTGCCCGGCTGGGAAGTAGGTCCGCCCTCCCAGCAAACCCCGCCGGCCTATGTCCCCGTGGCTGTCCTCTCCCCCAGACTGGAGGGAAAAGGAAAAAACGGGGGGCACACCGACCTTCTGGATGTCCGTGATGTCCGCCAGCCGGATGACTTTGTTTCTCTTGGAGGAGCCCGACTTGGAGCTCTCAAAGCACAGGTAGCTACAGGGGGCGGGGCGAGACCCAGCAGCACCTGCATGAACCTGGGGGGCCGCCAGCCCTGGCCGCCCCAGCCCCAGGGGACGAAAGGCAACCCCAACAGAGAGCGCCCCCGCCTGTCAGGTGCTCTGGCCCTTGACAGCAGGTTTCACTTTTAAAAACAGCTGCACAGACTTTCGAGGTTAAAAACCTCCCGCTCTGCACCGAACCTGAAATGCATCCCCAGGCGCTGGCACCCTGGGGCGCCCCCAGTGAGGCACCCGAGTGTCCCTGAGGCGGGGTCCCTGGCCGGGGTCTCCTCGGCCAGCCCCTCAGCCCGGGATGGAGAGGGGAGCCTGGGCCCCTGGCCGCTGCTGCGAGTGTGGGGGACAGCGGGCCGGGGGCCCCCCGAAACTGACAACAGCCCCCGCCCGGCCTCCCACACGGGGCGGGGTGCGCCGCCTTGGGGATAAGCTGAGTGCAGTCTCGTTCCCCAGGGCAGAAAAGGCAGAGCCGTCTCCGGGCTGCAGCTCCCCACAAGGAGCGTGAGGAGGACCCCGCCCGCACCCCGACACCCCCCCCCGCAGGAGGCCCCTCACTCACTTCTCCGTCACGTACAGCACGCCGTTGCGGATGTAGTCCGTGGGCATCTTGCGGTCCCGGTTGATGAGGCAGCAGCGCCAGCCGCTCTCGCACACTGCGGGGGCACGACGCCGTGGTCCACGGGGGCCGCTGCACCGGCGCCCACCCCCACCCGCCCTCTCGCCCCCAGGCCGAGGCCACCGGGCGTGGGGGGGGGGGAGGAGGGAAGCACGAGGAACGTGAGGTGGCCCTGGGGGTCCTTCTCCACCAGCACGGGCCGGCTGTTTATTTTGTGTGCTCAAAGGGCGAGGACGCGGTCGCAGAGCAAAGGAAGAGAAGCCAGACCCTGAGGGCGTTTCACGTTCTAGGTCCGAGGACCAGGAGGGTTCAGAGGGTCAAACTGAGCCTAAATTCTCCAGGGCTTTCTTTCCGCGGCCGGCACGGTGCTACGGGCCAGGAAACTGGAAGAGCCCAGTTCCCCGCCAGCCCGGCGGCGGTTTGGGGGTTTCGCGGGGGGATCCTTTCTGGGAGGTGGACAGAGACCTGGGCCCCCGTGTCAGACCGGCCACAGACCGGCCGCGGCCCGTGGTGCCGGGCTGGAGGGGCCTCGGGGCCCCACTCCGGCTGGGTGTCTGCCGCGCAGCCGGGCGCTGCACACGGACCCTCTCCGCCGGGCGGGAAGTCCAACCGAGGCGGCAGCCCCCCACCGACCCCACGACAGGGCGCCCCCCCCACCCCCGCCCCGGCCACGCGGGTCTCAGGCGCGCAGCTCACGCACCTGCCAGCGGCCGCTCGTTCTCCGTCAGGTTGAAGATCTCGTGGAAACTGCCCTTCTTGGCGCCGTGGAAGCGGCCGGCGTCGTCGTCCCTGCTCAGGCCGGCGGGCGCGCTGGACACGCAGCTGCGCGAGGCGGTCGTCTGCAGCTGCCGACAGCATGGGTCCCCGTCAGCCGGGCCGGCTCGGAGGGGGAAGGGGGACGGGGGACAAGGGACGGGGGACGGGGGACACACGGCTGCCCCTCACACCAGCAGCAGACGCAGACACATGCACAGCCGTGTGTGCCCGGCTGTGGGGCGCCGGCTCCCCCGCAGGCCCCGGCGGGTGCCTGGGCCTCATCGGAGCCTCTCCCACTGGGCGAGAAGCCCCACTGCCGTGGGAACACCCCATTCCCCCAGCGACGCCCACACCCCAAAACGCCACACGGAGCCCGCACCCCAGCACACGCAGACCCAGGCCACGGGCGGGGCCGGAACCGGTCGCGGGACAGGCCGGCAGCAGCAGCAGCGTCGGAAAGGGAGAGGCACAGCACAGCAGCGGCCCCGCGGGAGGACAGGGCTCCCACGCGGCGCCGTACCTTGTCCTGCCCTGACGGCTGGCCGCGAGGGAGACGGCAGACACACACGTGGGGCCGTGACAAAAGAGAACCGGGGTCCGTGTGACACCAGGTCGGACACGCACGCAGGCTGGGCGAGTTGCTGGCCCGGGCCCCGCCCGTGCGGGGTCATCCCCCGCCCAGGGGCCCACGTCCCCGGCCCCCATCACGGTCTCCTGGGAGTGGCCAGCACGCAGTGCTCCTGACCCCAGGAAGGCCCTGTCCGGGCCACAGAGGGCTGCCCCTGGCTGTCCGGGAGCCAGGCTGCCAGTCTCTCTGCCTCTCTGCCTCTTCCCCGGGGCCCACCGCCTCACACATGCCCCCTGAGCGCCCAGCGGCCGAGTTCAGGCTCCCGACGAGCCTCACTGCCCCCAAAGTGGGGACCATCACCCAGAGCTTCCCTCCCACTGACAGCAGTGCCAACAGGTCACTGAACACCCTTCTCCTCAGAGCACAGGTACGCACAAGACACTGCAAGCCAATGCCACCTCCTCCAGGAAGCCCTCCCAGGCCTTCCGGGAGTTCTACTAGATCCAGGACTGCCCCACCTATCCGAGCCCCTGAGGGCAGCTCCTGGGCTGACTCGGCTGAAGGAAATGTGGACCCAGCGCCAGCCCGTGAGAACAGTGTGGGGGCTACCTCCAGTGCAGCTCGGCCTGGTCACCTGAGCCTCAGAGCTGGAGATGGCAGAACCTGGCACCCACCCCCGAGGGACCACCGCCAGGGTGTCCTCCTCCAGAGGCCCCCGGGCTCTCTACGGCCATGGCCGACACCCCACAGCCTGCGGGCCCTGGGCCTGCCCATCCCCGGGGGGTCTGTGGGAGGGTCCCTGGGGGACCAGGCAGCACGGGGCCCCACCCGGGGCTGGCTGGCCCTTCCGCACAGCAGAGCCAGGTCGCAGGGACAACCCCTCAGCTGTCTGTTTCCAGGGCCCCATGAAGCAGGAGGGACAGGAGAGCCCGGGGACCAAGCCTGCAGTCGCAGAGCAGGGGCGGCTCCCACCCCCGGGCCCCCCGGGCCCCCCAGACCCCCGCGGGAGGCGGGCTCACCCTGCGGGGCACGGCGGCGGCGCTGGAGCGCTCTTTGAGCTGGGGGTCGGTGGGCAGGCTCTTCCAGATGATGTAGGGGGTGTCGTACTTGGCTCGCAGCCTGGGGCAGCGTTTGAAGATGAAGTCGATGAGGAAAAACTTGATCCCGGCGTAGAGTCCTGGGGGGCACACAGCCCACGTCACCGGGGGAGGGGCGGGCGGCAGAGGCGCGGCCCCGCCCCGAGCCCCCTCCCAGGGAGGGGGGGCACCGCCACTCACCCATGGCCAGCCCCAGCAGGCGGTAGGGGAAGAAGCAGGAAGCCAGGAAGGCGGCCCACAGCGCCACGTACAGCTTCTGCGTGATCTCCGGCTGCACCCACATGAACAGGCTGCACGGGAGACAGGCGGGGCTCAGCCGGGCGCGGGGCGCGCCCGACACGGGGCCGCGGGTGCGGGCAGGCGGGCGGGGACTTACTTCTTGATCTTCTCCAGGATGTCAGCCATCTTGCCGAAGAGGTTCTGTGGGAAGCCGCGGCCGCGGTTAGGACGGACTCCGGGGCCGCCGGTCCTCAGGGCAGCACCAGGAGGGCCCCGGGGTCCCGGGCAGCCCCCATGGGGGACCAGAGCCGGGCACTGCAGCCCGTGGTCCCACCCCGGCCCCCGCCCGGGGCTGAGCACAGGGAGGGTCATCTCTGAGTCATGGGTCACTGCGGGGATGGTGGTGTCCGACCCCCACCCCAGGGGCTGGCCGGGCCTGGCCCCCAGGGGCTCCGACCGGATGAGGGGACCCTGCCACGCCTGGGGGCTGTCTCGGGTGTGCGTGCAGGGCAGCTGACGACAGCCAGACCGGGCGGGGAGGCGGGGTGCTGGGGCCGCACCTGGGCCTTCTGGGCGACGTCCAGCACCAGCTGGAACTTCTCGGACACGGTCAGGTCTTCCTTCGGGGGCTCCTTCGGTCAGAGGGGAGAGAGTGTGCCCACTCAGACGGACCGTTCGGAGACGTCACCCACAGAACAGTAAGCACGAGGCCTCCCGCCCGGGGCCCGGGGCCACTCTGCTGCCCCACGCCAGGGGGGCCCACACGGGGGGGCCCTTCTAGAGGACACCCCCTTCCACCTGAGAGGGTGGGCGGGCAGTGGACACCCCCACAACCACAGGGCTGAGGCTCCCCTCTGAAGCTGCCTGAGACCACGCAGGCCCCCACCTCACTGTACAGGTGGGGAAACTGAGGCAGCGGGGGCACCGGATCTGGCCCTGCGTATGCAAGCTCGTCCAACAGAACCCTCCCAAGAGCCCCCTGGCCGTGGTGGACACAGGCCTGGCCCCGGACATGCCCGCTGACCCGTCTCAGGGGCCCTGCCAGCACCGCCCACGCAGCACACCTACTGTGTGCCCATGCACAGAGTAGGTGCTCAAACATCGGACCAGGCCCTGAGGGCTCCTTCCTGCCCACACCCAGGGGTTCTGCCCGGGGGCCAGTCCTCCCTAGCGCGAGGTCAGCAGATGTTTCCTGTGTCGGGGCCAGAGAGTGGACAGGTGTGTCTCTGCCACAGCCCCTCAGCCCAGCCGTCCCAGCCCCGAGGCAGCCAAGGCACGTGCCACTGAGCAGGCACGCGGCCAGTACAATGTCAACGGCAGACTCAGGCCACAGGCCGGAGTCAGGGCCGACCCTGCTCTGCCCCGTGCTGGGCCAGCCCGCTGGCCACCTCAACCCGCCCCACCGCTGCCCAGCCAGGGAAGCTCAGGAGGGCGGGGCGGGGCGGGGCAGCCCAGCCGGGGCCAGTGAGGGGAACTGGGGCTGCCAGCTACCAGGGGGTCAGGGAGCAGCTGCCCGGGGCTCCGGGCTGGGGACGGCTGGCCGCCTCCCCCCGGCCTCTCCCGGGCGGGCAGGACTCTGGGTGGGCACCCACGCAGCTGCACCTGGAGGCCCCAGCGACCTGTGGGGGGCCCAGTCGGGGCCTGAGCCTGTGGAGACGGACGCGACCTTCACCCCCGGGACTCACCACCACTTCCGACACCTCCGGCACGATGCTCCACTGAATCCTCCAGCCCCTGGCGACGGAGACGGCTCGGAGTCACGGGGCCGCCTGAGGCCCCGCCCAGAGCGCCCGGTGGGAGCAGCGCCCTGGGACTCGGCCACAAGGGGCTTCAGAAGCCCCCGCCCCTCACGTCTGAGACCGCCAGGGCCACTCCCTGGTGCAGCCCACTCAGGTGGCTCTCCCGAGGGGGACGCATTTAAAAGCCCCCAGGGGCGATGGGACAAGCAGCCTTTCAGGAGGCGTGGGTGAGGCAGCCACGGGCCTGTGGTGGGCGAGCCTCGTCCTGGGCGGGGGCCCCTTCCCCGGCACATCTGAACGTGCCCCAGGAAGCCCGTTTCCAGGGGGCCGGCCCTGGGAGGTGCCCGGGCAACAAGGGTGTAGGAGCGTGCATGCTATAAGGCCGAGCCCGACACGGAGCGCAGGGCCCTCAGGCCCGGCGGCAGCGAGGTCACTGTGCCGGGGTGACCTCAGGTTCGGTGGGACCCGGTGGCCCGGGGACATGGGCGTGGGCATGGGGATGCTGGCCTCCCTCCAGAGCCCCCCCATGGCTGCAAGAGCCCACGGCTCACTCTGCCCCAGCTCCCGTCCCACAAACGCTGCAGGGGCCACCTCGCAGGGGCCACCTCGCAGGGGCCACCTCGCAGGGCCCGGCGCCCTCGATGGTCCGTCCATCCCCCACCCCACATCTTCCCGGTGGTCTGGGGGGACCTGGGGGGACCTGGGGGGACCTGGGGGAGGAGGGGCTGGGGAGTTTGGGAATCGCCCGTGGCAGCTCCGGCAAACCTGGGGGTTGGGAGCCTGTCCCAGGGCTGACCCCCCAACGCCAGTGTGTGCGCGCGGCAGCGTGGGGACACAGCCCAGCCACCCCCGAGGCCGGCCGGCCCGCCTACCTGGCTATGAGGTAGTTGAGGGACAACCTCAAAATGGCCAGAAACAGGAACATGGGCAGCGCCCAGCCATGCCACACGGCGTTCATGTAGACCTGAGGCGGGGAGGGGGAGCGAGGCTGGGGGCACAGCAGGCCAGGGCCGGCGGGGCGGCCCGTTGTCCCCGGAGCACCCTGTCCACCCTGGGGGGCGCCCTCCCCGTCCCAGGACCGGCGGCTCACAGGCCAGCCCGGCCCCCAGGTCACCGTGTGGCACCCAGTAGGAGGGGCCCCGGGTCCCACAGGGGCAGACAGAACTCCCCACTGTCTCCTCCGCCCGGCTGGGGGAGCAGACCACAGCACCAGCCTCTGTCAGGCTGGGTGACCCCCTCCTGACCGCCTGGCACCCTCACGCTGGAGAAACTGGGGCCGTCCTGCACAGGGAGGGCGCCCACCCCGCCCAGCACTCACGGTGAAGGCGATGGCGGATGTGTAGACGGAGTACCAGTCGGATAAGGCAGAGAGGTTCTTCACGAAGCTGGTGACAGGCTTGGCCCCGCGCTCTGGGGACAGGACGGAGGGCACGGTCAGCCGGCCCGCAGGCAGGCCTGGAGGTCGGGCTGGCCACACCAGCCCGGGGGCCCTGCGGCAAGGCACTCGGCAGGCTGGAGAGGCTCTCTAGAAAGATGGCAGAGCCCTCGGCCAGCCCCACGCCCCCCAGGGGGATCAGCCCCACACCCACCAGGGGGATCAGCCCCACACCCACCAGGGGTGCTCAGCCCCCACACCCACCAGGGGCCAGCCCCACACCCACCAGGGGGCCCAGCCCCACACCCACCAGGGGCCCAGCCCTCACACCCACCAGGGGCCCAGCCCTCACACCCACCGGGGGCCCAGCCCTCACACCCACCGGGGGCCCAGCCCCCACACCCACTGGGGGCCCAGCCCCACACCCACCAGGGGCCAGCCCCGGCGCGGAACTTACTGAGTCGCCGCATGTTCTCGGTTAACCTGAAAGGCAGGGGAGGGAGGTGAGCACCAGCAGGGTCTCACCTGTGGCCGCGCCCCCGACACCGCGCCTGCCGGGCCGTGCTGGCACTCGGGCAGCACGGGCGACCCTGACGTGCGGGAGCCACCCACCCAGATGCACCTGGCTGCTGCCCCCCACGCCGGAGGGGGCCCCGCCCATGGACTGCCCCTCATCTCCCACCCACGCTCCCCAGGAACCCGACTGGCTGGTGCCTCGGGAGCTCACGGTCCCTGTGTGTGTCGCACGCACGAGCCAGACCAGAGTGGTGGGCACGGCAGTGCAGCGGCCCCCAGGAGCCCGAGAGACCTGTGCGCATCGGCCACGGGGGGCCGGTCCCTGGAGGCCGGCGCAGCCACGCCACAGGCAGCCCCACCTCCCGGCTCCCCTGAGAGCCGGCCTGGCCCCCGGAGACCCCCCCGGGCGGGCCCACCTGCGGGCGCTGAGGGGCTCCTCCGTCTCCACGGTGCTCTCCTCGGGCTGGAACCGGAAGTCCTCCACGTACTCCCCGAACTTCTCATACAGCCACTTCTGCACGCGGGGGCACAGCCCCTGGCCGCGCCGGTCTGTGGGGACAGGCGGGGTCCGCTGAGGCGCGGGGCCACGGGGGCCACGGGGCAGCAGAGGGGCCGGCAGGAGCTGGAGGAAGCCCCGACGGGGGCGGGGGGGCAGGGAGGGGCAGGCCCACGAGCAGGGGGCCGGACCTGCCTCCACCACCAGGTGCACGCCAGCCCGGCTGGGCCCGGTGGGTCTCCGTGGGCCTCGCCCAGGGCCCCGCCTGACAGAGGCCGTCCCCATGTAGGCGCCGCCTGGGCAGCACGGCCCACGGGGGCCTGCAAGAGCCTGCCTCCCATCCTACCGGGCGCACTGGTCCGCCCGGGGGGAGTGGCTGGGGGGCTGGCTCCCAGGACCCTGAGCCCCAGCCAGGGGACAGGTGTCGGGGACAGGGTGCTACGGGGGTCCCCCCTGCAGTGAAGTGGCCTCTGCTCTTCCACAGCCAAGGCTCGCGAAAGCCACACCCACCGCAGACCCAGAAAACCGGACAAACCCCACAGAACCGGGGCATTGTGGGTGCAGCAGTCTGCCCCTCAGACGGCAGGTCCCGGAGCCGCCCGCAGGGGGCGCTGTCCACCACCATCAGAGGGCCGGGTGAGAGGGAGCCCCTCACACTGTCCCCACCCCTCACCAAGGTCGGGGAGGGCCTGGGGGCTCTCCACAGGGCAGGGGGCTCTGAGTGGGAGGCAGGGTCAGCTTTGTTCCCCACAGCAGCTACGGACCCAGGGTACTTCTGGACACGGATATTTTAAAACACAGGTAACGTTCACAAGCCACAAAATGTTCTTTTTTCAATCACTAAAATGTGTAAAAACACTCAAAATACAAAAGCAATGACGGGCTGTAGTCTGCCGACCCCCAGGTGTGGCTCGGGCCTGCTCTGGGCCCACGGGTTTGGGGGTCCAGAGCCCCAGCTGCAGGACCACCCCCCACCCAGACTCCTGCCCCTGCCGCCCTCACGCTGGGCTGTACTTGGTGCCCACCCCCCCACCCCGGGGCCACAGCTCTCCCTCGGACACAGCCCGGATGCAGTTTCTCTCAGGGGTGGGGCCACAGGGACCCTCAGAGTCCGGGTCTGGCACCCTGCACGCCCCGCTCACAGGAGACCCATCCTCGTCACGCACAGCGCGGTCCTCGGGTCCCCTGCGCTGCTCCTGCCGGGGAGCCCCTGCCCCCCGCTGTGGAGCCCAAGAACCCAAGGGGACCGGGGCTCTAGGGGCGCGGCAGCCGACCCTGCACCCGGACCCCGGGGGAGGGGCCCGGCAGGAGGCGGCCCCGGCGGCGAGCACAGGGTCCCGGAGCAGGACGGACACCCTCCAGCAGCACCAGCACCCACCCAGAGGGGGCCTACCTGCGCCGTTACTGAGCTGGGCCTGGCTTTTCGGAGGCTGCGGGGCCGCCTGCTCCTCAGCTCTGGAAGAGGGGAGAGGGGAGCGGAGAGGGGAGGGGCTGACGTCCTCAGCGCAAAACACGGGCAGGGCAGCCCGGCGAGTCCCAGCGCTCACAGGAAACCCCGCCGCGCCGCGCTGCGGGCACGCAGCACCAGCGGGCTCCCTCCACGGCCCTCACTGCGCCGTGAGAGGCAAGACTTTTCCCCTTAACAACCAACAAAACGGGCCTCGTAAACGCCCTTTTCTCTCCTGTAGTATTGTCACGCACTTGCTCCTTGCTTTACCGTTAGGCTCAGAATGCACGGCTCCCTGCTGCTAATTTACTGGCCTGCTAATAAAAAGATACTCAACACCCGGAATCCTCAAGCACCACGCAAGGCTACAGACTGGGCGACCCCCTGCCCCAGCGGGCTGTGCCCAGGTCCCCATGTGGCCCAGCCACCCCCAGCCTCAGCAGTCTCCCGGCCCCGGACCCCTCTCCCGGAGGCACCAGCTCCTGACCGTCGGCTGGACTTTCAGCCACAGGCCTGGCCCCGCCCTGTCCATCCCACGCCCGTGCCTCCTGCCTACCCTGGCCTGCCCGCCCGGCCCCCTCATTCTGCACTGGTCCAGGCTCCCAGCGCACCCGTCCGGCAGACACCCCAGGACGTGGGGGAGGCACTGCTCCAGGTGACCCGCAGCGGGGCCTGGGGGGGCAGGGGACCCCAGGACCGGGAACGTGGGGCCCGGAGACCCTCACTCAGCACAACATGCACACCCTTGGCTTCCGGGAGGAGGGGGTGCGGTTTCTGCTTCGTTCACACAAGTGACTCCCTGCTCCCACATCTCCAAGAGCTCGCCCGGTTTGCAGGACTGTAGCCCCAGAACCATCACCCGGAGCAGGAAGCGCGGAGGAAGCGCGGAGGACCCGCAGGACAGGAGCCAGCAGAGCGCGCCCAGGGCCCTGGGTGCGGCGATGGGGTGGGGGTGGAGTCCCGGGAGGAAGCCGTGGTCAGGGACGGGGGCCCAGCCTGCACGGCCCTGCTCCCAGGGGCTGGCCACCCAAGTGACCGTCCCCACCTGCAGCCGACTAAGTGGGGACTCGGAGGGGAAAGGAGAGGAGCCCGGGCAGGAGACTCCGGGACCCGCCGGGGTCCCTCCGCTGCTGCTCACCGGGCCGCGGGCACCTGCTGACCCTGCCCCTGCACCTCCCCACCTGGCCCTGGGCACCTGCTGACCCTGCCCCTGCACCTCCCCACCTGGCCCTGGGCACCTGCTCACCTGGCTTTCAGCACTTCCTGGACCTTCTGCTCCAGCTCGATCCGCCGCTGCCGCTCCCGGTCCAGCTCCTGCCGCAGCGTCTCAGCGTTGGTCTCCTCGCGCAGCTTCCGGAGCTCCTCCTCTGTGCGGGGGGGGAAGGGCCGGTGACCGCCCGCCCCTCGGGCTGTGTGGGCGCGAGGGGCGGCGTGGGCGGCAGGGCACCGAGAGGCCCTCCTGCCTGACGGGAGACGCCGGCTGCCCGCTCCTGTCCTGAGTGGACCCCCGTAGGCGGGGCTGTTAATCGGGCTCCTCTCACAGGGCGGGGGCGGGCGAAGAAAGGTGAGACTCCACTAAATAAACCGGGTGCAAGACGGACACGTCCCCAAGCACCAGCCACCTGGCCGACTGGCAGACGCCCAGGGGCAGGGGCCCAGGACACGGGCAACACGGGCAGCAGGCGGCCCTGGGAGGGGGGTGGCCCTGGGAGGGGGCGACCAGACAAGCCCGGCCAGCTGGGGTGCCGGCGACCTGGAGAGCGAGGCCGGGGCCCCTAGGGAAGAGCAGGGGGCCGGGGGACGTGCGGAGCCCTGGGGCCGGGAGGCAGGCCCGGCACCGCGTCTGGGGGGACAGACACGCACCATGTGGCTGCCGTGGGAGCTGGCGGAGGAGGAGGACATGTGCTGGGCAGGGGCCCGAGACGTCCCTGTCCTGACCCCCGCGACCGGGCGGCCCCACGCGGACCAGGGACTCGGCGAACGCGATGCAGTGGAAGGCAGGAGAGGGCCCTGGGTGACCCGGGTCACGCAGGTTCGTAAGAGGCGGGTCAGAAGTCAGAGAGCGCAGAGTGACTGGGAGACGCCTCCTGGGACTCTGGGGCCAGGGGGTGGGGGCGGGGCAGGGGGCAGCTTCCTCGGGAACCTGGGAAAGTCAGGAGCAGCCCCTGCCCTGAGCTGACGACTGGCCGGCCGAGGGCCAGCCTGTCCAGCTGGGGCCATGTGAGCCCGAGGTCGGCTCAGCGTGGCCTGCAGCAGCCACAGTGCAGGTGGCAGGTAACCCCACAGGAAAAGCCATGTTCGCTCCCCAGACCTGGGAGCGCGGCTGGTTAATCCGCCAAAATCGGGCGGAGGACTGGGCCCGGGGGCGACGGGGTCTGACCAGCGACCAGGGCGACCCCCAGCTTCTCCTCCTGGCCCGGCCGCCTCACAAGACCGGGGGACACAGGGCCAAGCCCAAGACCAGGACCTTCAGGCCAAGGTCACTACCACAGCCCCGGCCCAGACACAGGCCAGCCTGCACCAGCAGCTGTGCGCGAGCAGCAGGACCCTGTCCCACTGCACGGAGGGGGCCCAGACTGAGGGGGGCCTGCGGTCAGAAGACCCTGGGCTGACATGGGCACACACAGGCACGGACACCCCTCTGACAGCTGTGGAGGGCGAGTCCGGGGTGGGTGGCCAGGGCTCAAGGCGCAGGGTGGGTGGGGCCGGCTCCTCGGGGGGCTCTGGGGGGATGTTTCCAGGCCATTCCCAGCTCCAAGAGGCACCTGTGTCCCAGTGACGACATCACTATGACCTCTGACCCCGACCTTCCCCCTCTCACAAGGACCCTCCGATGACAATGCGCCCCCCCCCCCCAAACAGGATCATCTCCTGTCTCAGACCCTGAACTCCATCACCTCTGCCCAGCCCCTCTGCCGCGCAAGGTGCCACGTTACAGGTTCTGGCGATCAGAACGTGGACCCCTCAGGGGGCGGGATCTGGCCACCACACTCCCCCTGAGGTGAAACTCGGGGTCCCAGGAGGCCCCAGGGGCTCCGGGGTGGGGGCGTGACACCCTCCCATCCGACCCGGGAACGCACGGCTCACAACATGGGGAAGGGCGCCCTCTGGCGGTGAAAGGGCGCTCAGGGGTGCGGGGCCCCAGCAGGCTCCGCCCTCCAGCTGAGCCCGAACCTGCGCCCGAAGCAGGACCCGCCCAGCGCCCCCAGCGGTGTCTCCGTGGACGGTGCCCCGAGCCAGGCAGCCCGCACCAGTGTCAACTCTCAAGGTGACGAGGACACACACACAGAGGACACTGCCACGAGCCCTCGGCCTTCCACGGCACGCCCGGGCGGCAGGCAGCGCGCTCCTGGGGGCTCTCCAGAGCCCCTCCACCCTCCCGCGGGGCGCCCTGGGTCGGGGCCGCCTTCCGCGCAGGCGGCCCAGGACGCCCCATCACTCCACACCAGCTAGGCTGTCACCAGTGGGGCCCCGGGGGAGGGGCCGCATGCCTGCCTGCCTGTCAGTCAGGCCTCCATCACAGCCCTGCAGGGAGAGGGCAGGACCATGGCCTGAGGCCGAGGGGCAGGGCTGCAGCACGGCACCTGATGATTCGCGCTTTTCCAGGCCCGGCAATGGCCGAGATGGGCTCAGGGCTCCGCGGCAACTGCTGAGCCAGCACAGCCAACTGGGGTTACAGCGGGTGAAAGGAAGCCTGGGGGGGGAGGCCAGGAGAGCCACACTGCCCGCCCCAGGGGTGAGTCAGGACCCCCAGAACCTTCCAGGGCCCACGGGCACGCCCAGGAACCAGCAGCTCGCACCGGGATTCCCAAATCCCCCCCCTGTGCTCCTACTTGATGGGGCACCCGCGTGAGCAAAGGAAGCTACCAGGTCCGCGGCCCCAGAGGGAGGGAAACCAGGGTCGGTTCCCCAGGGGGCCGGGCCTGCACCCGCCCACCTCCCCCAGAGTAGGTGGGCAGCAGGGTGGGACGGGGGGGATGGGGCACCCAGGCAGCGCACAGAGATGTCCACCTGGCTTCCCAAAGCCTGTTGTCCTCGTCCAAATGCCCCTTCCGCAGCCTCGCGTCCGGACAGACCAGGCCACGCTCCGGCAGGAAAAGGCCACGGCGGGCCACATTTCTGCATGGAGACTGCTGGCCGCTGCCCTTGAAGACATGGGCAAGAAGGAGGTGCAGGCGTGGAGCCCCGAAAACAGGAAGGCAGCATGGCATGACGAGGACCCCGGCCGGCACTCCCCACGAGGGGCGGCCCGCCCACCTGCTCCGGCCGGCAGCCTCCGGGTCAGGGAGAAGGGCGGGGCTGGCCAGCTGATCGGGGACTCGGGAGCCCCCGCCCCCAACCGGCCCGAGGCTCGCTGACGCGGGGGGACACGGAGGACAGGACTGAGCTCATGCGACCGCACACCCAGCTGCACGCACGGGCCACCGCCCGGCCCGCCGCCGGCCTCCGGGGAAGTCACCGGCGGGGAGGGAGAGACGCCCCTTTCAGGCTATTTTTAAACCCGTGAAAGTAGAACTCTCAACCAGGAGTCCTCCTGGCACACGGCTCCACAGGCCCAGCCACAGCCAGAAATAACAATCAAGTGATAATCCTTAAATAAAACTCGTTCCCACCAGCCAGGAACGCGCACACGCAGGGACCCCTGGAAAAGCGGCTCCACCCCCCCCGGGCCAGGTGGGAGGCCTGACCCCTGGGGGCCTCCCCCGGGTTCTGCCCCTTCACCTCCCTCCTCACCTCTCACCCCCCACCACCCGGGCTCCCAGCCTCCCGGCCCCCACCCGCCATCACTGGGGACCCTTCCAGGAGGCAGAGCCACACCCCCCGCCCAGAGCGACCAGGTGTGAGGTGGCGAGCGAGGAACACACCTCTGCTCTCGGCGGCCGGGGCAGACATACCCCCTGCACGCTCTGCCCCTTCCCCCGCGCTGGGGAGACGGCCGTTACAGGAAGTGAGTCACGGGCCCTGCGAGCTCCGGTCTCATCTTCTCCCTCACGCCCGCCAACAGCCTGTCATTGGCCGCCACCCCGCCGCCTCCGAGGCAGCGCCCGTGGGCGATGAAGTGCGGGGACCAGGAAGCGGGATGGGAGCACCTCGCACCCTCTGGGGCGGTGCTGTGCTTCAGGCACGTTTCGCGAACGACCAGGGTTGGGGGGGGGGACACACCCCGTTCCAGTGTCCCCCGTGCATGTGAGGAGGAAGAGGAGCCGGCCAGCATTTCGCCCAGAACGCCGACTCCCCGGGACCGGCGCCTTCCAGCAGAGAGGGTGGGGTGCCCCGCACACCAGGGCCGAGCCAGGAAACGGGTGCTCACCGGCCCCCACCCCCCTGCCCCTGGCCCCTCCAGGCCCCAGCCCCTCCCTGCAGCCACAGGCTGTCTGCTCCCTCCCAGCAGGGCGGGGTGGTCAGGGACCCCTGGCCCCCAGCACGGTGAGACCAGGCGCCAGGTCCCTGAGTGGGGACCCACAGGAAGCAAAGGTGACACAAAATACGTGCTTAGGGGCCCAGACACCAGAGAGTATGGGGGCAAGGAAGGGGCATCTGGAGAACCCAGGCTCTGGCCGCCTGGGGGGGGGGGGCTTGAAGGGAACGTAGAGGGGCGCCCAGTAGGGCAGCAAGTCTGTCTGTCCACCTATCCCCCATCTGCCCGCCCGTCCGTGGGCGCCCACAGCTGCCCGGCCCTGCGCCCAGGCCGCGGGGGCTCACACGGAGGTGGCAGCTGCTTCCCCTGCTCCTCCTGGGGGCCCAGCGCCGCACAAGAGGCATGACATGGGCTAGGAGGAGCCCCCCGTGAAGCCGGAATAGCAGGGCGCCCCCCCCCCCGCGCCAGGAGACAGCCTGGCAGTGCCAGGCCAGCCTGGGCACACGGAGGAGGTTCAGCAGGAGGGGACGGCCCAGGAGGCGGCGGGGGACAGGGAGGGTGTGCTGGCCCGGCTGCCCCCTGCCCCATGGCACGCACGGGGCCCAGGGAGTGGGGCTCACCCCGCCTTCCTCACAGCCCCGGGGGGCCCGGGAGGTGCTCAGGGGGCGGGGTGCAGGGTGGGGACAGGGAGAGAGGTCACAGAGCTCTGCCTTCACCCGCCCCCACGGAAGCCGATGCTGCCGTGGTCCAGGCCGCTGCCAGACGCGGCGGGGCCTGGACACGGAGCCACGGACATCGCACTCTCGGGCAGTTGTGTCCCGGCTGCCTCTCTGGCTGCTCCCTCACCCGGGGCTCCTGGGGCCCTGGGCCCAGGACAGCAGGGCCTCCCCCCTGAACTGTGCACCGAAGGAACGGTGGGGGGGGGGGTGCTGGCAGGCAGGGCCCACGGCCGCCAGGCGCAGTCAGCAGGCCTCTGTGCCCCAAGACCCGCCCCGGAGGACGAGCCAGGGCCGCACGTGCCCATGGACGACGGGGGAGCGTCCTTGCCCGGCAGGAGACGCGATCTGGGGAAACGGAGGTCTGGCCGGCCCAGCCGGCCGGGCGCCGAATTTCCTCAGGGGCCACTGTCTCGGTTCCCTGGGTGAACACTGGGTGACTCGGACACCCAGCCCCATCGTCCCCATCTGCTGCCTCCTCTGCGCATCCCTCCCTGTCTGTCTGTCTGTCTGTCCGGGCCACCCACCAGCCCCCCCGAGAAGGGGCAGAAACCGCTCAGGGGGCATGTCGGTGTGGGGGCGGGACCGTCCGACCACGTCCTGGCACAGGGGGTTCATCTTCCCGCTGCAACTGATGAACAGGAGCAGTTTTTCATATAAAAAAAATAAACAGACGCCCCAGAGCGGGGCATCTCCAGGCCCAAAGGGGAGGGTCCGGAGGGATCCGATCAGCCCCACACCCAGCCCGTCCCTACCCTCAAATGCGGTGGCCGCTGGCCGCTCCCCAGCCTTCCGGACTCTGGCTCCTGTAGACCGGCCCAGAACCGGGGACCCCTGTGAAGTCCAGGCATCCAGAAGACCCTCCTGTGACCCCCGACCAGCTTCCCCCAGAAGCAACCGCAGGGTAACAGGCAGCCACGTGGACACGTGTGGGGCAGGGCAGGAAGGGGACCTCCCGGGACCCCTGGGGGCTCAGGGGCACAGGGCCCTTCTCCTGCGCCAGGCTCTCCGGGAACCGTCACCGCCGCCTCCCTGGCTGCGTCCACCAGCACCCACCTGGCCCTGGCCCTGAGCAGGTGGGTGTCGGTGGCCCAGAGGTGGTGGCAGCCCCTGGCCCAAGGGCTGAGGACCCCAGGACATGCAGCCCCACGGGGCAGCCTCCAGCCCATCTGGGGAGGACTCCACGGGCCTTCACGGCTCGGCGACATGGAACCCACACGTGCGAAGGGGTCTCGGTGTTACCCGGCCCCCAGGAAGCTCGCGCAGCCCCGAAGCCCGTGAGCACCCCCACCTGCCCCCGTGACCCAGCTCCACGTGACCCAGCTCCACTGTGGGGCCTGCTCCCTCGGGGGGTCGGTGGTAATCGCGCCCCTGCCAGCCGGCGGTGCCAAGCGAAACGCACTTGGGGCTACAAAACGGGCGATGGTGCTTCTCACTTTTCTGTGCGCTGCTTTCACGAGTTCAGGGTCCTGCTCCGGTCACGAGCCAGCCCGCCCTCCACCCCCCTCTCCGTCCTGTGTCATTTTCTCCCAGGAGGGACATCTGTTCCCTTCAATATTTAATGACCGGCGCGCCGCTGTGCGCTTGGCCATGTCCTCCCGCGCGAGAAGCAGCCTGCTCTGCTCTGAGAGAAATCACCACGGGCGGCTGCGTGGCCGGAGGGCGCTGACCGCAGTGACACTGACAGGCGGGCAGCCGGGCCTCGGCCCCCGGCCGGCGGTGGCGGGGTCAGACCGTGGGCATGAAGCGCAGACACAGCCCAGCCCATTGCTGCAGGCGACAGGGAGGCAGGAGGAGTGCAGCTCGTGACCCGGACTCCCCTCTGCCGCGGAGGCCGTCGCTGGGGCACGCGGAGAAGTGAGGACAAGGTCTCCGGGGAGGTCTCTGGCCGTGAGGTGCCCGTGGGCTGGCTGTGCCGGCCGGCGGGGTCTGGGCGAGATGGCGCGCTCACTCCCGGGAAACGCACACACAGGCGTCAGGGCTCAAGGCCGCCCTGCCGTCCAGTCTGGGCGGCCACCAAAGGGCACAGAAAACGAAACTCAGACGGAAGGGGAGACACGTGGCTGGAAGGGGGGACGCAGGCACCGGCGGCAGAGGGGTAACCTGCGTGGGGAGACTGGCTGGAAACCACACGGGGGTCTTGGCAACACCCCCGAGAGTCTGAAATCATGTTGAGTAAGTTATCAGAGGAAAACGAATGGACCAAACTCTGCACTGAACTGACGAAGCCAAAAAGAGGGGAAAGACTTTTCCGGGCGACTTTTAAGTGACATAATCGTACGCGCCTGGGGGGGGATGCCCCGGAGGACAAAGCGCAGGAAACACCCCCCCACACACACACCCCCTACAATCAGGACAGTGCTGCGTGTCACCCTGAGGCTGCTGTGTGAGTCACCGCAGCCCAGCTGCTGGCCGCTACCCCTCGCCGGGAACCAGCGCCTGCTGCAGGCAAGGGAAATGGGGGAGGAGCCGGACGGGGGTCAGCGAGGACCGCCGCCACAGTCTGTGAGCGGGGACTCAGAGAGGGTGTGCACACCTGTGCTCACTGCCGCTCTGCTCACAATCGCCAGCTGTCCTCGGCAGCCGAGTGTCTGCGGGGGGAGGGATGGATTGAAAAAAAGGGGGTCTGCCCGTACCCCGCTTCCCACCCACAGGAACAGAGAGAAGAGGTTCCCGTATTTTGCCGTGTATAATGCACATCCGTGTTTCTGGCCCAAACTTTCACGAAAAGAATCTTTCATTTTAGTGTTTTAGTTCATTTACTTATTTAGAGACAAAACTGATCATCATACTCCAGGCATGACTCTGCACACAGACATCATCACTGCTTTCTACAGTTACACTTTAAACCCGTAAGCGCAAACAAAAGCGTTAAAAACATTTACATAGATGCGGAATTAGTACTCCTCCTGTATGACGTGCATGCTTATTTTTCCCTAAAAAATTTGGGCAAAAAAAGTGGGCATTATACACAGCAAAACCCAGGAATTCCGGGGTGGGCTGGAAGTGCTCAGAGAAGCCGGGATGTCTTCACCCGCCAGAGAGCAAGGAGTCACCCACGGAGGCCGCAAACCTGAGAAGGACCCCCCCCCCACACACACACACACAGCTGCTGGACTTACGGGTGGGGGAGGGGAGAGTCTGGCTGAGCGCCGAGGAGACAGCAAGCGCAGGGATCCAAGCACATCGACCGTGCTCGGACCCGGTCTCACCAGGACACACACCCTGAGCAGAACATGATGCCATCGCATTGAAAACTGGAAAATGACGGGAAGCGTCCGAGCGTGCACCCTGCCCTTCCTCCACGGGCTCCCCCGCGCCGGAGCAGCGGGACGGTCGGGCCTCAGGAACACGTGGGCTGGGACGCGCAGGAAGAGCGTCAGAGCCGGACGAGCGGTGGGGCCGCCTCCCAGGAGATGAGACGCTGGGGCGAAGCCCTGAGGGCGGAGGTCAGGGCCGGGGTCACACCCCCTCGCCCGTCTGCCCGAGGGACGGACACGTTAGGTCCCCTGCCGAGTCCCGGGACGCCCTGAGCGGTGTCCGGAGCGGAGAGCCCGCCACGAGACCCCGCCACGGAGGGCCCGGCCCCTCCACAAAGAGCCAGGAGAGCAGCAGCAGCAGCAGCAGCAGCAGCAGCAAGGGGACTGAAGACACTCACCGCCCGTCCCACGCGCGGAGCCCGTTGGAAAAGGGCGACGAACGAAGCAATCGGGGAAACTGGAGCCTGAGCCGGGATGTGTGACGGCGTTAGAGAAAAACTCGGTTTTTTCAGTTGTGACATTAGGCGCGTGGCTTTTGTTTTTGCAAAATGATGAGCTGCTGCTACAATATTCACAGATGGAACGACCGGGTGCGGGCAGGGACTCCCGGGGTGGGGGGAGGGACTCCCGGAGCTGTGGGAGCGCGGGGGGCGGGGCTTTGGGAGCGCGGGGGCGGGGCTTTGGGAGCGCGGGGGCGGGGCTTTGGGAGCGCGGGGGCGGGGCTGGGGGGCACAGGCGGGGACCACACTACTCGCTGTGTGTGTCTCCAAAATCCCCCCTCCCCCAAAAAGAAAGCCCCTCCGCGCCACCCCGAGGCTGTCTGCCCCGAAGGCCCCGCTCTGACGACTCGAGGGCCCCGGGAACGGGACACACTCCTCCGACCCAGCAGCGCCCAGCACAGACGCAGAGGGCGGGTCCCAGGACGCCAGCGTCGCCGCCCCCGCAGCTGGGGCCTCCTCTCCTCCGCATCTGGTCAGCCCCAGACCGGCGGTCCCGTGGGTCCTGCTGTCCTGCCCTCCCGAAAGACGCTCCCCCCCCCCGCCCCCGCCAACCCCTGCCCGGTGGGGGCATCCTTGTTGGAGGCCCTCAGAGATCCCTCCTTTCACGGAGAGCGCTTAGTTCTGCGGGCTCATCGGGACCCGTGACATGGCCGATTTCCGGCCACTTGACCACAAAAGCCAAGTTCACGAGGCTCCATCTGCTGACGCAGGGGATCCTTGCCACGCTCAGAGCCGGGTGGGTCCGGCTCCGCAGTCCGGCCTCCAGAGCAGCCTCCACCGGTGGCCCCCGCGGCCCCGGCCCAGCAGCCACCAATCAGCCAGCAGGACGGCCTACCCAGCGCGCTCATGTGTCAACTTGCAGAGCTCGGCTCCAGTCAAGGTCACAGGCACCAGTCAGAGGGCCTCACAGGCAGGCGCGTCACCGCCTGCTGCCCCAGGCAGACCCAGCTGGACCACTCCCCCAGCCAGCTCAGTAACAACCTCGGGTGCGTGGGGAGACCGAGGCTTCCGGGGGGGACACCCGCACACCCACACACACCTGCATGCACACGCACATGCCCACACGCCCACTGAGGGGAGCGCAGACCAGCAAAGGGGGTCTGCAGGCAGGAGGGGACGGCAGCACGGGACGGCAGCACCTGGGGGCGGGCCATGTGCAGAAACACAGTGACGGCCACAGGGCCCCCTTCCCGGGAGCAGGAGGCCAGGCACCCCCCAGCTCCCTACCTCCACCTGCAAGCGAGGGCCCTCGTGGCTGCTGCTCAGATGACACTGGGCGCCCAAAGCCCCAGGGACACACAGGACAGAAGGAGGGAGATGACTCCATGGGGACAGGGAGCTCGCGGGCGCTGGAGGGAGACCCAGAGGGGCCCGGCACTGTCTGTGCAGCTCGGGTGTGACCGGCGTGAGGCCGGGCTGCTCCTCCCCGCCACCATGGTCCCCAGCACACCGCCCACAGCCTCAGGTCGGCAGGGGGACAGCTGCCCGTGCATGGGCGCTGGGCTCGCCTGCCTGGGTCAGGGCGCCACCCCACCCCTGGGTCACTGCATTTCCTTCGCCCTCCCGTCCTCGGCTTCCTCACCCCTCGAGCAGAGGGTGAGAGAGGGGCAGTGAGGGGTCAGAGACAACACCCAGGATGAGACCCTCTCTGCGAGGGACCCACAGGCCACCTGCCAAGGGACCTCTGCTGTCAGCACCCCCAAACCGCAGCAGGAGCGCGTGGTCTCGCAGCGCAAACAGCCCGGACACCGACCCAGGCGGCCGACACGCGAACGCAGACGTACTCGCACTGTCCCTCCCAGCTGAACGCATGACCAGAGGGAGCACAGTAAGCCCAGGTGTACGTGTCCATAGCGCTCGGAGAGTCCGAGCTGACGGCTGGAGACACGACGCCCCAGGTCCGCCGAAACAATCCTGTTTCCCTCCTGCCCTGTGACCTTCCCCGCCGCCCCCGAGGGCGAGGACATCACCGCCCAGCAAACCAGCACTCCGGGCCTGGCGGGGCGGCTGAGGAGGGGCCACGTCTGTGCTCCCCAGGAGCCCAGGGCCGCTGTTGTGACCGACCGGCTGAACCTCTGAGCCCCGTGTCCGCCCTGCCCCCCCCCCCCCCCGCCCGAGAGCACTCACGTAAGAAGTGTTTTTCCAGTAAGGCGATTTCCAGGTGACCTTTGATCTCGTTCAGCCGATCGAACTCTGTCCGGTTGAAGTCCTGGACTCCCGCAGCCATGATGAGGGTCCCCGGGCCGGCCTGGAAGGGAAGGAAGCACAGGCAGCTGGCATCCCGCGTCCACTCTGCACCCCGAAGGGGCCCGAGGACCCCGCGTCTGGATGGGCTGGGCCCAGAGCCCCCGCCTGCCACGACCCCACGGACAAGGCCAGTGTGTGGCCAGCCTTGATTAAAAGCCCCATCCGTGCACCGCGGCTGCGCTGGCCGGTGGAAGGGGAGCTCAGACAACGCGGAGGTTCCCGGGGCCCACGGGGGTGACGCGGGCCGCAAGGCCACGTGGCTCACGGGACGGGCAGACGCTGGCGGCACGGAGCGTCCCTCAGGGGACGGGCGCTGACTGGAGCGAGGGTGCACCCCACCGTGGGGGTCCTGGGCCCGGCCACCCCCACCCTGGAGAAAGAGCCCCGAGGAGGATCGGGGGGAGAGCGAGGGGCCCGGCTCACACAGCCCCAGTGCACCCGCCCTGGTCTGCCCCGAGCTCCCAGGACAGCACCGGGACCCCCGGAGCCCCAGGACGCACAGGCTGCCGGGCTGCATCACCGGCCCTCGGCTCCGGGGCCTGGGAGGGCGCGACCCCAGGCCTGCAGACGCTCCGGGCTGCCACCCCACCCCGCACTCAGTCACACACGCCCATGGGGGCCGGGCCTTGGGTCTCCACTGGCCCTGGATGGACAGAGGGACGGATGGACAGACTGAGCTGGGAGCCAGGTCAGCCCGACTGCAGCCTCTGTGCAGGATCTTTGACACACGCGTGCACGTACATGCACACGTGCACACACACACACTCACAGAGCTAGGCACCACATGTGGGGACCCTCGCTCCTGAGAGACCCACCCTCGGCCCTGAGCGCAGCCGAGGGCCACGGCCCCAGCGCCCCAGGCCGGCGTTGGCCACACAGAGCGGACCCCGCTCCCCTCGCCAGCCGAGCCCACGCCGCTCCGCAACACCACTGCACCTGCCCAGGACGCAGCGGGCAGGGCCCAGGCCTGGGGGGCCCCGGAGAGGGCCGGCTCCCAGGAGGCAGTGCCGGTCGATTATTCGTCCTGCCAGGAGGGGGCGCACAGGCCGGTCGCCAGCAGGGCCTGGGTAGTACAAGGAGCCGGGGAAGGCGGGTGCCCACCGGGCACATCGGCGAGGAGAGCCTGGCTCAGGCGCTTGGAGGGGAAACCACCCGCCATCAGATTTGGTGTCCACGCCGGAAGGCCACCCACAAGCGGCCCAAGGTGGCTCCGGGCTTCCTCACTGGCAGCGGGGGGACTTGGTGGTCGTGCCCATTGGGGAGGAACCCAGGGGCCACGCCCCCCAGGACGAAATGCCAGCCTCGGAAGGCTGGGCCCTCCGGTGCCTGGTCGAGTGGGGGCCGCAGGGCCTCCCCAAGGCGCCACAGACATGCGCTGTCCCAGTGAAGGGGGCCCCACCGACAGGCCTGTGGGGACCACCGTCTCCACAAGGGCCGACAAGAGCCCGCCTGCTGCCGAAGGTCAGGGGCACGCACCAAGGGCAGCTGTCGGAGGCCACGGCCAGCAGCCTCCGGACGGGACGGCACCCTGTCCATCTCCCTCCCCCTCCCCCATGCCACGTGCTCCCAGGGGTCAGGCTGGGGTCAGCACTGCTTCCGCGTGAGAAGTTTGCCAACCGCCCAGGAAACCAACGGGGAAGGAGACCCAGCTGCTGGACCGGCCCTCGGTGCGGGAGGGGCTGCTCACCCAGGGTCCAGGGCCAGGCCCACCAGGGGCAGGGGGCAGGGCCGGCAAACAAGCCCAGCTTGTCTCCGACCAGCCGGGCAGGACACGTCTGCCCGGTGCACACCCAGCCCGGCCCCTGGGGCTGGGGGACCCCACCCCGAGGGCCCCGGGGTCCGAGGCCAAGCAGCGGCGGGGACCGGGGCCGTTCCAGTCCCCGGAGGCCGGCGCGGCACACTCACAGGGTCCCTCAGCTCCTCGCTGTCCCGGGGCGAGGCCCGGGGCGCCTTCAGGGGGGCGTCATCCCCACACTCGGTGTCCGAGGCGTTGGGGGACTCCGCCAGGTCGAGGAAGTCGTCTCTCTTGTGACCTCTGAACCTGATTCTGTCCAGCCTCCTTAGCATGTTCAGGACTGAGCCCCGCTGCTTCACCTTGACATGACGGTCAGGCTCCCTGCGGGAGAACGGGGGGCAGGGTCAGCGGGTCTCGGTTACGTGGGCCCCGCCCTCCACATACACACACACACACACACACACACACACACACACGGCTCCAGCCCTGCCCTCGGGGTGGGGGGAGGGAGCCGGCTCCGGGGCTCCCGCCCCCCACTCCCCCCACTTCCCCCCACGGCTGCCCACAGCGGCCGGCCCAGTGCGGCCCCACGGGGCAGAAGGGGCCTGGTGTGTCCGCAGGGCCCTCCCGCCGGAAGGACGGGCCGGCCTGGGGTCCCGGCAGCAGCGGGGACCCTGGGACAGGGCGGGGGAGGGACGTGGCGGCCACAGACGGAGAGGGGCCGACGCTCCTCGCAGGTCCTCCTGACCAGCGGCGAGAATGTGGCCGGGGCTGTGGCTACGTGAGCTGCCCGGGACAGACTCGGGCCCCTGCTCCACCCGGCCCCTCGCCCAGGCTGCTCCCACTGGCGTGCCCAGTCCCCCCTCCTCTGCCCCAACCTGGCCGGGAAAGCCCAGGCAAGCCCCCAAAACCCCAGGGAAGGGGGGTGAGTGGCCCTTCCTCTGCAGGTCCGGCCAGCCTCACTGGAGCCCAAAGCAGGGGCCCCGCAGCCCTGACCCCAGTGCCGGTCCCACGGCGCCTCGCCTGCGGCTGCCGGCCGGACCTCGCCCACACCCAACCCCGACTTCTCCAGGAGGCCCCGCAGAAGGAGGGGGGGTCTGGACACACCCAGGCTGGAAGCCTGCCCTGCTGCTGGCCGGCTCTGCGAGCCCCAGCCCCCCCCCCGTCCAACATGGGGATGACCCAGCGGGGCCGACGCGCCCGAGAGTCCCCGAGGACACGCTTGCGGGCTGATGCCGCTGGGCCCGGGGCCCAATAAACGACGCTTCTTTCCACGCGGGGCCGGCAGGAAGTGGGGGAGCAGGATGGCGTCCGCAAAGCGCGCCCCCCCCCCACCCCCGCCGCCCCACTCGGGTGTTTCACGAAGAACCGGGGTGGCGGGGAGAAGCGCTTCCTGTTTCCGACGGTCGGCGCTCGGGGCTCCCCCAGGGCCGTTGATCAGCCTGGCGGGGGTGTGTGGGGGGGGGGCTGCCCCGCCCTCCAGGGGCCGGGCTCCCCTTGGCGCCCCTGCTCCGGGCAAGGCCCCCACACAGAGCAGACCGCACCGGCACCGGCTCCGGTCTGCAGGGATGGGGGAGGCGTGCGGGTGTCAGGGCGGGGGCTGCGGGCAGGTGCCCCGGGGACAGGTGTGTCTCGGCACTCCCTCGAGATGCTCCAGGGTGGCCCGACGAGGCCCTGGTGCCAAAGCCACAGGAAACCCAGGGTCCCCTGGGACTCAGGAGGGCAAGCAGTGCACAGTGCCATGCAGGACCGTGGTGGGGGAGGTGGGGGGTGGTGGGGGGTGGTGGGAAGTGGTGGGGGGCAGTGGGAGGCAGTGGGGGGGGAGGTGGGGGGTGGGGAGCAGTGGGGGGGGCAGTGGGGGGGGTGGTGGGGGCAGTGTGGTGGTGGCGTCCCTGTGCCCAGGGATGGGGGCCTGTGGCCAGCCATCTGGAAAAATGTGTGTGTAAAGAAGCAGTAAACTCCAGATGGACTCAAAGGTTAAGTAAACTTTAAAAAAACAAGAGAAGAGAACTTAGTGTTTATCGAGTCCCTCGAGGTGGGGGGACCGTCTCCTCAGGAGACCGAGGAAAGGATCACGAAGTTGAAGAGGCCCGACTAGGGTCAAGGGGACGACCGTAGGCGTCCGCGGAGAGCCGGGCAGCGGCGCCAGGGCCGGGGCGGCGAGCGGGCGCGAGCAGGGCTACAGCCTCCGTCACGGAGCAGACCGAGGGGGTGAAAGCCGGGGAGCCCCGGACACAGAGTGGGAACTCCCCGAGCGGAGGGGGCGGGCCGTGCACACAGATGCCCCCCTACCCTGCCCCCGCCAGCACTCCCTGTGCAGACGCGCCCTGGGAGCAACCCGACGGGGGGCGGGGGGGCCCGGTCTGGCTCCCTCAGAGAGAGGACGGCAGCGCTGGGAATGACCCCCTCCCCGCTGTCCGGGGCAGGGCCGGGCGCTGGACTCCCGTCCCGGTGAGGGACGACGGCAGTCACCAGTGCTGCTGCCCCACAGTCACCGTGACAGCAAACAGGCCCTGGGGCGTCCGACGGGGACACAGGACCCTGAGTGGGGGCTGTAGGCTCATGGGTGGTTCGTTACGCTTCTCCCCCCACAAGTCCTGCACCGCCTTCCCACTGTTCTTCAGAAGACGCCGAAATACTCGGGGGAGGGGGACCGAGGCCACGGACAACCTGCTTCCTTCCACTTTGATTCCCTGTCAGCCGGCGTCAGGCAGACCCCGGGGCTGGGCCCTGGCCACCCTCGGCCGGAGGACAGCGCCCAGGCTTGTCCCTCCCGGGCAGGGCTCCTCCCCCGCAGGGCGCACTCCCCGAGGCCGGGGCCGCCTTCCTCCCCAGTCCAGCTCCTGCAAGCCGATGAGGCGGCCGCACAGGGAGAGGGGACAAAGCACCCAGTGTCCGGGCCTGCCACCATCAGAACTCAACACGCGCCCCGCCTCAGGGCCAGCCCCGGGCCCCTGTGCGCTGGGCTACCCGATGGGGCGCTTCCTTCCAGGCACCAGGACATGCCAGCCCCTCCTGCCCGCTGCCCACAGCAGCCCACATGGGGGCCGCCGAACAGGCAGCCTGCCGGGGCGAGAGGCTCCCAGGGGCCGGCTCCTCCCCGCCGCCCAGCTCCCCCCGACCCCCCAGCGCAGGCTGCCGCCCCATAAGGACCAGACTCCACAGCACCCATGCCACCCACAGCGCGGGGCCAGGCTACCGGGCGGCCCCCACGCCAGGCCCGCACTGGGCTGAGGGGCACCCCACCCCCAGGATGACGCATCTAAAGTACACTCAAGTCCCCGTCTCCAAGGCAGGGCTCGCCCACGGGTTCCGGCGGCACACGATTCTGGGGACTCCGCTCAACACAGCACACCCCAACCTCCAGGTGAAGATGAAGGACAGAGGGGGACGGTCGTGGACAGTCGTCCACACAGAGGCCCAGGAAGGCCGGCTCCCAGACACCCGCCGTGACCCCGAGAGAGGTTTTTCCCTCGGGGCCAGCGTCCGGGAGGGCCACCTCAATGAACCTTACCTGCACCTGCCTTCTGGTTGCTGCTGCTCTGTGTCCCCCGCAACTAGCCCCCCTCCCCAGGCCCATGGGAGGAAGCCCCCCTCCTCAGAGGCTGCCCCAGGAACCAGCCCTCGCGCACCCCCACAGGCCCCCGAGGGCAGCTCCCCACACGCCCACCCCTCAAGGGGACCCGCTGCCCCGGGCCCACACAGCCGCCGGAGGGCCACCAGCCCATACCTCCCTCCAGGCGGAGGCGGGGGCGCTCGGGAACCCTCCTCAGCTGAGGCTCCGCCAGACCCCCGCTCAGAGGGCACGGCGTTCCTCGGGGAACCTGAGACCGTCCGCCCCGGGGCGGACACCCAGTGCCGTGCACGGGGCAGTGCCCGCCAGGCTCCGGGCCCTCTGCGCGCAGGCCTGCGTCCAGCAGAGCTGGCCGGAGGCACAAAGGGCTCCGCTCTGGAGCCCCGCCGAGCGGCTGGACGCACAGAGGCCGCAGTGTCTGGGGAACAGGGCGCTGGGAAACCACAAAGGACTCCATTTCCCTTTCCAGCCCAGGGTTTTAAAAAAAAAGTGGTTCCCAGCCTCGGGGCCTGCGGCACTCCAGCCGTGGTCTCTGGAGCCGTGGTCTCCGGAGGAGTGGCACACGCTGCTCCCGCTGGGCCCCCAGCTGCGGCCCCACAAGCCCAGCCGCACCCCCAGGGTCCGGGGCTCGCCCGCTGACCACAGGAAGCACCCCGTCCCTGGGGGTCACATGCGTGAGGACTGAGCGCCTCCCTGCCCCAGCCCCAGCAGCTGGTCCCAGCTGCCCGCCATCTGCCAGGCCTCCGTCCTCAGGGAAGACGGCCCCCAACCCCGTGGACCCCGAGGCTCTGCAGGGGGCGGGGCGGGGAGGGCAGGCCGGGGGGGGGTGTCGGCCAAGAACCAGTCCGAAGCAGCACCCACAGCGCCCCCTGCCAGCCGCTGCCCAGGACCCCAGCACACACGGATGCTGGGGGCCTCCTGGGACCCGTCTGGGCAGCTGAGACTGGCAGTCCCTGCCCCTGCGTCACGCCCGGGCTCCAGATGTTGGCTTACACCCGATGACCCTGGGGTGTCCCCAACTCAAGGCTTGTCTGGGGGCCGCCACCGTCAGCCTGGCCCCCGCCAGCAGCACCCAACACTCCTGGAGTCAGCCCGGGTGCTGCCGGCCCCGCCCCCACGCCCGCCGGGCTCAGAGCTCACGCAGCTCGCCCTGCTGGCCCTGCCGCAGGTCTCACCGGCAGCCCGACTCGCCACGCTCAGCCCAGAGCCCCAGTGCCCACGTCCACCCGCTGCTCCGGCCACCGCCCTCGGGGGAGCCCTCGATCGCGTGACCCCTTCCTGGCCGGCCACCCGCCTGCAGGCAGGCCAGGCCGGCCCAGGTGGCCACAGGGCCCCCAGAGCCCCTTCTCCACCCGGCAAGAAGCCAGACCCTGGGACGTCTGGATGAGACCCCCACCCTGGGGGCTTCCCACCCCGGGTTCCAGCCAGCCCCGCCGTGGGGCCCGGCACCCCCGGTCCCGACCCAGCGCCTCTCCTCCAGGTGCCCCCGCAGATCCCAGCATCCCATCGGCACGTTGTCTGGAACTTTTGACGGGGCGGGCCCCTTGTGTGGAGCCTGCGACCACCCTGTCAGGACACAGGCCCCTGAGGTGGGCAAGGGGGGCGCAGCCCTCCAGGGCCGCTCCAGCAGTGGCTGCCGATGCCGGGCGGGCACAGACCCGTCGTGGGTTCCGCCGTGAGGGAAGGGAGGGAGGGTGCGCACAGGGGCCTCAGCCCGGAGTGCCCTAGAGCCAGCGACGGGACAGCTCCCCCCGGCACAGTGCATGGACCTGCCCGCGAGCCCTGCCGGAGCACATGACCCCTGGGGGCAATTCCTTCCAAGGCCACGGCCAGCTGGGCACTCCTCCAGCGGGAGGCCTGGGGTTCCTCCCTCGGGGACGCGTCCTCAGGGACTCTTGGTCCCACCAAGCTCAGGGGCGCACCTCGTGCAGACGCTGCGTTCACTGCCCCCTCCCCCGGGCCTCCTGGTGCCCCAAAGCTGACACGGGGCCCCAGATCTCGGGCAACCCCTCCTCTCCCCACCCCAGGTGTCACTCGTCCGGGTCACGGCCACTGAGAGCTCAGCCGCCCTGAAACCGACCAACAGACAGGGAAACTGAGTCTGGGGAGGCGGGACACACACCGGTCTCACTGGACTCCTGAGCCTCTGCGTGCCTCAACCCCAGGCAGCCCGGCCACCCCCCTCCCGGGCACAGGCCTCTAGTAACGCGTCCATCCCTCCGCGTGGCGGCTCGGGGCCCCTCTGCTGAGGACGCCGCGTGGGGAGCCCGGCGGAGCGGCCCCACGGTTGTTTGCTTGAGTGGAACAAAGCCAGCGGGAACCCCTACGGTGTCGCAGCAGGCGGACGACTCGCTGTCACGGGAGCAAACAGGCTGGGAACAGGAACTGCACCCAGGAGCCCGTCACTTTCTCCTCTCTGCCTCGCTCTCAGCCGCAGGCCCCGGGCAGCCCCGGCCCTCTGGTCCCGGCGCCCCTCCTCGGAGGGCCTGCTGCGGCTGGGCCCCAGCACCTGAGGCAGAGAGGGGGCCGCCGGCTGCTGTCAGAGGCCAGGCCGTTCTCTAACGCACTGGGGCCTGGAGGGCTGCGGCCGAGGAAGACCCAGGGCGCGCGGTTCCGCGGGGCTCCAAGAGCCAGCCCTGCGAGGGGCCTGGCAGCCGAGGTCTCTGTCGCCACTTTCCAGCTGGGCTGCAGCCGTGAAACCGGAAACCGGCGTGGCCAGGGGCCAAAAGAGCACTACTTACAAAACCAGAGGCCGAGGCCAGCTCGGTCCGGCCCCTGTCTCACGGCGATAAACACGCAGCGGAACGAGGCTCTCGACTGACCGCCCGCTCGCAGGGGCCAGGTGGGCCCAGGTGGGCCCGGGGCCGGAGCACCCCCGCGCCTGAGCGGGCCTGCCTCGCCCCCATCAGTTACTTCGAGGAAGGGTGCGGCCGAGGGGCCCGGGGTCAGAGGGAACACGGTGAGGACACCTCACGTCTCTGTCCACCTGGGCGTGTGCCAGGGGTTCTCCCACGGCGCCTGGGACCCCCCTGAGGCAGAGGGGCCGGCTGCAAGGAGACGGGCTCTGAGAAGTGTCCCCCCCCCCCACTCTCCCCAACCTCCCCCACCCGCCCGCACCCACAGCCCCGGCTCCCCTCCGTCTCAGGGCGGGACCCGTGCTTCCCCGAGACGGACCAACAGTGCAGTGAAAAGACCCCACGAACGCAGGGGCCTAGCCCGCCTCCCCCAGGAGCAGCCACCTGCCCTCCGGGACTGCACCCCCCCCACAGAGGCGATCCAACACCTCCCCACGCCCCTCAGGTGCCGTCCCCCGTGTTCCCCACCCCCCTCAGGTGTCCCCCGTGTTCCCCACCCAGCATGCCGTCAGGCGGGGCGGGAATGGCGAGCCAGGCCCACTTTAGAGAACTCGGCGCCCTAAGCAGCCCCCAGGTGAGAGGAGTCTTCGAGCCCCCGGAACACCTGTCCTTCCTGCGCCCGCCTTTCCTAACGCGGCGCAGCTGGGGCCGGGCGCAGGCCCAGCCCCGGGCACTCCCGCGGGCCGGCCAGTGCCTCGGTCAGCTGGGCGGGGGTGGGAAGAGCCCAGCACAGGGCCTGGCGGCAGAGGGGCCGGGCCCTCGGTTTCAGCCTCTGCCTCCCCGTGCTCCCTGCCCCGGTCCCGGGCAGCCCCCAGGGTGGGGACAGCGGAGTCCCGCACGGGTCCCCTGGCTGGGCTGACCACAGGGCGGCTCCGCAGGCAGAGGGGACGGGCCGTGGGGGAGCACTCCCACACTCAGCACTGTCCTCAGGACTCGCCCGCCAGCCCGGGGTAACCCGGGGCGAGAAAGCCTGACATCCGGGCCCCGCACGGTCAGGAGCGACCACTGCTGCCATCCGCCGGTGTTCGACGGGCACCTGCTGGGGTGCGGGGGAGCCGCGGCCCTGAACTCCGAAAAGGGTGACAGACAGCGACAGGCCGGGGAAGCCCCCCCAGAAGGTGGCGGCCATCCAGCGGGCTGGCCGTCCCGAGGAGCCCTCTGCCCAGGGTCCCACGAGCTCCAGGAAAGGGCGTGGCTGGACACGGTCCTTTCCCCAGACCCAGCCAGAAGGAGCCAACAGGCAGAGACGCACAGACAGGCGGGCGGGCGCAGAGGAGACCACGCCCAGCTCGGGGTGCAGGCTGGCGGCGGGGAGCTCGCGCACAAGGAGTGGGCTGCCACCAGCTACCACTGGAGGCGGGGTGCTGGGGGACCACCACACGCTTCAACCCTTCTGCATCCTGGACCCTGAATACGCTGACGACTACTCCACAGCAAACTAAGTTTCAAAATTAAATTTTAAAATAAAAGGGTTCAGATTTTTAAAAATTACTCTGAAAACAACCCCCACCCTCCACGGCAGGGAAATCTCTCCCGACATGGAACCAGGAACCTTTGGGCCCCCCGCCAGACCCTTCTGGGGGACCCGCAACATCAAAACTACGTCCAGGCCCCGGCCGCCCTCCGCTCCTCCACCCTCCACGCTGGCTCCGGGGCGCCCCCGAGGGCTGCAGGCGCCGAGGGCCCCGAGGCCCGCAATCACACCCGCCCACGGCCGCGCGCAGCCAGGGCCGGCCTCACGGAATGCTCCTCTCCGTGGGGGTGGGCGGGAGATGTAACAAGTGACGTTCGAAAACACGCTGCGTGTGCACGCGTGTGATGGGTTACTAGACGGCAGTCTGAGGCTTGCTAATGAATTTAACTTCTGGCACGGAAGACCAGTGCGCACCCCACACCCAGGCTCTCGGGGACCCCTCACGCGGGACTCCAACGGGGCTCCCAGACCCCAGAGCCTGAGAACCGAGGTCCCCCCTGCCAGTGACCCTGGGGAGCAGTGCAGGGGCGGGCCGGGGCATTGAGCCCACGCCCCAGCACCCCCACACACCCCAGGCCTCCGCAGCCCCAGCTGGGAGCCCCCCCTCCCCGCACAGACACAGCCTGAGGCGCCAGGTGGGGGAGCGCGGCCCTGGTCACAGTGGTGGGGCCACCCCTCCCCCCACGCCCCTTCGCCTCACTGGCCCGTTCACCCGGCAGGTGGGGACGGCCCGGGAGCCCTCCTGCCCATGGGCGCAGCCCACCCTGGCACGCCCTGGCTCGGGTAGACGGACGGGGCGGGTGGGTGGGGGGCCGCCCCAGGGTCCCCACAGTTACGGGGCTGGAGAGGGTGCGGCCAACCTGGAGGGAGGGGCCGGGCCAGCAGCCCTGGCACCGCCGCGCCCTCACCTGCGGGCCTCACACGTGCACCCCACCAAACCTGCACGCCCGCACCCCCGCCCCCCATGCACCCTCCCTCCTCCTGCGCCCCTCCCCGCCCCCCCCTCGCTCAGGCCAGAGGAGGAGTCCGGGAGCACACGCTTCCTCCCCACCGACAGCCCCACGGCCTCTGCCAAGCAAACCGCGGCTCCGCCACCCAGTCTGTTTACAGGCACCCCTCCCTGCCTTCGGATCTGACAGACCTTTCACGGGTCGCAGACGTCTCCTCCTCCAGGAAGCCCTCCCTGGCAGCCGGCGCACCGGGAATCTCTCCACCCATGAGCACTCCCGCCCGCACTCGGGCTCCGACGCACGCACGCACCCGCACGGCTCGTGCCCCCGCCTCGCCTCCTGTGTGCGTGAGGCTGCGTCCAGTGAGGGCTGCCCCACCTCACGGGGGAGGCGCAGAGAATGGCCCGGCCCGCGGGAGCCTGGAGCCGACGGGTGCTGCCCCTCAGGGAGACAGCCCGCCTGGGGACACGAGGGCACAGGGACAAGCCGGCGGCCCTCTCAGGAGGCCACAGGCACCGCCGGCCTGAAGACATGGGGGTGGAACAACCCGGTTTCAGAACGGCAGCTCTGGGAGGGCCGACGGTGCGAGTGCGGACCCCCCCCCCCCCCCACCGCAGGGCCCTCTGCGCGGCGTCTGTAAGGAGTGCGCGCCGCTGCGGGGCGGCGTGGACCCCACGCACCCCGGCTCCGGCGGGGCGGCGGGGAGGGAGCCACGCGCACCTGGGCCCCCACAGGGGGTCGCCCCCGCAGGGGCCGCCTCCCTGCACAGGTAATTAGGGACAGCACCGTGTGTGTGCGGCGGCGGCCGGAAGGGGGCGGCGCTGAGGCTCCTGGGGCCGGCCAGGAGGGGTTGTGTCTCTGTCTCCCACCGGGAACAGGGCAGACGTGGGAAGTGCGGCTCGCGGCGCCCGGTGACATTAACCCTTGGAAGTGTCCACATCCCAAAACACAAGCTGGGAGACCACGCTGCAGCTGCCAGCGCCCGCAGCCCCCACCTCCCCGGGGGGGGGGGGCAGCTGCACGGGGCCCTCCGGCCCCCGGCCCCCAGAACCGACTTCCTGTGTGCATCCTCGCCGCCTCACCACGTCCCCACTTGACCCCACGCCGAGGTCGGCTTGGTTCCCAGGCCCGCTGCGTCAGTCCCACGGGACCTCCATGCCGCCGGACGCCGGGGGCCGGGAAGCACTGGGCCGTGGGCACCGCAGGCCCCGGGACTCCCACCGGGCTGCCCACTGAGGCAGGGCCCCTGGTGGGGGGGGGCCCCAGCAGGCACTCCCTCCCTGCACCATGTCTGGGCCCCACTCGCCCCTCCCCCCGCTGTGGCCCGAACGGCTAGTACCACAGACACAGGCGCCGTCCCACCTCCCCCTCCCCCGGCCCGCTCAGGCCGAGGGCCCCACTAGGAGCAGCAGCTCCTGGTTCCAGAATCAGTTCCTCCTGCCCTTGGGGGAGCGGCTCCCCCACCACAGCCGAGGCCGGCCCTCCAGAGTCCTGCCCCCAGCCGGACCCCCGAGCGGCCAGAATCAGCATCGGCTCCCACAGCAGCCAATCAGACCGACTCGGCGCCCCCTGCGCTGACAAGAAGCGGGGGGCCACTGCTGGGGCGTGGGGGGCACCGGGTGCCCCACACCCTCCGTCCTCCGCATCGTCGGACCCCAGCTGCCGCGTCCTGGACCTGACGTCTCACTCGAGTGTCCATCAAAGTTCGGCCGAAAAAGGCCCCCGCTGCCCAGCCCTGGTGGCCCGAGAGCCCGATGTACCCGGAACACGCCGCGCCCCGCTGCACACGACGGGCCGGGCGTGCGGCCAGGCCACGGGTGGGAGCCCACACCGCAGGCAAGCCTGCCCCCAGAGCACCCTGCGAACAGACAGGCCCCGTTCACGAGCCCGGAGTCACCTGCCACGGGAGAGGGGCATCGCTCAGCGGGGCGTCTCCAGGTCTGAGATCCCGACGCCGCGGCATGGCCTCCCGGCACGCCCGGGGCCTCAGCTCCCCGTCCCCGGAGGAGCACCCAGCACGGGACGGGAGGAACTCGCCAACGTGGCCTTGCGGTGCGTGGCCCTCGGCCAGGATCCCCACGCGAAGCGGAGGAAAGCCTGGCTCTGGACGCTGCCTCCGGCGTGCACCCCTGTCCCGGCCGCGGGGTGGCCCCAGCTCCAGCCCAGCTCCGGCCCCAGCGCCTCGTCCTGTGAGGCCGTGGCAGCTGGCGCCCGACCCAGCCGCCCGCCTGAGGTCTGGCAGCGGCTCCCTGGGGGAGGGCAGGACTCCGAAAGCAGGCGTGGGACCCGGCTTAACCAGACGGACAGGTTGGCGAACAGCACGGCGGCCTCCGCCCCGGCCTGGAGAGGGCAGCAGAGCCGGCCGCAGCCGCGGCGCCCAGCCCGAGGACTGGGGAAGTGGAAAAGGCCCCCAGACGGCCAGCCTGTGGCCCTGGGGGGCTCCCCTCCCAGTTCCAAAGGAAACAGAACTCTGTGACTGCTCCCACTGAGGAGGAAGGCCACCCGAAGCCCCTGCCGAGCATGCGGCACCCCCAGCCCCCAGGAGGCCCCAGGCGCGCCCGTCAGTGGCCACGCAGGTGCTAGGGCCCGTGACCCTGCGGGAAAGGCTGCCCGACCTCGGCCACGCGAGCACACTGCCCCCTGCGGAGCCCCTGGTTCTGGCCTCATCCGCGAGGTTTAACCGGGTAAGCGCCAGAGCCCGGGCATCCGTTCACGGCAGGGAGGCACCTGCAGGTCTCCCCCACCCGGCCCCGGGTCCCTTGGGTGCTGGGCCAACGCTCAGCGGTCCCAGCGGTGTCCACTTGGGGCCGGCCAGCCCTCTCAGCCAGGACGGCGGGCAGCACGGCGTCCCCTCTCACCAGCTTGTCCTTGCCGCCAGCTCCCGCTCCCCGCTGACAGCTGCCCCTCGGCTCCCCGGCCAAAGCCGGCGGGGCCCAGGGACAGTGCCGGAGACCTGGCGGGCCGGGCACCCTGAGGGGCGGGGCAGCACCCGACCTCACGCATCCAGGGCTCAGGGCTTCCCTGTGAACTCACACCTTGCCCCCCTGACAAGGTGAGACCCTTGGTGATGTGGGAGACCATCGGCCAGAGCAGCTGCTCCCCTGGTGACAGCACAGGACACGGGACGGCGGGGCTGGGTGCGGGGCCGGGCGTGCTGGGGTGGGAGGAGTGGTGCCCGGACCCACCCTGCCCGAGGGCGCAGCCACCGACAGCCCGTTTGCCTGGCGGGGGCCCCAGCGCCTCCACCGGACCCCGGGCATCGGGCGCCACCTCCCTCCCGGGAGCACAGCCGGCCACCAGGGCCACAGGAGGGGGGTCTCCGGGCCGGGAAATTCCTCGCTGAGGGTAGAGTCACAAGCCCAGGACACTCCCTCCAGGCGATCTTCTCCTGGAAGGTTCTGGAAACCTGAGGCAGGTCCGCCACGGTCCTGTGGCACCCCGTCTCTGGCTGGCCACCCAGCACCACCCTGGGCACCTGCTGTCTCTTTGCTCCCCGGGGGCCCTCGAAACCGCCCCCGCCCCCGTCTCCTGGCCAAGGGGCGCGGTTACCCAGGCCTGGTCTGCGGGCCCCACGTGGGGGGCGCTGGACTTCCTTCTCTCGATGCTTTGCCGCACAGCAGCCCCCCCAGCCTCCAAGACCCCCCGCTTGGCCCCTCACCTCCCCCCCAGATTTCAGGGGGGCCCGGGCTTCCCCTGCAGTCCCTGGGAGACACTCCTCGTCCAGGACCAGGCTGGCCCCAACCAGCTGCGTCTCCAGCACAGACCTCGGCGGCGGCCGCGGGGGCACTTCTACGCCTGAAACCGGCGGGAACACCCGCCCTCCCCGGGGCTCCCCCACCCGGGTTCCCTCCCCACCCACGGCCTCTGAGGGGGCGGGGCCTCCTCCCGGCTCCTCTGGCCGCTGCTGGGCTCGGCCGGGCGCCCCGCCCACCCCGGACGGAGCGCACCTGTGTGCCCCCTGCACCTGCCCTGGCCCAGAATGCTCCCGTCGGCCTCTGCCGCCCACACCTGTCCCTCTCTCGCCCATCAGGGGTGGGAGGCAGGACGCGTCCGAGCGGAGGGGCGAAGCCGCGGTCACACCGTGGCGTGGAGTCCCCCGAGGGAGAGAGGGCTGGGGGGCACGGACCAAGGGACAAGGAGCCGGGATGCCGGCCCCACCGGCAGCTGGAGGCGGGAGTGGGAGGGGCCGCTCTGCTGAGAGCAAGGATGCAAACGGGCTGGGCCCCGCGGGGCCCGCGACGGCGGCCACGACCCCAACACGGGCGGAAGGAGTCACGCCTTTCGAGTCCCCCCCAACCCACGGGAGCTGCTGTGCAAACTCGGCCGCTCACGGCAACGCTGGCGCCCCACCCACACCCCCGCCTGCCCACCGGCGCGGCTAAGGAGCGCCAGAGGGGACACCACTGAGCAGGCAGACCCCGCCTTCCTCACCTGGGGGCGTCCATGCGCACCCCCTCGCCTGGAGCACCAGGCTCACCTGCCGGCCAGGTGCGGGCTGCGCCCCCGCTTGGAGGGTGGGGGGCGCTGGGCGGGTGCTGCTCACCGGCCTCCAGTCGGAGCCCAGGAGCTTAACCACGTCTGAGGTGGGCTCACGCCTCTGCCGCCGGCCGGCGGGGGACAGGGCCTGCCCGTCGCAGGGTCGGCGCGGCCCCGCGGCACACAGGCCCCGCGCCGGCGCCGGCTGCCGGGAGAGTCCGCGCCCGTCGCTTGTCGTGTTTTTGTCAGAGCGGCTCCCTTCCGAAACACCCACACGGAGAGAGCTCTAATTCAGGTTATGTCGGTGAGCAGAAATAATCACAGAACAGGGTTTATATCTTCTAATTACACAGAATTTAGGACGGCACCCATGTAAGTGATTCCGAAATACTTCACAAATAGGTCACACAGGCCCTTCTTGCTGCCAAGACCTCACTGCCGACGCAGCGGGGCCGGCCTCCGCGTGCGGCACCACCGGCAGCCGGCAGGGAGCCGGCGTCCCCCGCGGCCACCGCCACGGCCTGGAAGCTCGGGGTTCGGGGCGGCCGAGACGTCTGTGGGGCACGCAGTGTGTGCCAGCAGCCGCCGGTCCCCATGGAGGACGCAGCCACCGGCTCCCCCACCGGGACCCGGGGGTCTCCTGCAGGTGCAGGGGGAGGCAGGCGCGGCACCTCCCTGACCAGATCGGGACCGCGGGAACCTCCAGGGGAGAGACCGAGCCCAGCCTGTCCCCGTCCCCGGCACGAGCCGCCGAGCCGGCGAGGCCGCACGGGACTCTCCCCATGACTCAGCGTGAACAAGTCACTTAACGAGTTCCAGACACACAGCCACGCAGTGGATCGCGGAGGACGCACTCGCCCGACTTTAAATGAGGCGACGGGCGTTGGCCTCGCGTGCCGGGCAGCCTGGGGGGGGGTGGCGGGGGGCGGGGCAGGCACCCGTCACTCGCCTCCAAGAGCCTCGACCGAGGCCCCGGGCCCAGCGCGGGGACGAGGGTCAGAGACACGCCCCCTGCCTGGCCGCCCTGCAGGTCCAGGATGGTTGGAGTCCCATCGTCCCATCGGACTCTTCCCGCCCCGCCCGGCCACGGCTGGCCAGAGTGCAGGGGAGGGGACGCAGGCCTCCCCGGGGGGATGTGACCGGGGACGCTGGCAGCAGCTCCGGCCTGGCCTGACTCGGGGAGGCCCGGGTACCAACCGCAGCCGTGCTCTGAGGCAGCGGCCAACTCCGTGTGGCTGAGCCCGGGCGACAGGATGCGAGGTGAGGCGGCCTCCCTCTCCCCGGGCGGGCAGGCGGGCAGGCGGGGAAGGGGAAGCAGCCACGGGCCCAGCGAGGAACCTGGGGACGAGGAACCCGCGGACCGGGGTTGCAGAATGAGCCAGCGCAGGGCGGTCTCTGCAGGTGCCGGGAGGGCTGTGGTCCCCCCAGAGCGTGAGCCAGGAGAGAGCGGTCAGAGGTCCCCAGAGGCCCGCGAGTGGGCAGCAGGGCCACGTCCATCTTCTGAACACCTAAGCCCAAAAGCAGTGGGCAGGTGGGGCCAGGGACGGGGGCCACTCTCCGGCCCTCCACGAACTCCTCTGCACAGCCGGGACAAGGTGGCCCCTTGTGGGGAGGAGGCGGCAGCCACCGCCCACACCCCTGGCACCCAGCACTTGTCCAGATGCGGTCTCCCTGGACAGCCCCCCACGCCCCCCGGTCAGCCCAGGCCCCACCGCGCCGCGCACCCTCGGGCCACGCCGATGGGGCCCCTCACACCCGGGGCTCACTCACCCCCATGGCCAGGTCTCCGAACGCAGGAGGTGGCCGCGTGACCACGAAGGGTCAGGTGGGCGTTGTCAAAGCTTACAGGGGGGCTGTGGGCTGTTCTTCCAGGGCCTGTCCACTCCCAGAGACGCAATTCTAGGTGGTCAGCTTAGAGCGGGGGCCCCGGGCAGCCCGGTGAAAGCCCCCGCCTGCCCACCGACCCCCCAGGCCACGCCCCTGCGCCTCCAGACAGACACTGACACCTTGGCACAGCCCCCGCACCCCCGGCAGGGTGTGACATCCGGACCCGGGGCGGCCCTGCCCCCGTGCGCCCCCACCCTGCCCACGGCACCGCCTGCCCCCACCCGTGCCTGGCTCGCCGCAGCTGGCTCATTCCACTTCCTCCCCAGCAACGTGCCGGCCGCGGCCAAGCCCCATCTACAGCCAGCGGGCTGGGCGGGAGGGGCCGCGGTGACCACGAGCCCTCCTCGCTTCTTGAAATTCCGCCTCTGGGCCCGGCACCTTGGGGTCCCTAACCGCCACCCACCCCCTCCACCCCACACCCACCTCACACCGCACCTTAACTCTCCCAAGGTCGACCTTGGATGGGAGCCACCCCCTCCCCGCATTCTTAGGCAACGGCTGTCAAACACGGCACCGCTTTCCTTCCTCATGCTGGCGGGCCCAGCGTGCCAGCCACGCGCTGGCCCGGTGCGCCAGGCCGGGGAGGGCCCTGGGGCTGCCGCTGCTGACCACCACCCCCCTGACAGGCCACAGGCCTTCCAAGTGGCCTCCTGTCCGGTCCCCCTGTCTGCCTCCGACTCTCCTCTCTGGAGGGGACAGAAACTGGCCCCTGGGCAGGAGCCCACCAGGCCCCAGGACATGCCCAGGAAGGCGCTGAAGGAACACCCCAGGCAGGCAGGCAGGGCCCCTGGGGACGGCTGGGCTCTCCGACCCCACCCCGCCGCCCCATGCGGGGGACACGGGGACAACCCTCGGGCCGTGCACCCTGGGGCGGTCCTGTGGGCAGTCAGTCACAGGCTGTCCTCCCAAGAGGTAGGTTCTAGGCTCTGTGGTTTGATGGTTTGCATGTCTTTTTAACTTCCCAGGTCGCTCACAGCTCGAAAGGCCGAACTGCCCAGCCGGCGGAGGGCCGGCCGACACACCCCTGCCTGTGCCTGCCCCCAGACGGCCCTCCAGGCTGCGGCTGGGCCGGGCTCGGGCCAGCGGGCAGCGGGCACCCCCCCTCCACACAGATGCCGCCCCAACAGCGACCACCAGGCAGCCGCCCAGGGCCACTGTGACCCCAGAAACCATCCTGGTCACCCCAGAGCACGACACCCAGGGAAGGGCGATGTCTCCCGGCCGGTGGCACCCACAGCCGCCCGTGCCCGTCACTCAGGGCCTCTGGGCACACACACCCAGCCCAGACAGCAGGAGGAGCCCAGTGGGGCCCGGCACAGCCCCCACCCTCCTCGGGGCCCCCAGCAACTCCTCACACACACCCCCCATACCACGACTGGGGGCAGTGGGGGCCACGTGGGGGGCCCCAGGCCCGCAGCAGAGGGAAAAGGGCTCTCAGGATGCGCACCCAGGGGCATGGCTGCCGAGGCTGGACCTCCGGGGTGTGTGCTCCGAGTCAACACCACCTCCAGATTTCAGGGGGTCAGGGGTGCGCCCGCGCCTGCGGGCAGGGCTACCCAGGCTGGACGGGGGACCCGGCCGTCCTCCCTGCCTCTCCCTGCCTCTCCCTGCAGGTCGCGGACCTTCTCAGGGGGGCGGTGGCGCCCGGCCTCTGCAGGGGGCCCTGCCGCCCGCACCCCCCACCCCCCCATCCGCGCTCCTGGAAGCGCAGGAGGAACTGCCGTGCACCCGCACTCCGGCCCACAAAACCACTTCCTGCGGCCAGGACACCGAGTCCGAGCCCACCGCGGCTGCGCCGGAACTGAACCGTTAGGGCAGGGGACGGCAAACGGGGAGCCGGTTCCCGCCGAAAACCGGTGTCCATCGGCAAAGCAGGGTCCGAGGATCCGAGGGGCGAGGATCAGACGGTGACCGCGTGCCGTCGAGTGGACTCACCCTCCCCGAGGGCAGGCGCCGAGGGTCCGCACGACGGGCACAGACGCGCAGGGGACCCGTTCCGGCTCCGAGGCAGCGAGGCCCAGCAGCACCCACGGCGCCCAGCACCCAGATCTGGGCCTCTGAACGCACCCTCCGCGGAGGGAGCGGGCCCCTGGGAGACCTGGCTGGCTCGGGGCTGGGGGGAAACACACAGTGGGGGGGTGGGCCGGAGCCCCCATGGGCCGGATAGTGGGGACGCACTCCCCTGACCCCACCAAGACGGGGCGTGGCGACCGGGGGACCCTCCGACGACCACAGCTGGGGACCACAGAGTACTGGGGGGGGAGGGGCTGTCTCACAGCCCTGAGGGGCATGAGTGCGCCCAGACCTCCGTCAGTGACTGGATTAACTGGTGGGGGGGGGGGGGGGGAGACGCCTCCGGCATGAGATTTCCAGGCTACCCTGACAGACCCCCCACCCCCCTCGGGAGGGGGGATGCGGCTCCCGCCCCCTTCCCTTGGGCCAGGAGGCATGGTGGCCTCCCTCCAAAGAGGGCGGCGGGGGCAGGGACGGCCCCGGGGTGGGGGGAGGCGGGGGGGACCTGACACCCTCTGCCAGGAGATACAGGGCGACATCACCGTGGTCAGGTGGGCTGGCAGCACCGCCCCCGGAGGGATGTGATGAGAGGGGACTTCCCCTCTGTCGACTCCCCAAACCCACAACGCCGCTGTGACCCCGAGAAAAACACTCAAATTCCCACAAATTCCAATCGTCCAAGCAAACTCCATGGGGGGGCCGCAGTGTGTACCTGACCCCTCCCCGGGCCACCCGGACCTTCCACAGAGTCGGGCCAGAGGAGCCCGCGGCCGGCTGGAGGGGTCCTGGGGCCGGAAAGTGACGTGGGGGGAAGGCACGGAACCCCAAACGAAGCATGGGCCTCACTCAGTAACAGCCTGTCGATGTGGCGACTTAGCATTGCGTTTGCAATTTTTGTGTAAATCTAACACCATTCTAAAAATGAGTCTACTCTTGTTTAAATCCAGCCTGCCACCCAGGGCGCCGTGAACTGGTGTGTGCACTCGCCAGGAAGATGATCGGGGACAGAAACAGTGGGGCGGGCAGCGAGAGAGGGGCCCCGCCCCCTCCCTACCCCGCGGCAACAATTTATTCCCCACACGCCCGCCCACCCACCCGCCCGCCACTGTCCCGTGAGGCCGGGCAGCGGGCCCTGCCCTCCAGGAGCTTGGGAGGCCGGCAGGTCAACAGACAGCCGCACACGGGGAGAGCAGCGCAGGCGCCCTAACTCTGGGGGAGTGGGACAGCCAGGAAGGCTCCCTGGAGGAGGTGACCTGACTGCAGCTCAGACAAACAGCCACTGAAAACGAAATGGGAAACGTGAAATGGCTCGGGGGTCTGCACACTGTGGCGGCAGCGACAGAAGGGGCTGCTGTGAACTCTGACCCTGGGTGTCGGTGAGGCCGAGCACGCCCACCTCGACACAGACAGAAGGAGGTCAGGGTCACCTGGTCCCAGGGAGCGGGGGCCCCCCTCCGGAGAGGCACAGAGCCCCACCCTGCTGCCGCGCAGCGCCGTGCGGTTGAGAACGCGTCCCGCCAACCCAATGGCCTTGTTGCTCATTCACGAGACGCATCCGAAGCAGCAAACCCACAGAGACAGGCAGGGGCCAGCAGTGGCCAGAGACACGTGGGGTGGGGTGGGGGGTGAGGAGGGACAGCTACGGGTGCAGTTTCTCCCGGGGCGATGGAAAGGCTCCCGCGTTAGAGTGGGGGGGCTGGGGGCGCCCCCGACTCTGTGCACACGGGCCAGCCGCCTGCGCACTCCCTGTGGGCGGGTCGCACGGCGCGTGAGCTACACCTCAGTACAGATGCTGGAGAGACGGACACGCCTCTGGCTGCCCAGCCGTGATCCCCCCCAGCCCCATCGGCTGCCCCCGGGCTCCCCAGCCGCTCCCAGAGCTGCAGCTGCCGGTCCTGGGAGGCTGGGCTGCAGAGGGGTCTCCGGGCCAGAAGAGGGTGCCCGTGGCCACCCCAGGTCTCCCACAGAAAGGTGGGTCCATGCAGTCACTCCCCAGAAGTGTGCAGAGCTCCAGCTCTGGACGTGTGGGGAAAAGTGCTGGAGGAGAGAGGAGAGGCCCGGGCTACCAGGGAGGGGACACTCAGGGGGCTGGGGACGAAGCGGGGGGTGGGGGGCAGCAAGTGAGGAGGTGCTTCTGGGACAGGAGCTCATGGGAGGCCGCCCCGCCAGGGGCAGGAGCAGAGGCGTGGCCACACCCACAGAGGGGGCAGAGGGCAGGGGCGGGGCTGGGAAAGGAAGCCCAGCGGCCTGGGCGGCGTCTGGGGCGCAGGCTGGGGTCACGTCCCACGTGCCCACCCGCCCAGTGAGCTCCAGCCCTCTCCCTGAACACGGGGACCCCAGGGGGGGTGCCGTTCCCCAGGGCCCCCAGCCCCCGCGGCCCTCCATGGTGCCCTGAGCATCTGGCCTCTCCCACCCTCGGCCTGACTCGGGTTTGGGGGCCTAGAGGGGCTTGGGGTCAAGCCGCCCTCCCCCCCATTCCCAAGGGACAGGGGACACCTCAGGCACAGTGCTTTCTGGGCGCCCCCACGTCACAGGGCCCGGTGTCACGGATCTTTCCAGAAGCTCTCACTCCCACACAGCCACGGCCGCTCCACCCACACCAGCCAGTGCTGAGGATGGGGCAGACCCCCCACCCCCTTCCTCCTCCTCCTCCTCCTCCCTCCTGGGGCAACCCCTCCCGCCGGGGCCACCTCCAGGCCTCTGGCTGCCGAGTCGCAGACCAGGGCGCTGGCTGACAGGTGGGCTGAGGCCCAGAGAGGCGGAGTATCCCACCCACGAACACTCGGCAAGACCAAGAGCCTTCCCCACCGAACCCCTGAACCAGCTCCGCTGCTCAGCGGCTGTGGCCCCGGGGACTTGGCTTAACGGCTCTCAGCCAGAGCTTGCTCGCTCGCTGGGAGGGGAAGCCAATGTCAGCAGCCACCTCCAGCTGCTACAGACCCCGCCACAGACCGTGGCGGGGGGCCGTGGTCGTCACTGCGTGCTTGTCATCGTCACTGTCCCTCCACTCACGCGTGCTTCTCCCGCAAACCCCCAGAAGCGTAGCCTGGCCAGGGGGCTGCTAGGGAGCCGGCCCCACGTCTGGAACCCCACGGCCCCGGTCCCCGCCCCAGCCCTGCCCCCGGACGACCCGGGACTCAGGTGGCCAGGCCCACCTCTCGGGGTCTCAGGCCCCTCCAAGGCGGCAGGACGGGGTGACGGTGCGTGTCACCAGGACCGCGTGGGACAGCGCATGGAACACACCGAACACATATTGATCGATTTCCAGCGCCGTCACTAGTGTCTTTGACAGGCCGGCACGTCCCGCCCTCCGGTGCACCCGCAGGGCACCGAGTGCAGCGCTCACACACACAGTCACAGCCCCGGTGACGACTGGAACACCGCACGACGGTGACCATCATTAGAGGGAATTACAGCCCGTGTCTCCGTCCAGCCCCTGCGCACGGGCCACATGCAGACACCCCGGGTTTTCTCCGACGAGGGAACCTCGCTTGCCTCCTCCTCCTCCGTCTGTAAGAGCAGCCGGAGCAGCCGGCCTTGAAGTTCTCAGGTTAACGGATTACATTTCCCGGTGCCCAGCGGCTCCAAGCAGGGCCCGGGCTGCCCCACCTCGGGGGCTGGGTGGCGCCTCGGCCACTCCAAACACCACGGCAGTGTCACCTTCGGGGACCCGGGCCTCCTCCCACACCCACGGGACCGACCGACCGGGGAAGACGCGAACTCACCCCTCAGGTTCTCTAGAATCGGCCCGGCACAGTTGCCACGGCCATGCCACCGAACCTCCAGGAAGCACAGGCCCAGGCCGACGCAGCGCCGGACAGCCTGAGCCGGCTCTCGGTCCCCCCAAACCAAGGCCTGCCAGGCGCCACCGGAGGGGTCGCCCTCACCCCGGCGGCTTCCCGCAGACGCCGGTCCGGGCCGAGCCGGGAGAAGCTGCCTCCACAGCAGGTGCACCTGCAGTCCCCCCACTGCTCACGGCTCACCGCTCACGGCTCACCTGTGACTTCCTGCAGCGCAGGGAGCTCTGCCACCACCGGCGCTGGCAGCAGCCCCGCTGGGCCGTGAGCCCACACTCGGCTCTCGACAAAAATGGCCTCCTTGTCCCTGGCCAGTGTGGCTCGGCGGCTTGGAGTGCCGTCCTGTGCGCCGACAGGTCACAGGTCTGACCCCCGGTCAGGGCACACACCTGAGTTGCAAATCCGGTGCCCGGCGGGGGGTGCGTACAGAAGGCGATCAATCGATCGATCGATGTTTCCCTCTGGCATCCTGTTTCTCTCCCTCTACAACCAAGGAGCTCTGTGGGGAGTGACGGTCTCCCCCGCCCCAGACGACAGGCACAGCAGCCTCCCAGCCCGGCCTCCAAGGGCCCACGGCAGCCACGAGGCAGGAGCCCCCACCCTGACATGCTCGGGGGGCCAGAGGGCCGAGCAGCAGAGACGGCAGGCAGCCAGAGGCCACACCAGGGGTGGCGGCCCAGCTCCCCAAGGGGTCCGCTCTCCCCCCAAAATGAGCACCTGGCTGGACCAGGCCGCTCCCGGGTGAGAGCCCCGTTCCCTCGCAAAGCTCGGGCAGATCCAGATTCTGGAGGGAAACTCCCGACCCACGGAGTGCGGGGCCCTAGGAGGGGCTCACTGGGGCCCCTGAAGTGCTGGGGTTCCCGCAGCACAGCCGCTAACATGGGTGACACTATGGAAACGTTAGTAGAGCCCCCCGCCCCCCACCCCCCAGGGTTCCAGTTACATGGGTCCCATCAGGTCGCGGCCTGGGTTTGGTGCGCGGTCTGTTACAATGTAGCATCACTCGGATACTCTGTTACACAGAGAGGACGGGCTTCAGGCTCGCCGCCTCCCCTGGCAACCAGCGCTGGAATCTAATAACACTCCACTTCCACTGGGCCCGAGCCGCGCTCTATCAGAAGCGAAAACGGTGATTCAGGGAAACCAGCCTGACCCCGGTTTCCAGCTGGCAAAGGTGAGGCCGGGGGAGGGGGAGGAAAGAGGAGGTCACGGGCGCTGGCGGCTGATTCGTTCCCCGACACCCACTCCAGGATGGGCTCCGCAGACAAGTGGGGCCCCCCCGCCGCCCGCGCTGGGGGAGGACGGAACGAGCCGCCCACAGGGCCAGGGCCAAGCGGACCACAAGAGTTTCCCCTGCGTCTCCAGGAAACACCTCTCCTGAGTGCGGCGGGCAGACACGGCAGGGGCCACGCCACCGGCACTGCCGGCCCCATGGCCCACCGCCAGGGCGGCTCCGAGGAGAGAAGGGCACAGGCGGGGGTGGCACCCATCTAGAGGCTGGGGACGCCTACCTGCCGGTCCCCGGGCCCAAGCGGGCAGTCCCACCATGAGCCCAGCGCTGTCCAGGCAGAGCAGGGGCAGGGGCATTCCTGGAACACACTCTCCCAGCCAGACTGCCTGCCCCCAAACAGGCCCAGGGCACGGGAGGGGCAGAGCCAGGGAAACAATGGCCGCCCAGGGGGCAAAGGGCACTCCCGGCCTGGCCTGGGCGCTCAATCTCTGCGCTGGGTGTGCCCCATTGCCCCTCCCCCCCGCCCGGGAATGGGGGAAACTGAGACACAGACAGGCTCAACTGCCCAAGGTCAGAGCAGGAGCGTGGCCGGGGCCTCCTGAGCCCGCCGCTCACTGCAGCCCAGCCCAGGCCGGCCGGCCAGGTCCCGCTGGGCAACAAGCCCCAGGGCTGGGTGTGTGCAGAGGCTCTGAACTCTGACCTCCTCACCAGCCCACACGGGGAAGGCAAGAAGGGAACTCTACTCTGCAAAGGGGGTCCCCCAAACGCAGTGGTCCCTGCCTCAGGGGACCCTGGGCTGCTGGCAGGACCCGGCTCCCGTGGGTGCTCCCCCCACCAGGTCTCCAGCCCGGTGGTGGGTGCTCTTCCTGCCACAGAGCCTCCACGTGGGGCAGGGCCCATCTCTGGCTCCCCTGCCCTCCCTGACAGGGGCGCAGGGCCTGCTCTGGGCAGATGAGGGCCAGGCTGGGGGCTGCCCCGCTACACCCCACCTCGGCTCCTGCCCACGGGCCTGGGCCCCAGCAGAGCCCCGCTGACCAGCAGTCCCAGACAAAGGCAGAGGAGGAGGCACAAACAGAGGTGTGAGGAGTGGGCGAAGGCCCACAACTTTTTGGCAGGGTCGTCACGGAGGTCGCAGGTCCCGGGGGGCTCCCTCCTCTCCTGTGCCCTCACAGAGTGGGTCGGGAAGGCGACACGCGCCGAGCCCACGTCCCCGTCTGGCCCCGGCGACCCCCGGCCCCGCGACCACCACGCCAGCCCGGACCCCGCAACGTCCTCCTGTCCCTGGCGGGCCCAGTAGAACGCAGCCCGGGAGACACCGGGCGCCGGGACGCGCCCCCGGCCCGCGCGGGACCCGGGGGCGTGTGTCGGGGCGCGCCCGCGCGGGGCCCTGCTCAGCGGGCCGCGGGCTCCGGGCGCGGGGAGAACGTGGCGGGGCGCGTCGGGTCGCGGCCCTGGCCGGCCCGTGCCGGGAGCGTGTCCGGGTGTCCGCCGAGGTCCGTGTGGGCGTCCGCGCGCGCGCGCCGCTTACCCGGAGCGGAGATCGGGGCCAACTCTCATCCACCCGCCGCCGCGGCGCCCGCCTCGCCGGCCGCCCGGCCGCACTGCACCTGCCGCCCGCCCGGGAGCCCAGCGGCGCCGGGGAGCGCGGAGGAGGCGGCCCCGCGGGTCCCGGCCACGAGCGCGGAGGCGGCGGCGGCGGCGGCGGCGGCGGGGCCAGGTCGCGCGCTCGCGTCCCGCTGCGCGGAGTCTGCGCGCCCCCGGCCCGGGCTGCGCAGCCGCCGCCCCGCCCCGCGCGCTGCCCGCAGCCCCCGGGCTCCTCGCACAGCCCCGCCCCGCGGCGCGCCTTAAAGGGGCCGCCCCGCGCCGGGCCCCGCCCCCCGCGCCGCGCCTTAAAGGGGCCGCCCCGCGCCGGGCCCCGCCCCCGCCCCGCCCCCCGCGCCGCTGGCGCCCGGGCCTGCGGGAGCGCGCCTGCCCTAATGGGTCCGCGCGCGCGAGTTTGGTCACGCGGCTCAGCCTTTGTTTGGGTGGCCCACGTGCGTCCCCGCCACTCGCGCCCACGTGCCTGCGCGGCGGCTCCAGCATGTCCGCTAGCCACCCGCGGTCACCGCCGAGCGGTCCCGCGCGTCTGGCTCGGCAGAGCCCTCGGGCACAGCCACGCACAAGCACGCCAGCTGCTGTCACCTCGCCCGGGGCCCGCCCGCCGGACACCCCATCAGGGGTACATGGGGACCGCATCCATGCGCAGTGGTCTCGTGGGAGGGCAAAAATTCGGGAATGAGATCAGTCCTCACTAAAGGCCGGGGTCAGCAACCTCAGTAGTCAAGGAGACCGCCCTGCAGAGAGAGAGAGAGAGACCCCTGCCCAGGCCTGCCACCGCGCCCCCCTGCCTCCAGGGGTGAAGTTACCAGCCAGGCCAGGAGACCTGGGCTCTTGTCTCCTCCGAGGGAAGAATTCAGTCGAGAGAGAAAGTGCAGCAAAGCAAGCAGGCATTTACTGGCCGCAGCAAAAGCCCACTCGGGACCGCGAAGCGAGGAAGGGCTCAGCATAGAAGCACCAGGAGAGCCCAGGAGGGGCTGCCTTAGCTCCCTCGGGAGGCAGAGCAAGGGGGCTCTGAGCAAGGGGACCGGGTCGGGGGTTAGCCCTGTGTAAGCTGCTGCTGCCCTTTGCTCCCGGGGTTGCAAGACTCCCGAGGTCCCGAGGAAGAGGGGGCACAGTCGTGCCCCCCCCCCGGGGGAGAGCGCGTGCTGGTCCATTGTCCCGAGGGGTTTTCTCTCTCCTTCGCAGGTGGGAGTCTCGGGGGAGGCCTCAGGGGGCGGTTTTGGCAGCACCGTGGTCCGTTTTCCAGGTGTGTGCTTTCTGGGCCCGGGGCTCCGCTGGTTGGCCGGCACCAGGGCAGGGGTCACTGGTCAGTGCAGCGGGTGCTGAGGCAGCCACGGTGCCCCTTGCCTGGTTTTGCTGCTTTTCTGGGCCTGGAGCGGAGACACAACCGAGGCCTGGGAGGTGTCTTTAGGGAGGACAGGTTAGGGGGTCCAAACCCCGTGAGCCACGGCGTGCTCGGGGAGGCACAGGCACCTGGGGGGCGAGGCCCTCGTTTTCCCGGCTTTGCTCACTGCCAGGCACCTGGGTCTTTTGGCCCTGCTGACCGTCTCTGCCTGGCCCCTCGCCCTTGCTCAGCTCCGGACTGTCCCACCGGCGGCCGCAGAGGCACTCAGACACCCGAGAGCCATGCTCTCACTGTGCACAGAGCAGCCACCTCCAGCGGGACGAGCTGGCCCCACAAGGCCTGCTCACCCCTGGGCCTGCGGGTGGCCCCTGGGTTGCACACAGATGTGTCAAATGACCGTTTCTAACCCCAGGCCCTTTGCACAGGCTGCAGACCCTGCCTGGAGTGCTCTCCCTTGCCCGTCACCGGCTCCAGCTGGGCACCTTCCTCTGACCAGCCAGCAGGGGCGCTGTGCCCCTGTACTGTCCGAGGGACAGTACACCCAAGGACAGTGGTTTTTCTCCGGCCATCTCACCCCTTTCTGCTCTTTTCAGACACACCCATGCTTACGTGCCCCCTCTTCCAGGAAGTCTTCCCACACTGGACTGCCCCTTTACTCTGAGCCCTCCCAGAGCCATTCTGTCCATCCTGAACTCTCTCAGAAGGGCCAGCCTGCCCGCAGGCCCCTCCCAGCCAGGGCCCCCGTGTGGGCTTCCTCCTTCATCCTGGCCCCGGGCCACAGCCCCTGGCTGCCCTCCCCTCCGCACCCCTGCCCCAGCCATCCCATCCTTTGGACTTGGACACTGGCCTCCAAGCTGTTGTCCGACTTTGGATTTTGAGCCCTGGCCACAGCCTTGACGCATCGCGGGCGCCTGCTCTCTCTCCTCCCTCCCCCCAGCTGCTGGCCGGGCCGTTACAACCTTTGGCCACACCGCCCAACCCTCGAGCCTCGGCTTCCTCATCTGTAAAGGGGGGAAGGGAGATGCCCACCGCGGGGCTGTGGTCTCTACCGAGGCCTGCGTGGTCCCCACCAAGGAGGTGGGTGCACCGTGCAGGGGAGGCCAAGGGCGTGCAGGCCGTCCGAGGAGGGCTCCGGGACAGGGTGGACAGTGCCGGCCTGTCGGCCAGGGGGCTGGAGGCCCGCCAACCTCTGTGTCCCGTGCAAATCAGCGTGTGCACCCTGCAGTCCCTGGGAATGCCTTGCACACAGTAGGCATGCAGCAAATGCCCTGCCGAGTGGCCAGATGACACCCAGGAACGTCACTCCCATATTTCGTTGACTTTAAGGTGCCATCGGTAAGATGCTCCGACTTAGTAACAGCTTTCCCGGAAACACTGAAGCACCCACCGCCGCGTCAGCTGCTCTCCCGCGCTGCAGGTGCTTCGGCTTCTCAGGGGGTTGAGGGGGAACCCGTGCGCACCTCTGGGGGCGGGACGCATGACGTGAAGGGCTTCCCCTGCTGTGGTCCGGGGCAGGCTGTGCTCCCTGCAGAGTGGGGACGCCTCAGCGGGGCTCAGCCCGGCCGGGAGGCTGCGGAGCGGGGGCCCCCTGCCTGCAGGCCTGGGCCGGGCCTGCCCAACAGATGTTCAGTTCTGGCTTCTGAGCCTAACGGACTGCGCCACCTCGTGGCCGCGGACGGAAGCGCAGGAGCGGGCGCCACGCCCCTTGAGGCAGCAGGTTGGAGACCTTCCCAGGCCCCGCCCCTTACCCAATCTTGGTGCCGGGGCAGGCGGACCCGGCGCGGCTGCCACTTGGCCACGTGGCAGGACCTCCCTCCTCGGCAGGCCTGCCTCTGCCCCCTGGAGTGGGGACAGGGAGCGGGCCACTGCTAGCCTGGATCTAGGCTCTGCGTCTTTGCTGTGTAACCCTGGCGAGTTCCTCCCCCTCTCTGAGCCTCACTGTCCCTACTTTGCAGGGTGGTGGCCGGGGACCTCCGTCCTCCTCGCCCCTCACTGGCTCCACAAGCGCGCAGAGGCAGCCAGCAGTCCCGCCTGGCCCTCTTTGACCTTATCGTGGGGCAGAGGGTTGGTGGGATCCGCCTGCCCACGTGGTCGGTGGGGGGCTGGCGCTGGGGGCTGTGGAAGGAGGCCAGAGGGAGGCCGTGGTGGGAAGGGGCAGCCGGCTATGTTCGTGGGCCCAGGAGGGGCTGAGTGAGCTTGGGGCGGGCGGGGGGGGCTTGTCAGCAGAGTGACCAGTGAGGGGAAATCCCAGCGGGATTCAACAGACCAGGTCCACACAAAGTTAGGATAAGAAAAACAGAGTATGACAGAAATGTGGTCCTATATCCTCTGTCCCATAGAACTTTCTAGAATGATGGAAATACCCTATATCTGCACAGCCCAACTCTGTAGGTAGCCACCCGTGGTTACTGAGCACTTGAAACGTGGCTGGTGCAACTGAGAAGCTGAGCTTGTGGGTGTGTTTCATGTTAACTAATTCAACTGCCGGCAGCCACATGCGGCGGGTGGTCCTACCACTCGGACAGCCCCCCCGCCCCCATGAGTTACCACGGTGCATCGGACTCACTCCCCCAACGTGTGAAAACTAAAGGCCAAAACATTAAGAAAAGGATAGGAATCGTGGAGCGACAACATAATTCAGAATTAGAAAAACTCGGAAAAGGGAAGGCTGGAGGAAAAGAAAATTTGCGCGTCGAACGGGTTCAGGGAACAGCTGGAGATTGAAGCAGGAATCAGCTGGAAGCGGGGACAGAGCCACCGGGGACGCGAGGAGGAGGAGACCAGGACGACAGGAAGTGCCTTGGGAGGAATGGAAGGTGGGAAGCAGGAGATTTTTTTTTTTTCATCAAAAAGAAGCGTGAGATGAAAAGGACTGAGGGAGAACAGCAGGTGGGGAAGACAGGCAGGAAAGCCCGAACGCACGACTCCTCGTGGGGACGAACAAATGCAGAAGCTGTGATTCGAGGAAGTGTTCCTGAGTTTTCCAACAAACGCCCTTGAAATCACACACGGAAAGGTCAGGCCCCGCCTGAGCAACGCGGACCTGGAAGAACAAACACCGGGACAGCGGTGACTGGCGCTGCTGAACTTTCTAGAACAAGAAAGGACTGTCCTTCGGACACCCTGGTGATAAAAAGAAAAACAGTGTCACCCGCAAGGAGAAACACCAGACGCCCGGGACTACTGACAGCCGAGGTTCACACCAGCACACGTGTTCTGATAACATGAGCCCGGAATGTTCCGCCCGGTCCAGGCGGCCGCCGGCGTTGAAGGCTGGGGAGGGGCTGCTCCCTCCCGGCTGGGGTCACTGCTCCCGGGAGCCTCTCCTGGAGTCCATCCACGGGAACAAACTGCAGGGAACCGGGACAACCTGGGAGGCAGCGAGACGGGCCGGCGCGGAGCAGCGGCGGCGGCACCTCGTCCTCGGAAGTGAACTTCACTGACCTGATGCCCACCCCTAGGGGGAGGTCGGGCGCGCGTGGGAAGCTGGGTCAGCTTGCTGGCCACCTTCCGGGCGGTCACTGGGCACGGAAGTACGACCTCAAACCGGGTGCTGGGGCGGACAGGAGAGGAGGGTGAAGGCTACCAGCTGGTGTCGTCATGGCTCCCCCCAGGGGCCGGCAAGGCGATGGAAGACAAAGTGGGGGAGGGAAGGGAGGGAGTTGGGGAGGAGTGGGGAGGCCGGCAGGCAGAGAGCGGACCAAGGATACTGGATAAAGACATTAATATAAAGTCATCAGCCCTGGCTGGCGTAGCTCAGTGGATCCAGCGTGGGCTGTGAACCAAAGCATTGCAGGTTCGATTCCCAGCCAGGGCACATGCCTGGGTTGCAGGCCATGGCCCCCAGCAACCGCACATTGATGTTTCTCTCTCTCTCTCTTTCTCCCTCCCTTCCCTCTCTAAAAATAAATAAATAAAACCTTTAAAATATGTATATGTTAAAAAAAAGTCATCAGTACAACATGCAAAGATATAATAAAAACACAGAGTAAATAAGATGGGCTACCTGAAGACAATTATTCGTTTTTAAAAGTGAAGAATACAAATTTATTTCATAGTCTTAAAGATTTAAAGGACAATTCACAAATTTCAAAAATAGTTCCCTCAAAGAAGGGGGAGACAGAATAGAGAGTACTTATTTGAGAAGTATTTTTTGCCCTGGCTGGGTAGCTCAAATGATTGAAGCATCGTCCTGTAACCTTTTGGTTGCGGGTTCAATTCCCAGTCAAGGCGCATACCTAGGTTTCAGGTTTAGCCCCTGGTCTGGGTGCGTAAGGAGGGTGACCAACGGATGTTCCTCTCTCTCTGCCCCTCTCTCTAAAAACAAACAAACAAAAAATGTCCTTGAGTGAGTATTAAAAAAGGAGAAAGAAAAGAAAAATAAAAAAATACCTTTCTTTGTAGACTTATTAGTAAAACAAAACTAATTTTTAAAAACTCTAGAAAAATGGCCCTGGCTGGTGGGGCTCAGTGGATTGAGCACTGGCCTGTGGACCAAAGGGTCTCGGTTCAATTCCCAGTCAGGGCACAGGCCTGGGTTGTGGGTCAGGTGCCCAGTAGGGGGCGCACGAGAGGCATCCACACATGGATGTTTCTCTCCCTCTCTTTCTCCTTCCCTTCCCCTCTCTCTAAAAATAAATAAATAACATTTTTTAAAAAACTCTAGAAAAATGAAATGAAATAACCTAATTGCCCGTTTAGAGGGTGACAGAGCCACACAGAAGTGTCCAAGTGACCCTCACACACCATAATTTGCACATCTCTCGTGGTATGTAACCCAAGGACAAAACGAAGCACAAAACCTAACTCTTCCCGGTGGCGGTGCCGGCGTTGCCGCCATCTTCCCGGGGTGGTGGCGTGCGCAGCGTGGCCCAGAGACCGTGAGAAATCATCGTCCCCAGGTTCCGTGAGAGAGGGGACTTCCCAGCAGGTCCTCGACTTTAAACGCTGCAGCCCCGGAGAGGAAATGCCGGGGTGTTGATTTATGCTGTATTTCTTCACAAACCAACGTTTGTTTTTTTCTGTCCAACGAAAATGCCCTGGAAACGTGCCCCCCCCCCGCCCGGCAGCAGTGACATCCTTAACAGGAGATCACGTTCCCCGACTTCCCGTCAGAGGAAGCAGCGCCGCACGGAGGGCGGGCCGGCTCCAGGCGGGGACGGGAGTGTGCCGGGGCGTCCGGCCACACGGAAAACGCAAGAAGCCGCCCAAGACCGCCAGGGTCGAGGCGAAGTGACCAGAGGCCGCTGAGCGGTCTCTCTCGGAGCGGGGAGAGGACGGCTGGGGGCTGATGAAGGTTAGAGCCACGGCGGCTGGAGTTCATCAGCTGTGCTTGAAGCCACGAGTGCAGCAGGCGGCCAGGCCAAGTTCACGGTCACAGACTCCCGGCGGTCAGCGCGTCATTCTGACACTCGCAGGAAGCAGGAAGACACCGGCATCTGTCTTGTCCGCCCCGAGGGTCGTAGCTCAGGGCGACCATGTCACTGATGAGGGGGAGTTTCTCCGCGTGGAATTCCGGCCAACAAACCGACAAAGAGGCGGTGATGGAGTTTGAATGGCGTTGCTTCCCGCCTCCTGGTGGATTAAGGGGTCCCCGGCGAAGATGGGCCGTGGCCCACCCGGGGTGGTGCTGACCCCCCGAAAGGGAGACAGCCCATGGTGGTAACTCCTCAGGGGAAGCCCACCGTCACCCACGAAGCCACCGGCCCAGAAACAGTGAGCCTGACTCTCACAGGCCCGCCGGGGTCTGCCCCGGGTGGTGGCCACTGCCCCCTGGTGGCCGCTCCCATCTACAGGGGAAGGTATTCAGTTCAGTTCGGTGCAGAGTTCGGTGCTGGGCTGAACCAGCCCTCCGTGGCCACGTGTGGCCGGTTCCCGCAGGATGGGCCGGCGTGGCTCAGGGGGCGGCGGGGCGGGGGGGCTGCTTCACAGCGAGGCGCCGGCTCACCATGGCCCCCTGGGAGCGGGCCCGCTCTCCACGGGCCTGAGCGCACACGCAGACGGCGGGGGACTGTCAGGACGCAGGGCCACGTTTCTGCATAACGAGCCAGCGAGCAGGCTAGAGAAACGGCGTAGGTGGAAACACCCCCAGAGACCATGTCGGCCCCCACCTTCCCAAGGTGCGCCGAGAGCCCCCGGGCCCCTCAAGGCCCCCAAGGGCTCCGTGACCCCCTCAAGGCCCCTGAAGGCTCCCCAAGGTGCCTCAAGGTCTCCCAAGATCCCACAGACCTCCCTAAGTGCCCCAGACTCCCCAAGGTCTCCTAAAGTCCCCTAAGCCCTCCCAGGACCCCAGGACTTCCCGTCTCCCTGTGACCCCCCCCCTCCAGGCCCCACGGCCACCCTCTGCACCCCAGCCCTCCAGGAGAGAACCCCACACCGCCTCTTTTCCCGGGGTGTCTGGCTGGAGCCCGCAGGGGATGAACCTGACTGGCCAGTGCCTCACTCCCTGCCTTCAGCTATTAGTTCTCTTTGGCTCGGCCTTGGGGTCACGTGACTTCCCAGGCAGGTCACACCGTGTCGGGCGCGACTGCCTGCCCCCGGCTCTGTCATCAGTCCCTGCCGGAGTCCCTTCTCTTGCCCAGGCAAAACTGCCCCCAAGGGGAGGGTGGAGAGGCCCAGACTAGCCCCGCCTCTCAGGGGTAAGAGCCACGTGCAACCTGTGAGAAGCCTGGTGCACGGACACACGGACAGAGGGACAGACAGACGAGCCTCCTTAGACCCGAGGCCCCGCAGCTCCTGGTGGAAAGAGGAAAATGACAGACGAGGAGGGGGGAGGGTTTGGCCTCGGGCTGCGCGGCCTCCCCGGTCCTGGCGTCCTTGCCGCACGCGTGGGGTGGGGGCGGGTCGGGGCCCTGGGGCTAGCAGCCCCTGGACTTGACCCTGGCTCTGCCCCACAGAGGCTGTGTGTCTCCAGACGGGTTGCCGAGCCTCTCTGTGCCTGTGCGCCCTTGCCTGTTCCCCAGGGGTCAAAGAGCGCAGACCGCCCAGGGTCGTTAGGAGGGGTCGCGGAGTCGGGGCTCACTCGGCATTTACAGCAGCGCCTGGCGTGGAGCAGAGGCGGGGGAACCGGCCCTGGCGGCGTCCCCCAAGCACCCTTAGTCATTCCGGGAGCGTTTCCCCGTCGGGTGCCCGTGCCAGGCCCGGGCCGCGCCCGGGGTCGACGGGGACGAGCTAAAGGGAAACACGACACACACACACACACACACGCATGTAACCACAGCCCACACCAGCCGGGCTTGTGCTCTTCCCGGGCTCAGAGGGACCTGAGGGGCAGGAAGGGGCACTGGGGTGGTCAGGGAAGGCTTCTCAGAGGAGGGGTATTTCAGCCGGGCGGCAGTGACAGGCTGGAGGCTGGAGAGCAGCAGCTGGGGGCTAACAGCCCCCCTCCCCCGACACTGACCAACCCGGCTCTCCTCACGCGCTGTAGCTGAACCCTGAGTCAATGCACTAGCGTGACTCAGGACCCCTGGGGGCCTGGCCTGCCCCACCCCCGTGCAGTTCTTCTGAGGTGTCACGCCCGCAGGCCTCCAGCCCTCGCCAGGGCCCGCGGCCACCACAGGGTGCGGCTGAGAGCCAAGCTGGGAGCCCGGGGCCGGCCTGGGCAGAGGCTGCACCCAGGAGCAAGCGGGCCGCGCTGACTCCCGGAACACAGCCCGCGCCGGCACCAGCCTGCCCAGGCAGGCCCTCGGCCCCCGCTCACCATGACGCAGCCGTCTGGGCCCGGCCCAGCAGCCGCTCCTCTGGGAAGCATTCCTGACCCCCAGGCTGGGCGGGGGTCTCCACGGGGTCTCTGGCCTTGGGACTTTCCTGTGGGACATGGACAGAGGGCAGAGTCACCCGGGAGAGGAGAACCAGATCGGCTGACGAGGAAGAGGAAATGCATTAACACATTCGCAGCCAAATTGGAGGCACCCTTCAGGCACGGCTGGATCCAGGACTACAGGGCCCTGCCTCCCTCTGTGTCGGTTCATCTCCCGGCATCTCTGCGCTGACTTTCTCCCCGGCCGGCAGCCCCGGCAGGACCAGAGGTTTTGTCTGCCCGGCTGTTCTACAAGCTGTTTCAGAACAGGGCCTGGCTGGCTGAAGTCACCTGCCAACCCCCGGAACGGGAAGGCCTGGGGTGAGCTGTACCCGGACCACGTGGCCTGAGAGTGGGGGCCAGTGAGCTGGCCGGGCAGCACCGCAGCAGGCCCCCTGCCGCTGGCTGCCCACCAGACCACCTGCTGCTGGGCAGGAACAGTGTCGGAACACCTGTGCGCCAGCATTGCCCGCCACTGGGCCGGCCACCGAGCGAGGGCTCCTGCCCACTGGCTTTGGGCGGGCTCCTCGGGGCCTTGGCACCCGCTGCCCCCTCTGCCCGGAACAGCCGAGCACCTCCCCCCTCCTCCAGCGAGCACCTCCCTACCCTGCGGGCCTGCGCCTCTAACCAGGCACCTGCCCGTCACACGCTCAAGCTCCGCCCCCCCGGCCGGCTTCCCTCTCTGGGTGTTTCCTGCCTTTTCCCTTCCTGCTCGGCACCCCGGGGCACAGCTCCAGGTCTGGCTTGGTCCACGGGTTCTCTCCTCCGCTGTTTGCTTGGTGGAGTTGAAAGTTGCAACACTGATATCTTCGTTTGTAAAAGCGCTACTTGGTTGCTTTTCAAATCTGCATCTGCGAGGTCTTTCTCCCTCACAGACTCCCCTGCCTCTTTGCTGTTCTTCCTTACTGCATCTTGTGTCGCTTCGTCTGTTTCGAGCACTCAGCTGCCCGAGGTTTGGGGGTAGCCACGTCCTCGTCATGAGAGTCCGGACTCTCACCCACGACGGCTTTTCCCGCATTGCCACGTGGGACGCATTCCTCCAGCCAGCGCTCTGGTCCTCGCGCCGACCGTCCCAAACAGGCACCCCGCTCTGGGGCTGCTCTTTCACCCCTCGGCGTGGGGTTCCCACATGAGGGCCCCCAGCCCCGGCTCTGCGCGGCCGTAACTTCTCGGGGAGACCAGCGTGGCCGTTCCGTGCGGCTCCCTGCGGCCCTGAAGCAGACACACTCTGACTTCCAGGAGCTCTCTTCGCTGGCAGGCAGGATCGGACGGGACCACGCTCCCTGTAAGGGGGTCTCCCTGTAAGGGGGTCTCCCTGTTAAGGGTCTCAGCTCCAGCGAGGAGTCTTGGGGCCCCTCCTCCTCAGCACTGCCAGCCCTTCCCCCCGCCCTGCCTCCGTCCTCATCTGGCGGGAGCATCCACAGGACGCTGGTGTTCCTCTGCCTGTGCCAGCTGTTCCCCTGGTTTGCTTCTTCAGGAGCCTGGCAAGGGCAGGGGGTCATGAGCGTGGACAACGCCGGGGCCTGCTGGCAGCGCGCTGGCCTGTCGGGGCACCCGCTCGCCCCGCTGCTGGAAGTCAAGTCCAGCAGCAGCTTCGCCTGTGCTCTCCAGGCACCACCGCACGGAGGGTGGGCGGACGCAGTCGGGGCTGCCGGTCAGCCGACCCGGAGAGGAGAGGTGGTCCCGGGTTATCGGGGTGGGCCAGCGTCATCAGGAGGGCCCCTAGAGAGTGGGAGCAGGAGGCAGAGAACCAGTGCCGGAGCGCGGCGGCGTGAGGGAGGCCACGGTGATGGCCGCCGCTGGCGTTGGGGGCGGGGGACGGGCCCTGGCCCAGGAGGGCATGTGGTCTGAGCAGCGGGACCGGCAGGGGAGCGCCCCCCGCCCCGCCGCCACAGGAGCCACAGGAAAGGAGACTGTGCTGCTGATGCTGAGTCAGCCGGCGAGACCCCTGTTGGACTCCCGACCTCGGAGCTGCAGGATGAAAAGTGTGTGTGTCTTAAGCCACCACGTCCGTGGGCTGCTGTTGCATCAGCCACAGGAAACTAATTCACCCCGTTTCACGGGGGAGGGGATGGAGACCCGGGGAGAAGAAGGGACGTGCCCGAGCCCACGGCCAGGGGCACCGCCAGGCCTCCTGCCTCCCTGCCCAGCCCTCCTCGTCCGGCCCGCCGTCCTTCCCGATCGGCCACGGCGGGCCCGAGTCCCCGGCAAACACCCGCAGGGGGAGAGGCTGGCGAGGCGAGCCCGGTCCGGCCTTCCAGGCTCACCGGGAAGGCACATGCCCCCTGAGTCACGCAGCGCACCCAGCTAGCCAGTTTCGACAGAGGTTGGAACTCGCAGGAGCCCGGCGCTGTGCCAGCAGCCCCTCCCTGTCCTCTGTCCCCTGACGCAGGTGGCGGTGCGCCACAGATGTCAACGGAATCGGGAGTTTCTCAGCTTCCTGGGCGCCCAGCACCCCACCTCCCGCCGCCTGGCCTGTGGACGGTGTCCTCATGCATCTCCACGCCCCTGTGTCTGCTGTCCCGGGGAGCTGCGGGGCGGCGGGGGGGGGCTGCGTAGCTCAGCACGCTCCCGGGCTCAGAGGGCAGGACGCGCCACTCCAGCGGGCGCCCCCATCCTGGGCTCCCTGCTGCCTGGGGCCGGAGCCCGTGCCTCGGCAGTAGAGCCATCCCTGCACCCCTGGGTGGCTCTGAGAGCCCCCCAGGCCTCAGACCAGCTTCCCCCCGGGGACCTCTGCCAGCCCTGGTGACCAAGAGGCCCCTCTCGGAAGACGGCCGCCCCAGGCTGCCTTTTCTGCCTGGCGAGGCCGGCCTCCAGGAGCCCCTCGCTGCCCGTGGCTCCTCGGGGCTGGAGCCTCTGGCTCGGAAGCCACAGGTCTCTGACGCACCGCATCCCGTATCTCGGTCGCCGGGGGGGCCAAAGTCCCCATGCCCCCTGGAATCTGGGATTCCCCTTAGGCCCCACGGTGCCCGCCCAGGCCCGGGTGGAAGCAGAGGTGGCAGGGCCTTCAGGCTCAGGGTCAGGCTGGGGGTCAGGGCGCCCCCTGCCCCACCTCGTGGCCCAGGTCCTGCCCCAGTGTCCTCGACGAGCAGGCTCTCTCCCTGTCCTCCAGGCCCTGGGCCCTCCTCCAGGCCCCTGG